>NW_028277167.1:6390000-6990000 GCF_051122295.1 Plectrocnemia conspersa | reverse complement strand
AGGATAGCAGACGTTGATGAATCGATTCTGGCGGCGGCGTCGTTGTGTTATCGGGCGTCGCTTTGTCTCGGCGAGAGGCGTCGGCGCCTTATCGGACGTAGCATGCGACCATTTCGACGCGTATGCTCAAACGATTGCCTACCGGCAGGCGCTCGTCGAGATTTATTCCGCGTCCGTCGTACTTGTTATCCGGCTATCGTCGTTGTAGAACGCTCGTAAACAATGAATGTCTCTTGTGTTTTACAACTTAGCTGTTTGTAGATCACAATTTTTTGACAGTGAAAATATGAGAGGTATATAGTCAACACAATATTATTAAATATCAAAATTATTACCCACAAGGCAATGGTTGCCAACAGGTCTCTTTTTATGAGAACGTGTTCTTTTTTTTACCACAATTCTTTTGTTCTCTATATATTTTATATTATACTCAGAATGTGCTCTTTTTAAATTTTGAAAATAATATCAAGCAGTCAGTACATATTTTCTCTCACAAAATATGACGTGAGTGGAGTGGAGAGGCGAGACAACTCTTTTTATCAATCCAAAACTCTCATAATTTTTAAATTATTTTTTGTAGACGAGTTTAGCAAAGCATATTTAGAATTTGCGTATTTTGCATGAAAAAATATTAGAAATAGAAATCTGTGTTAGAAGTAATGTCTACAATACATTCATAAGCGAATACATTAAGGATTAAGTCATAGATATGAAGAGTCATTTCTTCATATCAAAATAAAATCCTTTTTGTCTGAAAATAAAGGAAATGTACTGCAAAATGAAATAGATAAATTCAACTTAAATTGCTTGAATTACTAAAAAAAATCGTACGAATATTTGAATTTATGGAACAATCAACTATCAAATTTTAATAGTTTTATTTGGATGAAATTAGATAGGGTGCTAACTTGTTCCAAATTGAAAATTTGATAGTATTTCTTGCCTCCAAAAACGTCGTTGCGGATGAATGAAGATGTTTTGATACATTTTATGCCCGCACTACACTCTCTGGAAGTTGTCCGAACCGAAGTTACAACTGAAGTCGGCCGAGACCTACGACTTCGAGTAAGCGATGCCATCCGGACGGCGGTCGTGAATGACGTCTGGACGGCGGCTTCTGTCACGTAAAGCTGGCATATTTGCGCGAGATCAAAAAATGTGCCAAATAATCGCAATTTTTAAATTGTTATATTATTAAAATTACGCAACTGATAATTATAAAAGTTTGTGTGGGCACTCACCAATTCAATGTCAGTAAAAACTTTTCGGTCGTAAATATTCAATTTACGTAAAATCTTTGTCGGCTTTTGCAAAATGCCATAAGGCATAAAAATGATACTTCAGAATACGAACACCATATCTGTGACTATCCTAGAATTTGTCGCCGTCGATTCTAAATAAGAATTCGTTATGGTGTGACATTTATATAAACCGATCTAGGTAAATACATAAGGATATTCGAAACAATTTTTTTTAACAAAATCAAGTACCACTAATTATTTTTTAATAATTTAATTTTATATGAAAAATAATATAATAACGATATCTGTTAGAAGAATATACTATTAAAAGTATAATTAATCTCTTTTGGTGCCCTAAAATATTCAAAGATGTCAGTAAGAGTCTGTTGAAATCCCCGATAAGCATGTGGTATTATAACTTGACCACGTGACCACGATGCAGCGCTCGACATGCGTGTTGACATAGGACGCCTACGCGCATACTGAAATTGAACCGAGTTACTCGTTATATCTCAGTTTGCGAAAAACCATATCATTATCTTTCTCACTGTCGTCACTTAACACGCGAGAGAGCGAAAGGGGAAGTATCTCACCGCTCGCGCTCGAAAGAGCAGCTCCGACAATGTTCGGAAGCGCTCGAAGCCAGGCAAGTCGACTGAATTACCCTCACTTTACCTCTCGTTCTCGGTAATCTCAGACAACTCCCGAGAGATTTTAGAGCGGGCAGAACCGAACTCGACCGAACTAACCCACTATATTCTCCGTCCTTGGCCAACCTTGGCCAACTTCCAGAGTGTAATGCAGGCATTACAGTTTGAAGATATTTGTAGGAAGAATTATCAATAATGAAAACTTTAAAAATATAATTTTCTGTTTCAAATGGATAGAATATTTCTAAACAAATACTATTGAGTTTCATGCGGAATTATTAAAAAAATGACAATTTTTTTAAATACCTGATCAAAATGACAATGTAGAAAGAATATTTTCATGATCAGTGGACATTGGACCAAATAAAGAAATTAGTCGAAAATTTCCACTTTCCGGGGTATTGGGAGCGTAGTAAGCGTAGCATTATAAAAATATTTTATGTTTAGAATTTTATAAAATAAATTATAAAATTCAGCACCAAATTAGTTGCGTAGATAGAGATGGGGAAATTAAGATGAGAATAAAGATTAGCTACTTTTCATGTTACTAACTATTATTATGTACATATGTCCCGGTTATTATAAAAGTGGAATAAGTCATATAATATTTCGTGTATGATAATTGGACTTTTGCGTAAATTTGTTTTAAAAAATATTTTGATACTACATACATGAAAACATATTATGATTTTTAGCTTTATAGATATAATCTTTCCTAACTGGTGAAATTTTACGATTCCAATTTAATAATAACTGACACAATTTTAAAAGAAATTATACAAAATAAACATATTTTTGTTAAGTGTTTTCTTTTTTTGTCTATAACACTTGACAATCCTACACCAAGCTAGAGTCAAATCCCACAAATCCATACATAATAAGTCATTCGCGTCTCTCAAAATTTATTGGAAATTTATGTTATAATTATATTTATGGCAACATATGTCCTAGAGTAGCCAACTCATGCTCCACAATTGCATTAAATCAGAACTTTCGGGTATCAGGGCACTGCGCGTACCGATACTAGATTCAACCTCCTACCTGGGCTGTCACGTACGATAACTGCGGTGGGATTGACCGTCACAAAGCTACTGATGGTCTCTAGCATGACAGGATATGGATGGAGGAAACGATATAAAGAGCTAAAATTGTATGTCAAGAAAATTTATGTTATTACAAATTTATACCAAAATTAAAAAAAAACAATTGTTTTACTCAGTAAACTCATTAAAAATGTCCAGAAACGGTCTTTCAAAAAATAGGGTGATAATAATTATGCGCGTTTTAGGTGCCAAAAAATAGATCAGATGCGATACCTATGACATTGGAATCAAAAATAGCATTTGGGTAAATCTTGACTATGTTAAAACATAAAGATAATATAAAATAAAACAGCGGCAAGCCCTTTGGAGCGAAATAAGAAAATTAGAAAATAATAAAGAGAAAAAATAAATACTTTTAATTATAAAAATCAATTAATAAATATCAAGTCCCTATTTATTTAGATATGTTTTAATAATAATTATAACTATATCAAAGACATTTTTTTTAAAATACATCTCATGCAGATAAAAAATTATTTACTAAATTTTCCAAAGCAAAAAGTTTACATTTGTTATAATCTAGTTAAGAGAATAAAAAATTTGCATAGATAAACATACATCTACACAAAATTAATGCCATTAATGATATGATCACAAAAAAGTAACGCAATACTAAAATATCATATATAAAAAAATGTTGTTGACCATTAAACGACGAGATTGTGGAATTAATCTTTAACGTAAAAAACTAAGCTTCTGCACTAGAATTTTTATTAAATTTTATATAAATATCACATTACTAAATGTCTACTAATCTTAAAGAGTCATTATTCAATTACAAACTGCACGTTTCATAATCGAATTATGAAAAACTCCTTCTTGTCCATTTTCTAGCTCGTCTAATGGGGTTGACGTAAAGCGCCGCCACGGTTGTGTATCACTCAAAGTCCCTCTTAATTACAATTTAATTTGCCATAAATTAAAACTTGAGAAGGCGCATCATGGCGGCAATCAGGACGGAGAGGCTTTTACGGGTTTTTTCCCCATGGGAGGGCGACCGCCCGTTTGGCAGATCTACTCCTTAAACTAAATGCAAAACGGCTTTTACGAACATTATCCATCGGACGCGATACTAATTCGATGGAATATTTTAAGGTTTTAATTAAAATTTATGTCTAGCCATATTGAAACTTTTCAATAAATTGGAATGAGTTAGGGAAAGGCATATAATTTAATATGAAGTGCAAAGGAAAATTTGGATTTTTGATCAAAGACAAGAAAAGCACATTACTTATCTACCATCAAAGTATCGAACATACCTAATTAAGTCATATCAAAGTATCGTATTCTGAAAGCTTCAAAACGACGCCGAAACCCCCCACGCAGCGCACCCACGTATATTAAGCGTCCTTAATAGAGAAAACGTGTCTATTATGGCACAGGTAAAACATGTTTATATACATATAGCTAATCTCTTAGGGATCGACATGGCTCAGATGCACATCAAAGGGCCAAATAAATACCTTCCGTTGAATCCGACCGTACCGGTAGTAGCATCATCCCTACACAACCGCCCCTTTAAGATAAAACTTCCCTTTTAATTATTTTTAATTATCCTCATAGCCATAACTTCGCTGCGAGTGTTTGGCGAAACGTTAATATTCTTCGCGGCGCGAGAGGACACTTTGCAAATTTAGAATCCTCTTTTGAACTCGGCGAAGGCTCATTACACGCCAGGGCGGAGCCCCGAGGGGCGCACACCTTGAACGTCGTCATTGTCGGCTTTAATCTAATTGGTATCATGCATCAACTCTTAGCGAATATTTGCACATTATATTTATTGTTATTATTATGTGTGTGCGTGCAAGGGGGAGCCCTTGGCGGCGCGCGTGTTAATGGAAGACGTTTATAATTAATTCAACGCTTGCGATAATCAATATAAACGTTTTTTTGTATTGTTAACAAGCTCGACCGCATTCTGGACGTATCGTATCGGCTTTTGTGCATTTTAAGTATGCGGAAAGCGGTAGGTGAACCTAAATACGTGGCGATGAAATTGCATTCCGCTGTGTTGATTTGCGATATGTGATGTAAACGGCAATATTCCGTTAATTTGAAATTGTATATTGATAGCTTGAGATGCAATCTAAAACGTAAGTTATTCCTCCCATTTGAGAAATCTTGTCAATGGCAACATGTAAATTGATATAAATGGACCATTTTCATAATGTTAAGGTAAATGGTTTCATATTGAAATATTACGGTATAATATAGGATAATTGCGGCTTCAAATATAATAAATAAAAACAACCTTAAAATCTCTAAAATTTACATTGTTGTTCGTTCAAAAGTCTATCAAAATAAAATTCCCAAATATTTGTCATTTTCAACTATTCGAATATTAAGTAAATATTAAATATTAAATTGTATTCGATGAAATATTCGAATATTCGTAATAATTAATAATGAATACGTGTTAGTATAGACATCACATAATTATATGTACATATGTATGTTATATAAAAACAATAAAAAGTATCAAGATAATTTATTTTCATTGAAAAGGTTGTAAAGTACAACAAATTTTAAACTATAAATCAATATGAAGTTTAATTTAAAAAATACCTGCTAATAAAAATACTATTAAAAATGTTACCATAATTAAATACTTGAGTCAGTATATATATTAAACATTATTCGTATTAGTTTTAAATTTTTTTAAATAAAGCTGTACAATATTAACTCGGCAATATGAGTAATTTCTTAAATTTCGGCAGTAACAGTATTTTTTCACCATTGCTTTGTTTTTTATTCATTAATTGGTATGACCATATCTGTTACAAATAACATAAAGTTGAAAAGATAAATTTCAAAAAAATAAAGAAAACATCAAACAAGAAAAACTAAAAGTTTTTATATTGCACAAATAATTATGATATAATAATAAACTAAAATACTAACTTAAAAACTATTAACCTTTAACTTAAATTTTAAATTGAATTTTTGGTATTTTTAGAATTTTTTTTTTAATATTTTACTACAAATGTGAACGAATAATATACGAATAGAAAAAATAGTTTAATATATTTAGTATTTAAATATTCGGATTAGAGTCTCTAAAATCAAAACAGATTATAATAAGATGTAGGAAGAAATTGCAATGTTTGATTTCAAAATGCTCAGACATCTCTTTTGTATTAATCCATAAATTTGTTCGTATTCATGTCGTATGTCGTAAATACATTATCATATACTAGTAAAAACAATGCGTCAAAATTAAGTGTTTGGTTTATTTAAACACTACAATTATATTTTTGCATATTGATCGTTAATCACGCATTATAAACGTACTATGGGCGATACTCGATACTATTCGACAGAGGTAACTTACATTTATATATGAAATTTAACGATCGCGTAGAAAGGTATTCAATCTTGAAATTCGATATTCACCTGAAGCACAAATGCAAAATTAATTCGGTATACAAACACACTTCTCGTATTCAATTTCAAATATCGAATCTCTGCGCGTCGATTTGCACGAAGACTTTGGAAAATAAATCAGGCGTATCTACGAATGAAATTTGTATGTATGGAATTGCCATTAGAGGTCTCGACTGTGTGTAATGACCTCAAGATTGCATTACTACTAGGACAATGATTTGACCAAGTCGAGTCGCATTACTGTCTCCGTTTGTCGTCTGGAAAAACGATTTAGCTCCGAGTGGATAGGCATTAACCGAACGGCGAATGCAAATGTTACAGTTTCCTTATTGGCACTATCGTTGAACAAGGATTTGAATAGATCTATATATAGCGCATAAAAAACTCATTGAACTACAATACAGAGCTTGACAGTTGAAATAAATCAATCAAAACAATAATATCCATAAATGTTATGCAAACAGCTTTCGCTTTTAAATGCCAAATGGGTTACCCAACTATTTTAAGTATAATCAAGAACAATAAAACCTCTTATATATAATGTATATGTGCATACTATACAGATAATTATTTTGCTATCATGATGAAATATTTGCCATTCAATGCTTTTAACTATTCAACTGTGTCATTCCATGACATGCATGCAGATAATTCTTCGACATCACTTTCATTAAAGCATCCTGCGTCGTTTGCTTTCGTTTTATAGTTGATAAGATCGAGTTATTCAAAGGCAACAATCGCATTGCATTGTGAATATTCTTCATTGATTCCTTAGAAATAATTCTTAAGAATTTCATACAATGAATGTAAGACATTTGTTTGATTTGTATGATAATGGAGAAGAATTAATAGTCAGAAAAAAACATACAATTGTACATTATTTTAAGAAAAAAAATATAATTTAATATAAATATACTTATTTATTTTGATGTTATAACAACATAAGGTTTGTTATAATAATATGTAAAGATATATAAGAAAATTTGAGAAAGGATCTTAATATTTGTTTATTGATACTTTGAATTTTCATTCTCACATGGTCAACCTTTATTAAAGAACTTGGTGAGGTATTATATGTGAAAAGTCACACCTCATACTTTATTATTATTAATGATATTGCTTAGATAATATAAAATTAATGTATGTCATTAAATATAAATCTACCTATCCCATTATTTTGCATCAAAAGGTCGGAAGCGAATCTGTAGCTCTACTGCAGGGTCTAGCTGCAATCGCGGGGTCACTTTGGCTTCGGTTGTGCAATACAGTGAACTATATTTTATTTATACCCCAACAGAAGGCACGATCCGCATTCTAAAGCCGGTGCATGCAATTTTTGCAGCCAGTAAAATATGAATAAAGCGGTCGCAGATGCCGAGCGCGGCCGCAATAAACTCGGATTTAATGTTTATTCGAAAGCGATAAATTACTATTTTTCTATGTATATGCAACAACAGAAAATGCAACTGCCGAGATTTGCCAGCGTGGAAAACGCGAGCAAAAATGTATGGTTACCATGCGAATATGTGACCTCTTGTGCGACTAGTTGACGGGATATGAGCTCGGATTGACGGATGTGTCCGGAACGCATAAAATCCATCAATGTACCATAGTATTGATGTAATGATGCTTAATGGTGTTAGATATGCATCTAAGCATTTGAATAATACTAGCTGCACCTGCCGTCATATATTAATAAAATGCAGTAATATATAGTTAAAGAGGTTTAGAAATTAAAAAATATAATTATAGTATCATCATGACAAACCAAACTAGTGGTTTAATTATCTGCAAAACATATCAAAATTTTTAACTAAAAAAAATATTATAAAAAAGAACAGGTATATTGTTTATAAAAATATGCTAAGATATAATTAGTTGTATTTGTCAAGATATTTTCCTCTAATAAAGATCAAAACTGTATGCGAATTGACAATATACACGCGATAGGGTGCCACAGTGACGTCACGATGACGTTTCACGCCGGCGCCTAAATCAGTTCCACAAATACTCACAGGCGTCGCTTCATACGCTGCTGCGATCAGTTGGTCATAAATTGGATGATGCTGGACAATTACAAGATATACCGAAATGAGAACAAATCAATACAATATCATTAAAAAAAGGTTAGGTTGTTTGGTTCTATAGTAATAGTCGGCGCGAGCGGCAGCGAGGCGCCTCTAAGACGATGCTAGAAAGAGACGCGAGATGTGACGTCGACATGGCGCCCTAATGCATGCTTTATGTGAATGCGCAAACTGTATACACTCGATCCTCTTTTTATGCGTATTATTTTTATGCGGTTTATATTTCAAGAAGCATTTTCTTTAAAATATCTATTTTAGACCATTTTGACATGTTAAAAGGGTAAAAAAACATTGACCATGTCATCCATATTTGGAACATTCTAACAGGTACTATTTCTTCCACCCAACACAACAAGCATCATCCAACCATTGGATCAAGTCATAATTTATACTAATTATATTACATTAAGAGCACTTATCGATATATAGTGGATAAACTAGGAAATGAGTCAGTGCAGTAACTGACAGTTGAAAAAGTTTTTTTTTTGGATTATTTAAATCATGTTGCACTTGCTATCTTTTAGATAAGACCACAAACTTTAAATTCTTGTTGGAAAGCAATTGGCCCGAATGTGTTACAGTCAATGAAACTAACCAAACATCGATAGTTTTAGCTGAAATAATTTCTTTAGCACATGAAATTGGTGGGGAAGGTTTTGAAACATAACTAAAACAATTTAGACGAATTACTTAAGGATAATGTCATGAATGACAATGATATCATTGGTATAACTCTTGATACCGTTGAAGAACAAGAAAACGAAAATGAATCGGAAGAAGATGAAACTCCAGTCAAACTCACTGCAGTAAATTGGCAAACCATTTTATCGAAAAATTTGGTAATTCTGAACGAGCATTAAAGTTTCAAGGCGAACTTCAAAATTGCATTTCTGGATAACAGGAATTGTACAAAAAATTAGGAAAGCCATCGCAAAGTTTAATCACTGATTATGTTGTCAAAGGAAAAAAATCAACATGCGAAGTTGAGGCTAATTTTACTTTTGAAGAATCATTATCTTTAGGACATATATCTGACTATCTTTTCTAGTGATGAAAGTGATTTCGAACCAGTTCGCAAATTATGTCAAACACTATCATAAAGCGACGATAATTCTAAAGAAAAAAATGTGAAAAAAGATTAGCTTTTTTGTAAAAATTTTATATATAAATTTAGAAGGAATATGTTAAGATTATATTTTTCTAAAATTTAATAAACTTTTCTATGATTGTTAACGTTTTTATAAAAAATATGAATAAGCATTTCAAAAGGAATATGGTAAGACTAACTATTTTTCTGAAATTATCTATATTTTAAACAAATATCTATATTTTAGTGTTTTATATTAACTATGTATGTTATATAAATAACATAATGGTTACTAAAATTAAAATTCGATTTATATGTTATCTGTAGCATAGTCATTATAATCTGTATATGCAAATAGTTCAAGAAATTCAATTACATAAACTACATTCAATTAATTTGCGTCGTTTGCATCGATCTCACGAAAATTGCGCAAAGTTTCCACGCCGATAAATTTACAGCATACACGTATTAATTCCAGCGAACAAGATACTTAGTTATTCATTAGACATTAGAGTATTATGCACATAAATACCATACTCTGAGAAAACGTACATATAATACCTAAAGGGCACAAACCTGAACGGTCAGATTCATAGAATTCTAAAATACCATCAGCATGTTATTGTAGGCGAAACGATATTGTTGAGAGTAGTTTGGATGAGGATAGTCTTGCGAGACTATGGCGTGTTTCTGGATAATTATGTAAGTGAGAAAAGCGTGGAAAGTGATTTATCATCCGGGTACATAGCGGGGGCCCTCCCTTTGGGTCTACGCCCCGAATTGATTCGTTTTAACCTAACTTGATTTTGCACGGGCGCGAAACAATGGAGGCTGAGAAAAAACAAATTGGCCAGACTGGAAGAGCAACGATGTCTGGATTAAAGAAAGCGGAAGAAACTCGAGGCAACGAGGACAGAGCCGGATTCGGATTTATGTCTAGCAAGTAAATAAATATTATTATCAGAATTCATAGACTCAGTAGAACTCACGTATTAAATTGAACTGTGTACATCAAAAAATTTTGAGATCACCACAATCAAAAATATATTATTAAAAAAATAAAGTGCTTGCACAAAAATTTATTTAATAAATGATGATTAGTGAATCTAGAAATATATTTATAAAACATAAAAAACCAATATCCGAAGATGTGGTAAAATAATTTTTGCGTCAAACTATTCTAGATTCACAGACACACAAATATTTGCAACAGTTTTACGATCAATGAAGTTGCTACATTTTCTATTTTATTACATGAACAATATAATTATTAAATATAACAGAGTTAATTTTAACACATCATTAATATGCAATAAAATATATTTTTACAGCCAAAAAGTAATGTTTTTTTTTATTATATATTTTTTTTCTATATACAATTCGACTCTGATACTTCACTTTGACATCGTCAAGTCTGCAGAGACATCTGCGGCGAGAGAAGAGAAATGTATCTGCACGTGAAAAATGATGGAAAACTGAATCAGACATCTTTACTTCAGACGGAAATAACTAATAGCCCCACGGTCGAAAATCCGAGGGAAACTCGCACAAATTTACAAAAGAAAAACCTCGACCAATTCATCACCGTTGAGTTATGCAACGATTTTAAAACATTTTAAAATTAAAGTACTGATCGACTTGCTGGGTATTTAGAATATAAATCCTTGGCAAAACGGAATCGCACTGGATAAATCTGGCGGATTTGCTGAAGGGCCATTACGTCCGACAGCTGCTAGTTCTTCGGCTGATCGTTACCTTAAGCCCTTCGAAAGCAAAGGCTAATCTTTGGATGTGGATCGTTAGTTATCGAGTGCCTAATGGTCGACAACCATCCGAACAATGTGCCGATGCGGGCATCGGTTGACCATTCCGATGTGCGCATTACGGAAGGGCCTATCATTGGGATAAATTGCGGTCGTTTTGCCCTCGGACCAGATACCAATTGATAATAACGAAGTCAATAAAGATTTCGAGATACGCGGATACGCGGGAAAGGCGTGCAGATGGTACTGAAATGCGGGGGCGAGTCAAAAAGTACTGATGGTTAACGTAATTGCTACATATTTGTACAAAAATGTTATTTAAATAAATAAAAATTTAATTTAATTCCCGACTATCAAAAAGTTATATTAACTGAATTTATTTATTGTATACTTTTAGTTGAAAAATGACAGGTGCTAGTTGGACTAGCTAAATGCATTACAACGAGGTAAATATCAGCATTTTTGTTGTATTAGACCGAAACTCGGAAACAGTGACATTTATTTTCTTAATAGCTAATTATTATTGTAGCTTTTGATAACTGTATTGTATCATTAGCATGCATTACTTTGGTTTTATGCTTTTATTTCGAAACTATGATATTATGTGACGATGTTTGCAGTAGACAATATCAGAGGATGATATTTTACACAAGAAATTCATGTAATTCTCTCTGACTTTGGACCTAATAATGTTTAGGGATCATTTTTCCCAACAAATAAAAAAATATATTTGTGTGCACTCCTTGAACGAAGAACATTTAATTTAAAATAACTCAATTCATTATTAGATATTTAATTATTTATTCTTTACTATACCATAAGATCTTGTTTAGTTTTTTATTAATTGAAAAAAAGATACATACATATATCTTGATTTTACTAACATAAAAATAAATTGTCAAGCGAACAAAATGATTGACTAATAATTATGAGGAAATAACTATTTTGAGACAAAATAAAATGTACAAAATATTGAAGTGGCAATAAATTTTAAGAAATTACGAATAAAAAAGTAATAAAAAGTGAAAGCAATAATAACACAACAAACGATTTCTTAAAGACAGTAAGAAGAAAAATCCAAAGAAATATTTTTAATTATCACAACAAAACTACATATTAGCTTATTTTTAACAGAAGAGAGTCCAAAATTATATTTATCGTAAATGATGACTTAAGCTTTTTTATGGCTTAATTTATCGTTTCTTCTAAAAGAGCATTACTTGAATTAAAAAATATATAACATACGCTTTTTCCTGAATAAATCTAAGAAAATGGAATTGCATTATAGATTTATTTATTTATTTATTAAAATTATAACCATCGTGACCTGACAGGCAAACCCAATGCGTCACGATAGTCAAAAGTACAAATACATTATAATACATACAAATATAAACAAGACAAAACAACAGACACAAATCACCTCAACAGGTGTGCATTGTCCCATACGAACTGAACCAAAACTCCATATGTGCAAGAGAAAATGTCAATATTTCTATGGACAGAATTGAGCAGATAAATAGCCTTGGCCAGAGAAGAGTTGGCAAGTGCTCCAGTTCTAGACTTAACAGGCAAGAATAGTGGACGCGACCGAGAACTATAACCACCTTCAGGAGCCCACATTTGAAGCTGCTCGAGCACTGAAGGATTGTCTACGATGCCCTTGAGCAATTTCCAAAAGTATTTAATTACATAAACACTTCTGCGAGTCGACAAAGAAACGTATCCCAGGGCTCCCAAAATAATAGCACTGGGAAACAAGAACGGATAATACCCGTATTCCTTCAAGTATAAACATCGAAGAAATTTACGTTGTACTTTTTCCAGCTTCAATTCATTACATTGATTCATTACGCCTGGGATCCAAATGATGGAGCTAGTTTCTAGTATGCTGCGGACTAGAGTATCATAAAGAGTGCGCAATACTAAAGTATTCCTGAAGTAACGCGCATTTCTCAAGATAAAACCGAGCATTTTTAAGGATTTGCTATGAGTCTCTGCAATGTGCTGGCTAAATTTCCAACGTTCTCCTAAGTCCTTAGTTGAAGAAAACCTTTCCAGAAAATATCCGCTTAGATGGTAAGATGTGTAATCCATAATGGATAGATAAAAAATATAATTGTGTACCTATGAAATTTAATTATTTTTGATATTGATCTCTATGACGCGATCAGAGCTTTATTAATCGTTTGTCAAAAATTTACTCACCCTATATAAATAATATCACTGTCCATTTATTTAAAAGTAACTGATACTTTATTATTAAAAAAACATTAGCATTAATTTTGCTACCTCTAAAAAATAGGCAAATCTTATGTTACAGATTAAGATTGTAAATTATGAAGTAAAACAAGAATTTATTTTATAGCTCTAGATCTTTGTGATAATCCGTGATTCGTTTCGCTGCCTATATGTCTTTATCATCTAATTTGGTCCCGTAAATTATTTTCCAAATTAAAATCTATGTAATAAAGACATAAGATAATTTGAAATTAACGTAAATTTCTACGCGTAAAATAAGAGTTTTTAACCCCAAAAACGATAACATGAATCAAATTTAGACTTGTAATAAAATTTCTAGGTATGCCTCTCTCGTTATCTTAATCACTTCTTTTCGGTCAATATTTCTAGTTATAATTTGTATAGCTAACAAGCTGCAGGGGGTGGGCGTAGGGTGCCCTCCCATCGTCCAGGGGGAGCCATAAAACTTCATAGCGGTCGACGCGTTATGTATTTATAATGACTGATGCGCCGACTAGAATCAACATAAAGCATTTTTAATTACGAGCGTAAAAAGTTGTACAAAAAAACGAGTGCACAAGCCGGGCTCATTCCGTATGCAATTTGTACCACCTATTCGGGATTTATGGTGACACGAGTCCCGGCGGCGCCGTAAGTCATCGACTCAAAAGCTCATTTGCTTACGAGACCATTATGGAGCTATTATACTTTCGTGTGATTTTTAATTTAAATTATATGGCGATTTGTTATTTTGATATTATATTTTACGTCGGTTGAGACAAATTGTAAATATGATGAATATACTTTCGAGAGTCGAAAAAGAGCGTGCGCTTTAGTCGTTCATCAAAAACTAAAGTTGCGATGGAGACGTCAAGACTGCCAAGCTAGTTGCATAGTAGAATAACAAATATTCTCAAAGTTTCTCCTAATAAATGCACAGTTTAAACTGTGCAATACAATTATTTTTAAAATACATTATCACCATTGATAAATCAATATTTTATTTTGTAATGTAAAGCCTTTTATCAGAGATTTTGTGTGTATTGAGCACCAAAGGATCATGGGCCGTCCGCTGCACACACGGAAGGAAATCTAAAGCAAATATTTGCCAAAAATGGCACAAAGGTCGTAGGTTCAAAGCGCCCCAGGCCAGTCGAGTAGTTTAGCTAACAATTTAAAAAGGAAAAAATGTTTGCTCTGCGAAAACGAGATTCAAACGTTTGCATTTGTACGCACGAGCGCACTGCCAAACATACGTTATAAATACATTATTAACCGAGCACAAATGATTGCTTTAAATGTCTAAATAATTCCAAGGAGCTTTCTTTTGTGTCGGATACCTTTTGCACTCTCGTAATCCTCAGTCGTACATCAAGGTTTTGAGATTTCCTCGGACAGGTTTAGGGTGGAAAAACGTCGACGCACACAATAACCCAAGTAATAATCCTGGCAACGGGGTATATCAATATTTATTCAGGACGTAGCAGGATGGATCTTTACCAGACTACAGGTAGGAGTATTGACATAAGGATAATAACCTCCGTACATCCGAAACGCTGGGGCAACCGCCTCGGGATAAAGGCAATTACAAAAGGTTACCGACAATTATTTGGGGTCCATAGTACCCTTCAAACTGCATTCTTACCGAGAACAAGTCAATTCTAATCCAATTAGAAGACATAGACGATCATGCTTCAGACGAGGGGCGTATCAAGTATAGTTTCACAGTTTAAAATTGAAGCCCGGGGGCCTATGGATAACAGATTTAGGAAAACAATTTTCAAATGAGTAAGGGTACTTGTGCTTTAAATATGCGCAATTAACCATATATTTTAATACACAAAGTTAGTGTGTAAAAGAAAGTTTATTCATAACAGATTAAAAACTCAAAGATGGCAATACCAAAATCAAGAGGTGCAAGAAAATGTATATTAAAAAGACCAATAAATATGCTATCAGTAGCTAAAAGACTTATTCAAAATGTTTTAAAATTATTACAGTAATAAAAAGCAAAAATTAATACATAAAAAGCTAGGTTGAATTAAATTAGGTTATCCTATGAAGTGCCACAGGGACTTAAGTTAGGTCCATTACTATTTGTTTTATATGTGTAAATAATACATAGGATGTAAATAAAGTGTGTAAAATTCATATTTTAATTTACTGTGTAAGTTTAAGTATAAATTAAAAAAAAAAAAATAAACTACTTATGTGTTATGTTTACTATGAAAATGATATCAGTTGTATTTGTACTATTTTTGTTCTTTATAACAGCTAATAATTTTAGCCTCCTTTCAATTTACACGAATATATCGTCCTGAAATTTTATTAGCTCAGACTTCTATTTCTCTTATAGAATTTGGTAAAAAAAAAACAGCATTTTTAAATGATATTTGTTATTTTTATAAATAAATTATCATTACTGTTATCTTAATATAAACGTATTCGAGGCTCTAGTGTCCAGATAAAAGATCATATATTCCAGAATATATATGTGACGTTTATGTAATAGTTGAAGAGACAAAGCAGTGAATGGTATGGTTCCATAAAAATAATATATTATAACAAGTGGTAAAACAATTTGAAACAAAAATATTTTTAGTTTCTAGCAATATTAATTATTCTAGCAAATGCTGCTCATTGCAAATAAGCAGATGTTTTAGTAATGTGTTCAATGGTTAAATCATAGTTTCGTTACCTAAAGTTAGTTTATATTGCAACATAAAATATTAATTAAATAAATAAAAGAACGGTACTGTGATAAATATTGTCATGGTTTTAAAGAAAATATTTCTTACTATCTATTTTTTACAAGATATTATCATAGCATGTCGAATATGTAAACCAACGTATGAGGTTATACAATAATACCATACATTTTAAAACCTGCAGCGTGAAATTATGCAAATTTGCTTCGGTTTCTTTGCACACGTTCATATTGTGTGTGCATGCATAAGCCGCAAGGATACACTGTCAATAAACGAGTCGTCAGTAAAGCATCATGCAAGGTCAGAACCCGCAGTACCTTGGGGTCGTAAACGCTCGATACGGTCAGTAAACATATCCTGGCAACAAAATTACAGAGCGGCTGCAGACTATCCTGTATAATCAATCCTCGAGGCGTGTGCTAGAATATGCAAAAACAGCATAGCTGAAGCCAATTTGCAAATAGGCCCTTTAGCGACAATAGAGGCGTGTAAATATTCATACACAAAGGCGCATCTGTATGTATTGAAACTTTTTCCAATTTCGAAGGCACCTGGATAACTTTTGGAATGTTCGTGATTGATTTTTTTGTACTATGTAAGTTTTATGGAAGGTGTAGGTACATACGTGCAGACCGGTGTCACTTACAATGACTAATGAACGCATGTCCAGGATTCATAAATATGCAAACAGCGTGCGGTCTTGTGCTTAAAGCTTAAATAAACTAAATATTGTCATGGTATCATGCGGTAGGGTCATAAGTATGCTTATGAGTAAAATACGATAAAGTTCATGGCCCAAATACATACATATATATGAAATTTATTTTAGACTTTTGTTGCGGACTTTTATTATTACGTTGTCATATGGTAAAAATATAGCTTATTATTTAAAAAATGAGAATTAATAACGATTACAATAATATCGAACTAGGGAGCTGTAGAACAATATACACAGTTATTGGTATATTATAAAAAAAATCATATGTACAGTATCAGTGGCAAAGAAAGTCCCGCATAAAAATAAATATTATGGACCTCGATACATTCGATGAGTCTGCAAACGATATTTTACAATATATTTTAACGTTATATGCACATGTTTTGTTTGGCACCCAGCGCGTGCATAGTTGCTAATATGAGAATATTTATTTCCAGCGTCTTTTTGGCTGCAAAGTCAAACCTCTTCGGCCTCAAATCTGACAAATAAGTTGATGAAAACAATGGTACCGCAATATAACGTCATTTAAATACAGAAAGATTGTCTATGAAAACAAGCACAACACACAAACGATTTAGGACTGCTAAACTTTATATTTGCGTACACTAGCAAAAATCCATCGTACGTACTATTTTATAACATACATACATACATATATTTTCACTGATTTCTCCCATAATAATAAAGTATAACAGTGAAACATTTTGGTTGTGCGTGTGGAATAGAGATATTTATTTGCTCGTGGTTTTGAGCTATATACGCGCAACCGATACAACGTGGCGCAAATACCACCATCGCAATTAATCAAGATAAATTGAATTGTGTCAGAAACGGATGGCTTTTTCCAAATACTCGCGTTTGTCGCAAACGAAATCTCTACTATACGAAACAACCAGATAAATTAACGGTACCCGAGACAGTATGATGGAGTATGATCGATCCGCTCTTTGTTGTTTCTCATCTCGTTTCGAATTTCGGACCCGATGCTTATCGGCTTATGGCACAACCATAAAAGGACAACTTGATCGCCCTTGGGGTGCACTCCATTTGTCCAAGGCGCTTTTCGAAACTTGCCCGGTGTCAAAATTCAAGTTTTCAATATCGCGAGTCGGGAAATTGAATAGTCCCTGGTGCAAAATAGGCGGAAATGCGGTAATACCCGTTAACAGGGTGGCCAATAATATATGATTTGGTAGTCGATTGGGATGCGACATGCTACCCCAGCTTCAGCTTGCAGCACCTGCGCTGCAGATTTATGGCTTGTAGCGGCTTGCCGTTAATGTCCGAGTGCTTACTGCGAAATTTATGCTTTATTTTGGTTTATTGACACATTTATTTTCGAACGCAAATCTACATATTTTGATACTTTCATGTATCAAAATCGTATATATGATGAGAGACAATCTGAATTTGAATTAATATTTTAATAGCAATCGGTCTTAAGTTAAGTTATCAGTTAACTTGATATAGCATTGTGTACAGACTTCATCCTTAAATTAAATAAATACCTCATAACCTTAGCGTGATGGTATGATTAAGCGATCACTGTGAATCAGTTGCTATTTTAATGTTATAAATTGGGGGATTTCGATAAATCTCACCCATACTACTAACTAAATTGTTGTTATTTTGCGTATAATTAATAAATCCTGTGGTTTTGAAGGTATCAAGGAGGGTTTGAAGTATTTTAATAAAACTCTCAGTAACTCCAGCTTTCAAATTTATTGACACTTTAGCAAAAATCGATATTATTAGTGTTCCTTCGGACTAACGTGTTATACAGAATTTATACAATTAATAGTAATATAAACTGATAATCGTACGTTAAATATAATACGTAAGTGTATATGTATCTAGACTTTAATAACACATTTCGGAACATTGCTCTAATGGGTTTTTCGTAATTGCGGAATTAAATAGAAACGGTTTCAAGATACAAACAATCAATTACATTTGTTTTAATATGTGAGAATCATCTACAATCAATCAATTGGACCACTCTGCAATCCATCAGCGTACATCGACAACAGCTGATAAACAAAGACAGGTCCTAAAATAATATTATTACTTACAATTGAGGGATTAAATCGACTAGAATATATGTTCAAAACAAACAACATAGAATATAAATAAAATTTACGCACAGTGCGTGTTAATTTAAATTTTACGTTATAAAGTCATAAATCGTCGGCAGGTCGAAAGACCTTTGACAAGGATGGATTTGTCATGCCGCATAAGCACTATTCGTTCATAAATCTCAAATGAATTCGTTTCCCATTTGAAAACCGGTCAAATGGTGTAGCTGATGACTCAAAAATGCAACGGTCACATCCAGATCAGTAATTGGTCGTGACTGCAAAACTAGGCGAGCCCTAAATCTTCCTCTGGATGGGCCATGTGTATTAAAGCCCTATACATAAGGCCCAAAAATAACTTCAACATGAATAGTTTATACAAAATCGAGACCAAAAAGACGTAGACCAACATCTTAAGTAGCCGCTTCTTTCTTCACATCAAGCACGAAACCCAGAGTTCACCCGTTTCGGATACAAATGGATCCTTCGGATGCAGGGACGTCATTTGGGGAAAGGGCAGGTGGGGGCATTTGACGAGAAAAATGCATGTTATTTAATAAAATACTATGAATCTTAATAAAATCGAAATATTTAAACCACTGACTGGCCAACTTTTGCCCCCACCCTAAAAAAAGCTGAAATGCGACCCTGATTCTAAACCAGAAGTTCAAGGATTATTCAACAAAAAATATGTTTTTGAATATGTCATTTCAGTGAAATTATATCGGAATACATTTTCACCGGTAGATATATATTTTTACCAATGAAAATATAATTTATCTGGCAGCTGCTATTAAATTTTATGATTTCAACTTTTCCATATGTAGTAATATATACATTTAAATATGTACTTATCACTATTTATTTACATGCGATGTATAGAAACCCAAACCTAATCTGATTAAAGTTCTAAAACTAATAAAAAAAAATTAGAACTTTCAATAAGTCTATTCAAAAATACAAACTAAGCCAATTTTCAGGGGGAAATAAGCGAAAGAATAAGTACAAACAGACGTCGCATCTCGCATATTGCTCTATAGTTTGTCTGTGCTTCGATATTACACTAGGTTTTAAAAATATGATAGCTATCTTTACCGATATTATTACAGACTTCTGATATGAGAGTAGCTGCGACAGCGCCAAAACGATTTTATTGCTTTTGACGTGGATTTTTGACTTCCGAGAAGTGATAACTGTTTTTTGCGCTCTCCTATTGGTCAAAACTTTGTTAAGATATGCTTCATTCGATTCTTACTTATTGTTAGTTGTAATAATGTTATAAAAAAATCATAATATAAACGCTAGATATCTGAGCGTTTCCACTGCGACAGCGATAGCGACGGAATGATTTTACTGCTTTTGACGGGAGTTTTAAATAGGGACCCATTTGAAGTTGGCCAGAAAAATGCATATCATTTAATGAAGTACATTGATTCTTAATCAAATGGTAATAATAAATAAAAATGACCACTGACTAGCCATCTGCACCCCCCCCCCCCCCCCTGGATAAACTGAAATGACGTCCCTAACGGAATGGGAGCAATAACTAAAACATGCAAACTTTACGTGAACGTAATTCAAATCATTTGACAATAATATTTAATAAATAATTTGTCCTAAATCATTATATATTTATACAAAATATATTAAAATAGGTAAAAAATAAACTTAGTCAAGTTTAAAACCATTGATAAAACCTGATGTATTTGAATTGCGACTAACTTCATGTGTAATCGCGTGTGTATACAAAACTGTAACACCTTTGCCCGAGCAAAATCTCAAAAATTAATAAGCTGTGTATATAATATTGTGCATTTGAAACTCTGAGTATATAGGTATTTTAATTGTGTGTACCTATAAGCGAATATATGGCACAATATTTTTAATTTAATTAATTAGTTCGCATTGCGAAAGAAGATTTATAGCTGTGTGCAATCAGTATTGGAAATATGTACAATGTGTATTAATTATTTATTTTATTTATAGGAGAAAAAGATAATCAATAAATGATTTTATTATACCTATACAGAAATAATGTCGCATTTTTATAAATTTGAGAAGTATTGTGCAAAATATTTGTAAAATATGTACGGAAATAAATATTAATAGTAAAATATATACATAACTACATATGTATTATAATACATAATTGTCACGTCACCTGTAGTCGAAAATACAAAACTATTTTTCAATTATTATTAAAATTATAACTTTTATATTATTAAATATTATTTTAAAATATATATAAATAATTAAAATATAAAATTGCAAATAAATTAAAAAAAAAGCAAAAGAGTGTGCGATGGCCGGGAATCGAACCCGGATCAACTGCTTGGAAGGCAACTATGCTGACCATTACACCACCATCGCCGGTGAGCTTAACACCCAAAATAACACACTCGAGACGATCTAACCGTAAATAATAAACAGCACAGTTCCTCAAACTTTTTATAAATAAATATATAAATTTAAATAACTCTTTAAGTCAAATATGCACACATTTAAATGCAAATGTTAATTGCCATGAAAGACTTGCTCGCACAATGAACTGTATGAATAATTCATTCGCCGTTTTCAAACTAATGATGTGTAATTTATCATTTTCCATTTAAATTGTATCGAACTTTGACACCGCTCATCCGAAACGCGCGCCCTGAATGCAAACGCGTGCTTTACACCGCCCGCGTGGCACGTGACACGGTACAATTTCGTTTGCGACAATCGTGTTACATTGTGCGACTCAAAAGGACCGATTTGTAACTAGTCCTAGTATCTACAATGGACGTGTGGATGTGCTTCTATTTATTTAAACATCGAATAAATTTGAATAAACACCCTACTACTTAACTACAAAAAAACTTTAGTAATATGCTGACAATTTCTTGTTGCTATTTATATAATTTAAGCACGAAGACACATTAAATAGTTTACTTTGGATTTAAATACTCTATTGTAACTAAATAAAGATTTCCGTTCACTATCTGTCCTTAAATGTAAATTAAAAATGATTAAGATTGCATTATTTGCAACAATTGCATAACATGCCTTTAAAAGGATTCAGCTTTGTTTTATTGCACGACTTTTACTGAATGCTGATAAATTAAACAACCTCTGATTTGTCTTGCTTTAACTGTTTATTAAATTACTTAATTAAATATATTTATTTTTAAATTATTTAAATTAAATATTTTATTTTTATTTATTTGTCTAGAATTGATTCCATGTTCGTCTTATATCATATCTATGTCATGCATTAGAAATAAATTAAGTAACTCCACTTTTGGATATATCATAACATATTGCCCAGTTTGTTCCCACCATTATATAAACATAAGCTTTACTAATTTCATATCTCCAAAATAGTCATACAAAAGTCTCTCCAAAAAATTTGGCAACTCAATTATCACTGAAAGCAACAATGCAAAGCATATAAAAATAACTAGAAAATGATATAATGAAGAACATAAAAAATAAATACTTAATTTTAATAAATTAAAGAAAACCATACAACTTTTTGTCCTTTCCGAGCATTAAACCGAGCATTTTTAATGATTTGCTGTGAGTCTCAGGAATATGCTGGCTAAATTTCCAACGTTCTTTAAAAGTCACATCTAAATCGTTAGTTAAAGAAGACCTGTCTAGAATATATCCGCCGAGATGGTAGGAATATTTTGACTTTATAGAATCCCATCCATTATATTTAAGAATATTTGCTTGTGAATACTCAGTAATACTAGCGAAATTACAAAATAATTTTAAATGGTATTTAAAACTAAAGTTGAGATTAAAAAATCCCAAGAACATTTTTAACGAGTACTCGATTTGCCATTTGGAAATTTTGTTTTTAATTTTCATGAATCTTGCTAAACGCATTAGAAACGTTGAGAGAAATAAAAATAACTTGGATCGTCTAATACAATCGCTGCTTTTTCAAGGGGTCGTTTCATACCCCCCACTGGCAACACTGTCTTCATTACTAGGCCGTAAATTCTCGTCTTTATTCAAATCCTTCCCAGGCTTCGGCTAGGGCGATTTGCTTTAATTGAATCGTCTGCGCTTCAGATTTAATTCGCGCCGCGCGCCGTCTCCTTGCGAGAGCGATTATCGCATATTCGCATGCAAATAAGTGCAATGTTAGTCGGGCCCGAATGCGGCCCTGGCCGGCGGTCGTTTGTGTGAAACACGACGTGATTCGCAGAATCGTAACGGGGCAATTCCCATTCAGAATATGAACAGGAAGCGGAAGCGAGTAGTTGCGAATTATCCCCGGCCATATAATTCCGAAGGACCAATTCGGCCCTGGGCGCGAAATTGCGCTTTTTGTGCGTCGTTTAGCAGTTCGTTTACGGTTAAAACTCCAAGTATTGAAACGACACAATGCGACAAAAACGAATAAAAAAAACCATGTGCATTCGATTCGAATGCTATCACCAAAATATAATAAAATCTATTATTAAAAGTGAGTTCTGTGAAGTATAATATGATGGCGATACAGATAGTTAAAATAAAAGTTAAATAACATAATTAAACGTAGAATTTTAATTTATTTTATCTTAACAACTCGAGTTGGCAATTAATTAAAAATAAAAATGACACGCTCCGCATAACAAATCCGAGCATATCCAATCTCCAACCCTACTTTAACGTTATTCTCAATTTATTCGATTGAAGTATTTATATTTTTAACAGTTCCACCTAAACCTAGCAAGAAAATATGAAAAATGTAACAATGTGACAGTAATGCTGAATGGTATCCGGATCTTAATAAATAAAAAGAAAAAAAATAATTAAATTAAATTATTAGAACCAAATCATCTCCTCGTAGTTGACATTAAATATAACATATCAATGAGCGATGTCAACGTATTAAAGATCTGGATGGCGACAGAATTGGCGAGTCGGCTAGTGCGGATGATTTGGAGCTAACATGCATCAAAAAAGGACGCAATCGTGACTCTCAAGGACTTCATGAATTCAAAACTGGAATTATTCAAGAATAGTTAATTTATCAACAGCACTCTTCAGCAGTTTTAAGAAATGAAACTACTTTCTGCGAGAACTCAGTGAATCGTACCCCAACACTCCTAAAAGAGAGGCGCTGGGATACGAGATCGGATAATAACCAAATATACTATATTATAATATACTGTATTATTATAATTAAATATTATAAATTGTATATATTTTTTCATTCATTAAAAATATTTGAGACTTTTAAAATTTTAGAAAATTTTAGTTACATATTATATTAAGAAAAATTTAAAGTGCAATCATCGATTCTTAAATTAAATTCAAGTAGTTCAATAGTTCAAGATTGATTATACAGAAGGCTTCAAATATTTTAATAAATATTATAATGGTTCTTTTCTCAGAGGAGACGACGTCATATGAAGAAAAAGATTAACTAAATTTGCATCACACAAATCTATAATAAGTTTAGTAACAGTTCATTGTAAGATAAAAGCCAAGTGCCGTTTAGTGCACGTAATTTACTTTCTACGTCTTCGCATTTACATAATAACTTTATCACAAAGGAAGTTGAGAGATCATACAATTTTAGAAGCAGAAATATTTCCAATATAGAGTTGCATGACACGGTATAAACTGCGGATAATATTTTTACATTTTATTTTATGTCTGATTTTTCAACTGTAGTGCAAATCCGTCGCAGACGCTTCGTCGCATCTCTATGAAGCGTTTCGCATATATTACAATCGCATATGGTACATCAAAAGAGAGAGAGAGAGAGAGTGAACGGACGACAAAAGGGAAAAAGTGGCGTGTGTTCAATAGATTGGATTCAGCCATTCATTCTCGAGTCTGAAACTATTTCCTGCCAGTCTCGCCAGACGCCATATTATAGCAATGAAAAGAGACCGATTTGAAAATCCACCTCTCGCGCCGAGGATCCCTTTTGTGAACTTATAATTGGAAGGCTCTTCGGTGGAATGTTTCTCTATCTTATTCCTTGCCATTATCTTTATACGCCACCCGGAAAATTAATATAGACGGAGAGATCGTTATTAAAAACTCGCCATCTGTACTATTGAAAGATTGAAATACTTCGAAATGGAAACTCGAGTTTTTTTTATCTGATTTAAATAATACGTTTACATAACTCGCATAGGAACATTAGGATTTGAGGCGCGCTTTTCCTAATTGCGCATCAGTCAAATTGACGTTGAATTAATTAGGGGATGAAAGAACGCAACCCTTTGGTCGGGCAAAAGAAATTACGCACGTCAAAAGTGGCATGTCGTGGGGGTTGCAGGTGGATTTGCATTTTCGATTGAATTTGTATGCCACCATACAAATTCAACGCAGGTTGAAATTTAGGGGTGATTTTTAACTTTTTTTATATTATAAAATACAAACAGTCATTCCTTATCGTAAGCTGCGATAGTATGAATATGTGCACATAAGCACCAAAATTTGATTTAGGATCAAAGTCAGTCGTTCGTAAAACCGTCAAATCGGTACACCGAGCCACAGTGATGCAATATTTAATCGAATCCTCCTCCACATCACCCCCGTTTTTGAACCCGTGTCTTTCTTATTCAAAGTGAATTTTTAAGGAAGACTGCGCATAATCCGCATTTAGCGCGATATCTCCGCTTCCCCCTTCTTCGCCAAATCCATAAATCATATGAGAGAGTTGCCCGCTCGCACAACTAATACAGGTAATCCGGCCAGATTGAGTCTTGCACCGCGTAAGCTTCCAATTTTAAACGCCTTTTGCGAACACACTTTTGTTCTGCACCCTCGCGTAATTTCTTTTCTATTTACCCGTGATCTCGCACGGATTGACGTGAGGCGTAATTGCTTTTCCACCGATGGGGGTTGGAAAATTGCGTCTTATCGAAAACGCGGTCCGGTCCTGAAAAAGCCGATGGTATGCTAATCAATTAACGTTCAAGCAGCTATAGTATTTCCATTATTTAAAAAAGTGTTTAATTAATATGCTTTGGAAAACTTCTGATCCAGAACGAAAGACCAGTGAGTGAATAATACTTGAAAGACTGGTGGATAACATTAAACAACACAATGAACGATACATACTATGAACACTAGAACCACTGTGAGTTTTTCCAAGAAAATAAAAACAGTACACTTATCTCATATATACAAACGCACACCTCTTATACGAAAGTGTATCAAAATACGATTATTATATTTATTATAATATTAACAATTCCAATCTACCAGATAATTGCAAGTATGCACAACCCACCCATTCGGTTCGATCATCCAAATGAAAAAGAACGACGTCCAAATTAACCCTTTAACTGCCAGGTGAGCGTTAAAGGGATGTTAGTTGCCGGCTTGCAGAGGGCGATTTGGTCCCTAATCGGGCATCGCCCACCCCCTCAAAGGACATTTAATAAACTAATAGAAGAACCCACCCGAGCAGACGTCGGGACAAGGGCGTTATTGGAAACGAATTTGCATATCTAAAGAGCGAAGAGCGAGCTCAGCGCCGCCGTCGGACGTTTAAGTAATTGCGCGTCTCGTGCGGAATTTCAATTTTTCATCTGCGCCACCAAGGCTCGCTCCCAATTAACTACTAAACTATCAATTCTCGTGCGGTGTGTTGTTAGCGTCGACGTTTATTGCGTTTTATGTTGCAGTTGAGCCATAAAATTGATTTGCATAGTAGCAAAAGCGGCGACGGTGAAGGCGATCTCAAAAGGTTACAAATAACAATATTTTTCAAGAAGTTAATAAATATATAAAATCTTGTTATACAATTTGATACTATAGTTTTAATAGATAGATTAAAAATAAAATCTTATTTTAAAACAACAAAAACCATATGCATTATAAAGGTTAGAGGAAATCAAAATATGGGTGAAAAAATAAAAATATTTAAGAAAATTGTTTTTGTAAATTAAGCTAAAAAATCGTATATAAAAAATAATCCGTGTAAAGATTATTTTCTCAGCGCAATCTTCATTTCTGTAAAAAGGTTATTATCTAAATATTCCATCAACAAATTCAATGAAAATATCAAATAAAACAATAGTTATTTTCTTAAAAGAAGTTCGGTAGCTTATTCATTTAAACAGCAGTATGAAGATGTGTAACAAGATAATTACCGGATTCGTCCAATAAAAATAAGTACGAAGTATATAACAAGAATTTTTTTATTATGTAGTCCAAAGTAATAATTGCATACTTTAATAGAAATATTGCAAAGCTTAAAAGAATGGAAAGAAAATCGCTCAAAAAAAACGTGCTATATGTTTATTATTATAATGATGATGTATCAAATATTAATATTCTAAAATGTAAGAAAAACGATAATCAATATTTTTTTGCTATATTCGAATATTCGTATTTTTTCTCAGGTTTCACTTATATTAATTTATTTAACCAATTAGTGCAAAAAATCAATTAATCACCTGTAAAATATTTTTTAATTATATTAATAGTGTTTCTTTCTCAAGAATTATTTTCCGAAATTTCTGGAAAATTTGAAAGGTTTTTAAATAATCCTTGCATAATTTTATTTATACGATTTTTAATGGCTTACTACGGTTGCAATTTTGTAAACCGATAGTAATTAAAATCAACCAGCAAGATAGACGAGTGGTTATAAGTCTCTGGCTGTCGACCTGAAAGACCTGAGTTCAAATCCCATAAGGACTTTACTGTTTTTAAATGTCTGTGTCTGGGAGATCGAAATTAGTGATAGTTATATAATTATAATTCCAATCGAACTTCACAGATTAGATTTGCCTACATTTTCCTAATCTCATGAATGAACATCACGATGATTAATTAAAATCAAGCTAGGTGGTACATATCTGATATTGAAAATTCTCTAATAACGAAGTATTACAGCTCATAAAGAATATCTTATATGTATTAAAAATAAAAATATTAAAATTTGCTAGGTTCACAGCTGCATTCAGAGCATGTAGTGCGAAAAGAAAGAGGAATTTTTTAATAACACTCTGAAAACAAAGTTTTATGACCGAGTATAAGAATAGCGGAATAGCGTTTTCAGCAAGGATTCGCTCGCCCGCTAAATGAAACCAGATTCAATGGTTTCATGTAAATGCTATAGAAATCATACAATAAGTTGGCATTTTTTAGCATTTGATGGACTGTGGCAAAAATAAAATATAATAAAATAATTTGAAAAAAAAATATTGGGTTAATTTACTACATTTACGTTTTAATAAATGTTCTACCATTTTTTTCGTTCTATTAAATTTTAATTATTTACAATAATATAACATACATTCATAATAATATACTTCAAAATGGCAATATTTAAGCAATTTGTCTTAAGTTAAATCAGTAAAGAGATTTTTCATATACAAAGATACTATATACCGCTTCAATATAAATACAAACCGTATATTAAATATATTTTCGTGCATCTGAATTTCTCAAAAATTCTTGAGAATTCTTGAGAAATAAGAAACACTAAACCAAAGCATTGCTAAATGTAGAAAATGAGGGTTTATAGTAAAAATATGTGGCTAAACAAGGAGACCATTTGTCCCCTATTATATTATATTAAAGTAATGAAATTAAACTAACTATTTGGCGTGCGCGGATGATACAGTCCATGATCTAAATAAGGTATGATAGATTACTAATAAGCCAAGACCAAATACAAGGTTGACACCAGAGATAACATAAAACCCTAAAATAAGATACAGGAAAAAATTAAAATACACAATCAAGATGGATCAAAATTTAACTGTATACGACAAACTATAATAATATCTGGCGTCACATATGGCTGTGAAACGCATAAATCTGTCTCTGGTGGAAAAGAAAAGGCTTACAGTCTATGAAATAAAAATACTGAAAAACATATATGGACACAATGTTCTAGAATGGGGCTTTTATATGTCTGAAATACTATAAAGAACATATGAAGACCGTCACAAAAAGATTGAGAGATGGGGTTTGTCTAATTCTAGACCATATGTACTGGTCCAGGATTGGACGAGATGGAGATTGCAGACATCTAGAATTAGTAACCCGCTACATCTTTGTCCATATTATAAGCGCATTTAAAGAATGCCTAGTATACATATGTATTTCAAGTTCTAGGGTCGCTAATGAGCCGAACTCGGCTTACACACGACCTGAGGAAGCGGGTGGGAGCACCCGGGAGCCGTCGTATACATATGTACTATGAATCGTTATCTATTCTAATAAATTGTAAAAATGTAGTTGAAAAATATTATTAAATATTTTTAAAGAAAAAATAATAAAACAGTATTATTATATATAAATTATAAAAGTATCTTGGTGGCTCTGAAAGAATTGTATATTGTAAAAAAATATAATATGAAAATAACTAAGGCTAAACTAAAAACGGCTAGAAAATTATGCAAAGTGATTTTCACTCACTTTTTACTGGAATATTTGTCACAATCTCTAGTGCGTATTATACGCTCAAATATTTTATTACAATACATCGTCGCACACAAAGCCAAGAATCTATTTTATATGCATCGAAAGTGTTTCCAACTCCAAACAATATCCAAAAACCCTTCGCAAAGTGTTGCGGATACATCACGCCGCGGCTATAATCCCTCAGCCGCGTCTAGGCATATTTTCAGTTTTTCATTTTTGATAGGTGCCATTTTTTCGGTCGTTCCGCGGGATCGCATCAAACGTCGCCTCCTTTTACGCGATATTGAATAAAAATGTGCATGCATAATGCATTTTACACACTCCATTATCCTGTCGTGCGACGAGGACACTGTGAGGCTGGGGGACGCTAAAAAATTGCAAAATCTGTTTTTCCACTCAGTCGGATTGCATTTATATGCAAATATGTCGGGCTCATAAGTTTATGGGGGGTGCACATTTTTTCACCACCGCCATCATTCGCGATGCGCTGCGATAAATTGAGGTGTGCATGCTACTGGCGGTGATGACGCTTTGAGTGCGTGCATTATGGCGGACCGGGATGCTGCGCGTTATGGGGATGGACACGTCGTTAAATCAGAATTATTCATACGCAAATAAAAAACGTAATAGAAGCTTATGCGTTTTTATGGCGTGTATTCGCGTTTGACGTTAACGTGTTTTATCGTTTGTTTGATCGGTATTGAGATAGATTAAGAAACAATGACGAAGAATAACTTGTGCTTAATTGTTTGGGAGAGTTTAACGTCCCTACTATTATTCGACTGCCTTATTCAGATGATTTGAGACGGAGCTGGAATCTTTGTTTAAGTCTAATTAACACATTATTGGACTTTCTGGTTTATTTTAGATACCATGTAGCTTAGAAAAAATGTGTTATTGGTGTTACTCCACACCGAGCAAGCATATTTTAATATTTTTTTTATACAAACATTGTAGTCTAGCAAGTCTTAAAATGGGCTAATGATATTAAACGCACAAGTTTTTTTGCTTACTCTTTGGAGCGGCAGTTGAAAAATTGTATACGTTTCGTAAATATAATTGACTCTATTTTCTGTACTTTAATCGCGATTAGTTTAAGAGCGTAAGAACTCGTTATTACCGTTTGCATACGCAAATAATAGTACATTAGATATATGTGTATGTGCATATTGTACAATAAAGATTAACGACCTAAGCAAACTTCTCTAAGGAACTCTAGTTGAGATTTTACGTGGCATTAAATAATCATTATTTAGAAAAGCTTTTCGATTTATATTATATATGTATTACAAACATTGATTTTAAAATTGTATTCAATTATTACCAAATTCTTAAACATATTTTGTTACGGTTTGTTTGGGCTTTATGGGTAAAGGAGTATGACTTTATACCAGGACTGTAGTCTACCTACTCTGACTCCGATTTAAACAATTTTAATAAGATTTTGGCGACATATAATTAATAGCAATAAAAATAATCATAACAATGTGAAAATTATAAAAAATCATTAAGCAAAAAAAGTTGTGAAAAAGTGACATCTTTTATACTCTTGATTTGAGACAGCTCTGTCGAATCACAGATGCAGATGTTAGTGAGCCAATTGCATCGATTTATTATTCAGCTAACGAAATATGTTTACGCCTTAAAGAAGTGAAACTGAAAGGTTAACTTTAGAATATCGTTAACGAAAGGGATAGATGGCAACTCCGGTTTTTACGCAGAATAGATGCATAGTGCATTATTTACGCATACAATTGTAGTTTTTATGGTGTTTACGAGTGCTATTAAGTAGATGGTCTGTGTAATATATAATTATTACGCAATTGTTAGCCCTTTTGTCAAAACTAGTTGCTATGTCTTTTCCATAATATTTGAAATGGAATTTTGATTGACCTCAGCTGGTTATACCTTCCACAGATTATTTACTGTAGATGCAAAAATGTATAGCAAATTAAAGAGTTTAATTCTTTGAAAATCAGCCAAATTTCAAAGTTAAAAGAATTCCTTTTAATACAATATTTATTTAATATGATATTTTAAAAAACAACAACAGCACAGAAACGTATAAAAAGCCCAGGCAAATAAAACATATAATCAGCGTTTATTTACGTGATCGGTCATCTCGATTGCCAAACATATTGGTTTTATTAAAATATTACAAATTTGGTAAATTAAGTAAATACACCAATTTCAAAATCATTAAAACAACAATTTAGCTATCCTCTATTGTGTGAATTTGTATCCTCTATTATAATAAAAGAGACAATAAAATGGTTTTTGCAATTTAATTAAAAATAAGTAAATGTGTCATGTCTGGTATTAATTCTGGGTGCCACGCTTTTTTGATTTGTTTACTTTGTAAAAGAATCAATGAATATTATTTAAATACTTTTGAAAAAATGTAATATCGAACTTTTAGATTGAGAATTATAAGAGTATTCAACTTTTTTCATTTCAATCTCGATAAAAAATGATATTGATTTTATATTACTAATAAGATAAATACATATTTATTAAGCAATAATTTTCAATGTTTTACTTAAAGAGTGAAATATCTGATATTTATTCTAGATCTAAAATATATTATCTTTGTTTAATGCATAAACAAATAGCACTATTCGTATTCTACTGTTAAAGTATTTGTTTTTCAATTATTCGCTCGACATGACGCCGACAGCATCTCATATAAGATTAGCGCTTTGTCTACAGCGAAAATGAATTATACGGTACAAAAAATAGATCGAACCCCAGACATATACAATTCTAATTTACAGCATCACACTTCAATGAACAAACAATTATTATTAATATTATACCGTCATCAAATCAATGTAATGATTCAACGCTTATTTTCACAGCATAAAAACAACTTTAAAGGTTCTCCTATAATAGTAGAGTTTCGTGCTAGGACATCGTCCGTCTTTAGTCCGATAATTACGCATTTTTTACTTTGACGGCAATTAGCTGCGTATTCGTGGTGATACTCACGAAACCGATCCGAATGTAATTTTTAACGGGGGGTCTTATCGCGATCCGAAACTCCTTATTAAGTCCTTATCAAGCCCCCATTAAAAATGTATTACTGGGTTGCAGTGGGTAAAAAGGGCTGCTTTTAAAATGTTTCTAATTCGAAACTGAAATTATTGTTTAATTCTGATTTATCGAGTTATAATTCTCGTTTGTATTTGGATTGAAACTAAATTTAAAACTTATATTTTATAAAATGTTTTATATTAAAATTGAGTGATGACAATGAAAAACGTAAGTTATGAAGTGACGGAATTAAAATTTTACCCTCCCACCTTCGAAACAAAATATAAGCCCCTAACCATACAGGATATAAATAATTTTTCCCGATTATTTAATATGTTACTATATTATTAAAATATTGTGACAAAAAAAACACATTTACAGTAATAATAAATAAGTATGTACATAAATCACAGCAGTATACAGACTTATTTGACTACAAATATAGTTACTCTTAAATTAATGATTTTTTAATTTCTGAACTGCCATTTTCTTTTAGAGCTTTTGTATATTTTACTTAATTTTAATTCGTCACGAAATGAAAATATTTTTGTTAATTTGTGAAGTCACTATCCCCTATAGTTGTTTCAATTATAAAAAATTAGGTATTTTTTTCCGAATAAATAATGAAAATAGCATTTCTACTTTAATCATTCCTTCTAACCTAAAATAAACTTTCTTAGATAAAATCCAAGAAAGTCGAATTTAATCGAAAAATTTCGAAAGTCGTAATTTAATTATTTGCACAGTATTAACTATTTTTTTTAAATATTTTAAATCAAAATCTATTATTTTATATAATTGCGATAAATGTGAAATTTAATCTGCACATACTATAAAATGATAAATTAGAGATAGACTATTATATTTCTTATCTCATTTAAATTAATGATAGATATAATAATATTGTATTATCACTGTGATAGTTAAATAGTATTATATTATATACATATGTGTTCACACAGTTCAATATATAATATGTAAATAAAAAAAAATATTTCAATAACTAAAAATTAATAATAAAATTTTGCTCATACTATTCTAATACATGTGTTATAAATATCTCTAAAATATCTAGTACGTGGATGATCTAATAAAATCATATTAATAGAACGGGATATATTTTTTTTTATTACAAATTTGACCATCATGATTTGGCAGGTTTCTCCGATGCGTCATAATGTCCATTGAACAAACAATAATTATACAACTGGGCACTCAAAAAATTATGGTGCATTCCTTAAATAGATGAGCATCAACCCACATATTTTTTTAAAATTGCTCATATCGCCGAAAACATACTTGACAAGCGTTTTCAAGCGCTAAGATACTGGCCGCAACGGGTAAGAATGAAGGACGCAACTGCGACTCTCTCAAAACCGAAGGTTACCAATCATTAACACAGCCTTTTAGCAAGTTTAAAAGTGGTTCATTGGGTAGACCCTACACCTGGAATGTAATGAATTATATTCCAACGCCCTAGCAAAAAGGCACTGCACGATTCGTATTTACTCTTGTAGAGATATATCAGAAATTTGAATTCTCTCTAACAACAAGGAGTACTTCGCTTCACTTAAATTCTAGACAATGGAGCCATATTTGAGGACGTTACGAACTGCCGTATCGTACAGAACGCGAATCGTCAATAAATTATTTAACTATTTGTTGAAAAGTTGAAATCAGATATACAACTTATTTACATTAGTGTCTTTATTGGACTTTCATAAGTTATACAAGCATAAAGAAAATATTAGACACTGGAAGAACATGCCCTGTTTGTGAGATCTCTTTTATACAGTACGTATATTTGCGAGACACTTTTTCCTATATAAATCGTAAAAATATTTTGGACAAGCATCTTGATAATACATCGCTAATCTAGATATGGATGTATTATATTAATATAAAAAAAAACAGGCTTGATGTTCACATTAAAATTTGTATGCAATTTAACAATGAAGTATCCATTTTTTCCACACAACATTTTACCCACAATGTATTTTTAGAGAAACCCAATTTAGTTAAATCTAATTCTGTCAACCCTCCGGCGACTGAACAAATTAAAATTCGAATTAACACTCATTGCGTGTGGGTGCATTTTAAATTCAATTACTAGGCCGCCGCAATACGCACTGATTGGAATGATCGGTCAAGCGACCCACGTATGATATTTAGGCACGCTGCCCGGGGCAAAAAAATAATTTACGCCCCAACCCTAATATAAAAAATATCTACACTAACCTTATCTCCGTCGAATTTTTCCTCGTCGTAATTTCTTGAGCAGGGAGACCCGGGAGAGGAAAACGAGTCAAAACCGCTGGCGGAATCTAGCGGCCTCTTCACGAACTCTATTCTGCCGCCCTCTACGCAAATGTTCGCCACCATAGGGTAGTTGGGTGAAGGGGGCGTTATGGGCGAAATTTTATTCGGTATGTGGTTTACGTTTTCGCTAAATTCGTTGAATTCGGTAGCGTTCTTCAGAGTTTTCGTCTTTCGTCGCATGGTGGCGTCGTAGGCAACCTGCTGGTTCGGTTCTGGAATTGAGGGGTAGATTTGGCGGGTGGGTGGTGCCCTCTGAAGGCGCTCTGGAGAATCACCTTCGGGAACCATTGGGCGAATGGAATCGCTGGCAACCCTGAAAAATATAATAAAAAAATATACTTTTTGAACAAAAATAATATAATTTAATGTAATTTAAAATTTCATGATGATTTTTAACCTAAATTTTTCTGCGAATATACTACATTTTTAAAATTTTTGTAGTATTTTCTAGTATAAAAAATACTTAAATAGTTGTTTTCTGTTATTTATTATTAAGTTTAATAAAGGTGCAGTGTAAATTATTTTTATGGCTATTTTAAATGTCTTAACTATTCAAATATATACTTTGATAGTTGCCAAAATATGAAATCGAGTTAATTTATCAAAATTTAAAAATAACACAATGAACGTTGTGTATTTTAAATTAAAATTCGATAAAAAAGTTGATAAAATACTCCTAATAACAAGAGGTATCGCTTTAAAAGTATTTAAAATTCCACCCTTAGAAAATAAGTCTGGGTGAATTTTCTTAATAATACATTGTGCTTCTTTTTAGTATTGAAAGTGCTTATTAAAACTGAGATTACACACAATATTTTAATATATTTGTAAATTTTAATATAGTTTGCAAAATCATTTATCAAAACTACTATTAATACTGCCCAAATATTAGAGTATCGAATAGTAGAAGTTAAATACACATACAGTAAGCTCTCAACTTGCGTGCTTAATTGGTTCAACAAGTTTACTTATAAATCGAACAAAACTTAAGTTCGAAAAATTTTCGATATAATATAGTTTTAAAGATTAAATTTTTCGATATAATATAGTTTTAAAGATGAAAATGAAATGGCCTTACATACGTACACACAGGAAAACAAAACGTAACAAAATTAGTGTTAATGTATATAAATTCAAACTACATATTAAATATGTAGTTTGTATTTATATACATTAACATCATCAATATCATCGTTCTCGATTATATTTAACTATTAAGTCATCTTATTGGTTAAAAATTTCCTTTGTTGCGCATTTCTTTGCTGTTTTTATATTCTCTGGTCCTTCGGTTCCATTAGAATTTTGCCGCTCATTTACGTTAAAATCAATATTTTCAATTTATATCCAGTTTTGTGATCATTTCGGCTAGTTCGCTTGAATGAATTGATATATATTTTTTTCAAGACATTAGTATCAATATTTTCAATAGCTTTATAGATGTCACACTATTTCCAGATGTACATTAACATTTTAAAGGCACTTATGTTTGGATGCATCCGAACATAACATCAATGCTTTTGTCAAATCCTTGTAGTTTTAAGTTCAGCTTCTTCATATGCACAGTTTAATCTGTAAAAAAACATTAATCTGATAAAATTTTGCCAGATTATTATCCTAAAGAAATACCTTTATTTCTACAAAGCACTCCACAAATCGCTTAAGTTTTTTTCTGGGCTCTGCCACTTTACACCGTTGAGCATCAGCAATCCAATGTAGATAAAATCAACTTCCTGTACAACCACCGAAAATTCTCTCTTTTGAAGGGCTCGAACAGCTATAAAATTCACTATTTTTGTTACAACTGACATTAATTATGTGAATCCTGCCTTGACACAAAACACCTGATGGATAATGCAATGAAAAAGAACCAGTTAACGTCTGAACTTCCATAAACAATTTCACAAATCTCATATTTTCGCTACCATCTGTCATTACTGACAAAACCTTAGACATCAATTAGGGCTTCCAAACCGGTTAAAACCGAAATTGATTAATCGTTACTTTTTTGTAATTTAGAAAAAACGAAAACTAGATTTTTTGACTATAAACCGTTTTTTACGACTATTTTTAAATTAAATAAAGAATTTCTTTCTTTTCAAAAATTATAAATAACACAAAATCGATTAATAAATTCTACGCGAAGCAACAGCGATAAGACTGCTGTTTCTCATAAAAACGGTTCGAAAAAGGATTTCTATAGTTCATTTTTATTTATGAAAGGCTCGGCCAATACCTGTCAGCTGGTTGAGGTAAATATTAAAAAAAAATATTTTACGGCCGTCAAGTACCCGTTTAATTGTGTTGCCGATTAAAAATAATAAAAATATAATACATACTTAAAATTTTACCTCGCCTTTTCTCATAATATAGTCCTTTTCGAGATAAATAATCAGTTGCAAATTTAATTTGGCGTGTTATCAGTACGTGTAAAAAGTGGATAGGAATAAATTACAAGGCCGGATCAAATAAACAAGTGCAATATCTTCGTAATTAATATTTTTAATGTCGTTCAATTGTTCGTGATTTTTTTTGTATTATATTTAAATATATTGCCTCTAAATTTTGGCCATGAATAAAATTATAATCCATTTGTATTTTTCTTGTTTACAATTTATTTTGTACATCTATAATCCATATAAAAATAATAATTAAAGAATGTATTCCTTAATATATTATACATACATACATATATGTATTTTATGAATATTATATTTATAAGCAATCAAATTAGATTTATTTGCATAATTTAAAAAAATTATTTACATGTTAATTTTTTTTTAATAAAATTTTAAATTGTTAAAAAAAACGAAAAGCGGTTTTTTCGGATGGTTTCTAGGAAGCTCTAATATCAGTACATACTTAGGCCATGAAATATTTTTTAATAACCTAATATATTTCGTTCTCTCATGTTTTATTTGGAACTGATTCTAACTTTATCTTATCTGGTTGTTATACTACCAGAATATCTAGCAATGATATCAAACTGAACATTTGATGTGACGTCATTAATTTCATCAAGAGATATCGAAAAAGATTTATAATTATTAAAGTCTTCTTTTAATTGCTGCTGTATGTTTGTGTTCAGTCTCATTATTCTGTCTTTGATGACATTTATACTGAGTGTAACTCAGAAATTCGCTTAATAATAGCATTTTTATTTTGCTTATCATGAATATGTGCACATCTTAGAAGAGTTGTTTGTGAGGAAGCAATGCAAAAACTTGTTGATTTGAAATTGATGGAATTTGATCGACCTTATAGAGGTGTAGTTGTCTATAAATATCTTCACTGTGTTATAGGTTCGCCATTACTTCCCTAGTTTAAGAAATATAGCTGAATCTCTCAATGAAACCTTGGTCTTTTCATGCTTAGTTCAAGTGTGAGTAAGTACATTTTTTGCGAGTGGATCTTTTATATTCATTTGTGTTACTAAAGTGACTAAACATCCTCATCAACAATGTTGTCCTTTTAAACAAACATTTCCAAAAAGACATCTTTTTAAGCTCCCGTAACAAGTTCTCTTACTTTTTTTAAGTCGCATGGCAATTTATCCTTACTGTATATTTTTCATGTCCTCCTTTGATATTTTCAAAATCTGGTCACATTAGTATAATTCTCTTTTAACCCTTTGTAGACCAAAGTGTTTTTAATAAGTGTTTCCCCAAGTCCAAACCAATTTAATGATCATTAAATAAAATAATAAAAAACTATTTATTTTAAATCTTTGTTAATATAATATAAATAAATTTTGCCAGAATTAACATTGGAAGTTAAATTATATATGTATAACATAATAAAAATATTTACTACTAGACTTTTTTATAAAAATGTAATAAGTTTATTATATTATATTATGTAGAGATATTTGTATAATAAATGAAATCCGTATAATTTATTTAGTGTTCATATTTCTAGTATTATTTAACATATAATTCTAAATAACTTGAGAAAAATGTCGTTATGCACAATATGGGACTCCAAAGGATTAAATTATTCAATCAACATGTTTTGCTAAAAAGTGTATTTAATTGCGACTGGTAAAAATGTAGATTACAAAAAATTTATCTACGAAGTGTTAATTTTACATAGTCGAACCGAATGAATGCAAAAAGCAGGCATCCGCGAGTGCGCGGCGCCCATCGCTGGAAGTGTTCTGAACGTTAACAATTTACATCCGGAGCTAAGCTAACTACCCACTCGTGGCACGGAAGAAGAGCAACGGGCGTGGCGGGAGCGCGCGCGGCCTCACCTACGCCTGTGCGAGGCCTGAGCTCTCGCGGCGCGGGAGTCCGCGCAGCGCTACCGCCACCCCGGGAACGGTGTACACACGGGACACACGACACGTGCGCGAGGCACGCCACTGACCAGATCTGCACACATGCATCTTGAAAGCATGCAGCCTAACCACTTCACGCACAACAACGCAATACAGCGAGATCAATGTTCAGTTAATGCCATCGCTAGAAGACACACACTTCCAACGGCTGCTCGGTGAAAACGAGTATATATGCTGAGTGAAGAGATTCATTCTGCTTGCGACTCGATTTCCACAAATTTTAATTTTTCTCTCATCCTAATCGTCGAATACTATTTTATTTTTAACAGTCGATAGGACGCACACTAAGCTAAATTATTAATTTAGTTTTAAAATTTTAACGTTGTTTATTTAATTGTGGCGATCGTTTATGTGGATTTGGCACCGATGTATGCTGCTGCGATCTAGTATCGCAAAATGGAAGCGCTTAGTCAAGTCGCAAACCATAATAAATAAAATTATATATTTTAATATATAAAATCGAGCAGTCCTAGCGGGCGATTTTATATTTATTATTTTTTATCTACGTGAAAATAAAATATATATATAAAATGAAGAAGTTCGATCGTTCGTTCTCAAATTAATTTTTATTTTCTGCAAGGAAACTTTATTTTATACTGGCAATTAATCTGCTAAAGGATAATGATATAACCAGGGCTGTGGAGTCGTTAAAAAAAAACACGACTCCGATTCCGATATTTACCAACAACACGACTCCACTCCGACTCCGACTCCGACTCCGACTTCAACTCCGACTCAAAAAAGTTTAATTTTATCAGGTATTTTTAGTGTTTTTCTACACGTTTAATATTCATACGCTATACACATTCATTATTACGCAATTAAAAATTCATAAATTTCATAATTTAAAAAAATGCTCGGAGTCGCTTATTTTTCACGACTCCGACTCCGACTCCAACTCCGGCCAAAACACCACGACGCCACGACTCCAACTCCGACTCCGACTCCGACTCCGACTCCGACTCCACAGCCCTGGATATAACTAAACGTAGACTTAAGCGTGGAAGTATGTTTAAACTAATAAATATATTTTATTAACATAAGCAATATCATGACCACTAATTAAAGTACTACCAACTGACATATGATAATATAATATAATAATATAGACATAAACCTATAATTTAACTTAATTAAATATACTATAATTGTACCGTTTAATTATTTAAAGGAAGCCTTCAGCGAGAGACTTCCTTCATGTTGTTTTTCTTTTTCCTTATCCATGTGCCTAGTTTCTGAGAGAAAGCATAAAGAGGGAAATATATATGTATATACTATAAAAATAGCTTATTGTTTGAATAGATAGATTGTATTTAAATAAAAAAAATATTTGTATGTGTTCAAAACAGTTTATTAGCACATTCAGATTTTTACATATGGTTTGAAAAATAGTTTATAAAATATATTTTCTAGTTAATTTGGTCTGTATTACAACCAGGTAATATAATTGCCTTTAGTGTTAATATTTCTGCTAAGGAACTGTTATTTCAAAATACCATTTCAATAACATAAATAGGAGGTACAGGAACAGTATGTAATAAATTTAGCTTTATTTTTAAAATCTTTAGTCATTTTTTTATTTTATTTTATATGTATCGTATTTTTATTTTAATGTGTATGTCCTGATTCTAGAATTATATCTACTACAAGAATAAGAATAATTTTAATTATGTCTACTACAAGAATAAGAACCCATATTTTTTTATTATGTTTCATTAAAAAAATCTGGCGGGGATATATTAATAAAATTTTGGAAAACATTTTTAAAAAAATTAAAAACAAGTATAGGCATAACTTTTAAAAAAGCTTTTTAAGTTGCGCATTATTTTGATCTCCTTAATATACACACATACATGTATAAAAAAAAGTTAAGCACCTTATAAATAAGGAAGAGAGCAAATTCGCAGACACTCGACCGTTTTTATCGTCCTACGCTTTATTCTAACGCTTCGCACTTTGTTTGTAAACACCCGGCGGGGCTCATTTTGCACAACAATAGCACACCTGTCTAACGTGTACCTGCCCAGGGTTTCCTCTTTCCGAGGGCCAATTTACGATCACAATAAAAGGCTTCGGTGATCAGCCGTTGTCACGTACAAAGACTACGGGTGCGAAAAAACAACAGTCAATATTCAAAACTGTAACAGCCGGAAGCAATGGGTGTTGTAATGAGCTAAGAAATTCAGCTTCGGGTGAAAATATCTTTGCACAGCGTTGTTATTGATGTTGTCAAAGGGACTGGGTTGTATCATCTTCAAGTGGGAGGTAATGATATCTATTGTTTAAGCGACGTATATAAGGGCTAAAATATAAATAATTCAACCGTTGGAGAATTCGAATATTAAAAATGTATCAGCAAGATATTTTTTTATCATAACACCGATTCTCAATGGTGTGGGAGTTAGGAATCAAAATAGTTCAATATACATATTACCACTTAATACTTTCAATACAGAAGTTCAATAATTAAATTTAAAAAAAAATATAAAAAACATCAGCTGTTAATTTTTTTTTTTGATGAGTCAAAAACCGTCGGAAAATTTTCATATCTAAAAGTTTAAAAAAAAACATTTTTATAATATATTTTAATAAACATAATACAGAAATCATAAAATAGAAATCTAACACTACCTAATTTTTAATATACCTACATATGTATGGATCAACATTTCAACAAATTCAATACCTCTCCATAGTCTGTATGCGAGAGGAAAATTATAACTATATTTAAATAATCTTATCACGTGCTTCTAATTAGTTATGCCAATCTATGTTGAGATTTGATTAATTCAACCAGTGATTCTGAAATTATAATGGAGTTTAAATAAAAATTCTAGTAAACTAGTGGAATGATATAAAATAATTTATGCTTAATAAATTATTTTATCCTAAATATTATTGAACTTCTTAAAATTATTAAATATAGCTATAATATATCTTAAATCATTAAATTATTTTTACTTGATAAATATATGGATTAAATAAATCTGATCAAGAATATTTTTTTCCCAATTGACTACAGGTGTCATCGCGATCCTACTTTTTTATGAGTGTCTAGCGTTTTAAATAGTCTGCTAATCTTCATTCTTGGAGTCGAACGAATCAGGCGCGTACGGTGAGATACATTCCCTTTCGCTCGCTCACGTGTTAAGTGACGAGAGTAAGAAGAAGTGGACGTGCGGAACGCATGTAACGCACGCCCTTATCTCACTCACTCACTCTCATCATTTAACACGCGAGCGACCGAAAGGAAAAGTGTCACACCGTACGCGCCTGCTTAGCACCATATTTGAAAAAATAATTAAAAAAAACTAATCTAACCGACAATTAAGTTTTAAAATACATAAAAAAAAACTTTTTAAAATCATGTTTAAAATATTAAAAATAATTTACATTTATTAGATTTTTTTTCATTTTAAGTTTTAAGAATATAGATTTATTGTTTTAGTTCTTAAGATTCATACCTTTATATATGATGTGATAAAGTCGATTTCTCAATACATTTCTCAAGACTTATAAAATAGATTAAAGACAAGCTCTTCACGGCATGAAATATCTAACAAACTCCCACCATTAAATAACTAAATATTAACGATAACAATGACCCGTGCGTTTGTTAGACTCTTAATCTTAATCTCTAAGTCGATTGTCTCGGATCTAATTGAGTTATTTTGGCCTCTTGTACTCTCAACACCTCATTTAGGCATACATAGTAACAAAACCACAGAGTGGAATTATCTGATGGCAATTCTAGAAGTCGCGATTCTTTATCTATTGGTATTTTTAGTTTGATAAAGATAAAACAGTGACACACAAATTAAATTTATTTTAAAATTATTTTAATGTGCTATGTTCTATTTCCCAGTCGGTGATATCTACAAGGTATAGCAGTAGACCCCTTTTTATAATAACACTCATAAAAATTCACAACTAAAATCCCATCGAAACAATTCGAACTACACGTGAGAGCTTATATGCTCGTATATAAAATTTGTCACGCTTTGACAGGGCGCCTATGGCTAATTAGGGTCGTCAGCCTCGTTAGAGTCTCGAATAACTCAATAAATATGGTTTTACGATCTAATTTGTACCATATAGCTGGTAGCGTTACGGATGCCTATAATGAGCCCGCATAAACGCATAAGTTTCGTGTGCGTGCGCATTACTTTACGCACGTGAGACAGCTGATCTCAACATTTCCACTCCGGAATTGAACCCCTTTTCCGGTTCCGCGCACGTGCGCGTTTGTGCCCTGTGGGAAACGCATTCGCCGAATTGTATCGCGTTGCAAATTGTTCAGGGAATTGGAAATCAATAATGAAAAACGTGACGATGTCGTAGTTGTTCGACTGGACAAAGGGTTGGAAGAGCGGAAAACAATACTCAAGAACTGTGCTTAAAAGCCTGTGTGATAGTTTCGGTACAAGGTGGTCGCAAATCAAGTTTCATCTATACTCAAAATATACAATGTGAACTTTAATAGCTAGTTATGACTATGATACATATTATTTAAGCTGTGCTTCTCAGAACTACAAGGTAGGTATTATATTCGTTGTAATGCCATTATCAAAATTTTAAGAAGAAATATCAAGAAGATATCGAAACATTTTTCAACCAAATATTTTTTTATTTTTACTTTTAATCTTCTGCTGTAATCTGACAGGCGTAAGCCCTGTGCATTACAACGGGGTAAACCTGTACCAACTCGGTAAGTCAATTCAGATATAATGAATACCTACAAATGAGTGTTAATCACCAGACTTTTTAGTCTAAGAATCGGTGATATATATTTTTAGCATATTCAGTTTCAGAGCCACACTACATTCCATCGCGAAAATGCCGCCGCCAAACAAGTGCCGCCCGGGGCGGTCTGCTTCCTTCCCAAGCTACGCCACTGAGATAACTCTATTGATTAATCAACTTTTATCTCGCAGACCGATAGCGCCATTGAAATTTTCCACCTATGTGACACATAGACACCTCTATTTAGAATATTTAAAAAAATATTTTTGGTATGTTTAAAAATAGACATTTAAAAATGTTTAAAAATAGCCATAAAAAATATTTTCCATGGGTAATAAAGACAAAACTTTTAGATAAGTTATATAAATGTCTTCATTAGTTTTTTAAAGCATTTTCAATACAAAATATATAAAGAAAATATTATAAGATTTTATACACACTGTAGAAAAATGTAATAATAGAATATGACTCGCTACGCAATAAATTTCACAGATCGATTTTTCTTATCTTTTTGATTTCCTCTTCGGATACGCATTCGGCAATTTGTAATCAAGTTTTCGCGATATCTCCTCGGGCGAGATTCGAAAAAGGGTTGTTTAAGAGGGTCCAAAGGTCCAAATAGAATTCTTTCCTATCGCATCTGTTCCATTACGAATCGAGAGCCTTTAAATAAGATTTTCATAGGATCTGAGTGACCGCTATTATTATATAAATAATAATATAATAATACTGTATGAATTTCGACATGATATTGACAATAAGCATTCAGATATATATGTACTTTACATATATTTATAATATTATAAAAGATGAAGAAATTATAATGCCATTAAAGTGTGTGTTGAAAATTCGCGATGTCCACATGCAAGGCGTGGGTGAATGACATTATCCAGTTGGTGATATGCCCTACCAGGCTATCTCCAATGTTCTCCTACACATAAATAACAGCTCAAACAGCATGTTTTTATGTCTGGATGCCACATTCGCTCTCGTTTTATTGTTTCGACACGAGGAATTTCATTTTGACGTATAACGCTGACCAATTCTGTTTGGCTACGTTTTATATTGTGCTGAATTGACACATTTCATCCCGGCCATAAATTCCCGGATTCAGATGCATTCAAACCATATAGGCCTTTCTGAAGAAAAAGGTATATAAATATGACGTTAAATATACACATAAACGCCTCCCAGAAAGATAATCGGCCGTAAAAGCATCGGTCAGGCAGTATTTCATCTATGCCATGAAGAAAAAAATCACATCGCTTCCGACATTAAATCCGCAGCGACAGAATTAAACATAAAAATGCCACATCCGTCGCCGGGTTATACAATACCATGCGACCATAAAAAAGGACCACTAAAAACACGGATAAGGTCCCACTCGCCCTGATGGAATTATGTGCGGACCCCCGGGAGAAAATGGCATAATCAAATCGGCGCAAATCGGAAACGGTCTCGGGTGAACAACAAAAAAGAAATGTAAAAGGATCCCACCTTTGTAATGGATTTAATTTAATTATATCAACAAAGCTTTGTGAATGTATATAAAATAAAGAATTTATTTATATAAACGATACTAAACAAACACGTGACAAAATAAGTTAGAGGTAGTTTACTGCATCGTAAAATTTCAATTCTAATAAAGCTCGCCGTAAAAGCTTTCGTCTCGCTGTGTATGGTTTAAAGAAAAAAACGTGAGCCACCTGTAAATGTTTCATCAAATTATTTTTTACGACCTCGACGGAACGCTTAGCTACTGCAGAACATTTTTTTATTGTTGAGACCGACAAATAAATATTTGAGGCTTATAAGCGATAAGGTGACTTTGGCGAGTGGTTGCTTATCGTGTTTGTGTATCTGGTTGTATGTACATATATAAATATTGTACGAAAATAAAAGCGGTAAATATGTATTGAAAATAACCGAGAGAATGTTGTTCATAGATAAGAAATTGCTTTTGAGTAATTGAAAAAATATCAATGGAGAAAATCAATTTCTAAACAAGAATTTTTAGGTTTTGTGTTTTGGTAACACAACACGAATGCTTTGTATTTATCATAGTTAAGTTTTGACTAAACATACATTACCCGTATTTACATATATTTTTTAAAATAATCATTTAAGACTCTATATAACGTGTTATATTACATATAAAGTAGGTTATTTTGACTTTGAGACAAGTATCTAGTTGTACAGTATATTAACAAGAAAAACAATATTTTATGTACATACATTTTGCACTAATTTCCAACGTTTTCGGAACCACTATAAAACTGATTTTCAAGAAAGATGGTTAAAGCCTTACAATATAGAGATCGTTGTCTTATCACATGCTTTTGAGTTCTTCCAAGAAGAGAAACAAGACAAACGCGTAAAGGACGGACCACACACAAAAGCCCTTGTTACGACCAGAAAATCACATAAATAACAAGAGTTTTGTTCTTACTGTAAATATTTTCCGTCATTGAGAGAATATTTCTTTGTTGCGAAACAGTCACGGTGCGTTGCAATGCAATACGACCTTGGACAATACCCATCAAGCGAATGTCGCTTTCAAAAGGCGTATTTCGCCGTTATAAGTAGCAACTGCAGCGATTGGCTGGATGATCGATGCATTATTGTGATTGGTCAGCAAGCTTTGTAGCCCTGGATACTCAAGCCTGAACTCCGATGAAGAGAAGGCAGTCACCAGCAGATACTCGAATAAATCAGCAGATGCCCGCAGCCCGCGGACAACATACTATCATGGGCGCTTACATCTCGAGAGGAACTCCCCCATACGAGCATCATCGTAGGGTCAACTTCCGCTGAACACTAGCTGCCACGCCACCTACTAGACATCTACGGACCCCTCACGGACATCAGCCCTGCGCCAGCTTCTCCACCACCGCTCGGAGAAAACATTTCGCCATTTCTCGTCTGTCGCAATTGTAATATAATATAATAAAAACTCTAACTCGATTCCACTAAGCGTCTCACTGGCTACAAAGTCACACCCCTAGGGTTCTCAAACCATAAAAAACTCAATTTTTCTTGGCTTGCAAAGGGGTTTCCTTAACTTGTCGGCAAACTCTCATTGAACGTGTGGTAATTTCAACCATCTGTACAAATTATTGTAATTAGAGGTCATTCAAACGACTATTTCGAACAAATTAAAAGAGAATATATCAAGTCATGAAAGTAAGGCTAAGAATAGAAGAAATATCTCGAAACTTAACAATTGCGTTGATAATTGAAAATATTTCAAGGACCATATAATATATATTTAAAAAAGAAAAATTTTAAATTGTCTAAATAATTTAAAAAAATTGGATAAATTAAACAATGACAGAAATATTACACGATTTGTTTAAAGCACTTCTAACAATTAAAGCAACTTCAACGTGTGTTTCCAGCAGCAGGAACAATAAAAACAAAGTTGGGAAATAATTAAAAATATGAAACCTTCAATGCGTTTTTTTAAAAACGTATTTTTAAAATTTCAGTAAATGTATAACCAATGATACACTATTTCGTTTTCTTAAAAGAATATGTGATTTGATTAATTGTCAAAGAATAAAACGTTGAGAATCACCGATTTTGTTTTTTTAATTATAAAAACATACAACATATTATATTAAAATACAAAAGATGCTTTTTTATAAAAAAAACCTTAAATCAACTGACTCCCAATATGTGTATGGAAAAAAAGAATTCACTAATCAAAGGAATAATCATTCATAAGCACCGGGAAAAACTATTCTTTTTGTGGGAAAAGATGCCCGATAGACAATGCGTTTTACCCTCCGCATAATACTATAGTTTTCTACCCCTTAGTTAACGACTCACTAAGCGATCGCCGAAGTTTCTTCTTTTTTTGCTTAAGAAGCGATGCAATTGGCCAAGCAACATCCTCATCTGCGATTTGACACAACTGTCTTAAACCAGCCTTATAAAATATATGACACTTAGTCATAAAGGGACACGGTGGGAGACGCCTCTGGGTTACAGCACAGGGGTATTGTTGTGCAGTATTATAATGGTCATAATTGAATATACTTAAAAACACAAATTTAGATTATGGTTGCACTTTTTGACAAATTCAATACAATCCTCCTACGTTTTATAATATATAATTTATTATCTAAGTCCCTTATATTTCGAAATATACGCATATAATATACATTTACCAATTATTCTCTTCATATTTTTTTTATAAATATATTTATTTACATTCAAGGACTGTACTTGCCGACCACCTTTCTGTGAAATGAGTTTTTAATGCCAGCTTTTAATATCAAGAGTCCGCAAAAGGTAATTTACAACAAAACGTTGTTAACTCTCGGCACTCAAACATCCAAGAGTACCGCCATTACAATCCTTCATAAGAGGACTTTGTTCTTTGTACTCTGAAAGCTCACTGAAATAATCGAAACGATCGCAAAAATATAGGTATAGCACTTCGAAGCTTTTACCATTGTGGAACTTTTTCTCTTTTATTTTTAAACAAAATCATAATTCGTTCGGTTTATGTTTGCCGGAGCGAAAACGTTCCAAGAACTTGTCTAGAGCGTCACTCCTCGACTTTACGAGAGTCGTAAAAGAAAAACGGACCATGTACCAATTACTGGGTCTTCTTCGGTGTCGCAAGGGACGGAAAAATCAGTCGGAAGTCTGCCTCTCGAATGAAGTTAAATCTGTGATTGACAGCCCCTGCACTTTTGAGCGGCGCATATAGAATTACATTCATAGCGCCTCGTTAATTTTGATAAACGAGTTAGTTATGCGTAGAGGATGAATCGATCGAAAGTTAAAGTTAAAAAGTTGTCTCCGGCTAAAGTTAACGGTTCGATTGTTAGCTGCCGGTGCATCGGCTGAATAAGAAGTGGATGTTGAAAATAAATAAAAAACATATTATTCTTGTTGCAGAACAGGTTCGGCTCGCGTCAATGGTCCATTCACATCTCTCGGACCATTCAGTCGCAGCATCCCTACTTTGCGCTTAGAAAATATGTGGGCGATGTGAGAGTAACGAGAAATAATTAAGTACGTCTTTTATTATATACAGTTAAAGCACCCGTTTAAAAATCAATAAAGCGATCGATTAAACTGTATATGTTGCACTTTTCTCACATTCGATTTATATAATATATATTAATATATAAAATTAGTATAATACTGTTTAAAAACTTGCAATCCAGTAAATATTTAATTATTTTATAAGTTTAACACACAGCTTACATCCAACACGCCGGTCCCTATGTTTTACTGCAAAGACAAATCAACCCAAGAATTAATCTTATTATGGTCTTAAATACTTCTAAGATAAATTAAATAAATTAAAATATATTAAATTGGTTATCTAAGTACCACGACATGTGTTACAAGTTTGCATTTTTCTGTGCATTGTTAAAACATTGTTGTAAAAATTGATTACTTAATTTTATTAAGTTATAGCATTTAGCTATAAAATCATAAAACAAAATTGTATAATATATTAAAGGTTTATTACAAAGCACAATTCTTGTGCAAACGCTATAACGGTTTCTCAATATAATGTAAATCATTAATATTAATACCCAACTCATTAAAACGAATAGTTAATGACCTAAACCCAGATTGGTATTATTTTATAACTAATAAAAATATGCATATGCACATTTTGAAAGTCTAAAATTATTTTGATAAACGAGACACCTATTATTATAGTAAAATTAATTTGAAGTTGGGAGCATTGAAATATATTAAGCCTAATTAAAATAATTATAAGTTAACTCGTTCGTATTTGAAACAATCTTCAATAACAATGCATTATTAAAATTTTTTTTAATTATTTTGCTCAATTGTATTGCTGTGGCGAATAATTTTTCTCTTCTTCTTGGTAAATATATGGTTGTACAATGTTATACTTTTTCATCAAGAGATGGTTGTATATAGTTGTCTCTATCAATGTTTTGCATTGAAGCATCCATCATGGTATCGCATAAACGCAGTTATAGCCATTCGTTCCAGTCAGTCTAACTGATCATATTAGTCACATATGTTATACGAGACGCTTCCTCGTTTGCGTCAATTTAAAAAAACTTGTTAATTTTTTTCCCATTCGCAGTTTGTCATCGAAAGTGCGGCCCGTGCAATTTCCGTGACTCTCCGTGGGTGGGTGCGCAAGAAAGAACGCATACATTTCCACCGTCGACATGTCAATGGGATGCAGGTGCACTTGGCTGAAGCGCGTTTCGATAAGAGACCGCATTATCAATTCACTGTGTGATGCAACCATTGTGCACTTTTGTCTGCCGAAGAGACGCCCACCTACGGGGGCGAGCCGATTTAAAAGAGTTCGAGGGACCTCCTGCGAATTTTGGTTGTGAAACACAAATCAATTTTAATATATGAACCACATATATGAGGTATACTTCTCATAGATATTGTAAAGGCCTTTGACAAGCCCATCATTTATATCATATCTGTCTAACAATAGCCCTTCCCTCTTATCTTACACTTATATATGTAGTTTTAAACTTATATACAAATCTTCCTTGTGGTGATACTTTAATTTCTCAAAAAATTTTATAGATTTATAATCGCAATTTTGTTCCTCCAAATTGATTTTTTTATAATCAGCTTAAATTTACTATATCATGCATAGTTTAATTATAAAAAAATATAGCTATAGTATTCGATTCGTTATATAAAATATATCACATAATCCTAATAAATTATTATTTTTTTCAATACTATGAAATATTATATTCTCGTGTTATCGTTTTCAGTTTTGACCAGTTTGACCTAGACAATGTCGTTTCATAACCCAGACAATGTCATTCCAGTACCCGAAGTTTGTACTTGTCATAAATATAACGTTAAGACGCATCGGTGAGATATTTCATCCTTTTCGACTTTCAACGTATTTTTAAGTATATTTTTTGTATTGCACAAAGTAATATTTAAGTTAGATTTTATTGATGTTCTTCTTATGAATAATGAAAGTAAATATAATACTCAAGGGTATGCTATAATATATCACTATTAAATATTTATATTCTGCTATATTTCTTATTATTTTTTTTCTTTAGCTATTTTAAATATTTACGAAACGTTTGCACTTCTATTAAAATAATATTACGTTGGTAAATTCATAAATAAATAATTAAACTCCATCATGTCTTAGACTACGACTATATTTGTAGAAATAGCATCTAGCCTCTGGTTAGAATAAAATATTCTACCATCAGACAAAAATTAAAATGCATTTTGGTAATATTGTAAGCAAATTGTAAAAACAAATCACAAATTTAATTATTTGACCTCAAAAATATAACAAAAAGACTGAAAATATGATTTTTTAAATTAGATTAATTTGATAACAACAGGTCCAGAATTTAGCGGTTTAAATTAAAAAATCTATCAAAAAATCTAAAAATTTATACACTTGTGAATTTTTCAATTTTTATTCAAAACAGTCACTAAATTTAAGATTCAAGGCTCAAAAATCTATTAAAAGGGCAGAAAATGTATGGTTTTTTTTCTTTAAAATATGTACTAAATTGAAGGTTCTGAGCCCAAAAATCAATAAAAATCTAAAAAAAAATTATATTTTATTTATATAAGTATGTGAAGAAAAAAATTAGATTTTTCTTTAAAAATGTTTTTTTTGAATTTTTCTTTAAAAATGTTTTTTTTAGATTTTTATTTAAAAGAGGCGCTAAAATAATGATTTTGAGCTTAAGAAAGTATCAAAAGGTTAAAAATTTACGGTTTGTGAAATTCTTCGTTTGTGTTTTCTTTAAAATAGGGAAAATTCAGGGTTTTTGTGCTAAAAAAATTGTGGATCTATGATTTTTTCTGTTTTTTTTTTCGATTTTTCTACAAAACGGGCACTAAACTAAATTCAGGGTTTTAAGCACTAAAATCCTTCAAGAAGGCTAAAAGTTTGTATGCTTTTTTATTTTTGTCTAAAACATATAGAGACTCACAAAAAATTCGAATCACATCTTTTGACATAATAGTGCAATGTTTGAAATAAATTAAATCAATGAAAAGCTTAAAAGCTATATTAAGTTTTAGAACTTTAAATTGGTAAAGTTGGGTTTGGTTTAATCGGTTTGGGTTTGAACAACAAATACACATTTTAGGGCAGCATATAATTTCACTAACGCCAATTAGTTGAATTATATTTTCGATACTAAATATCTATATCTATCAAAGAAAATGTAGTTAGATATGATTTTATTCAAGCATCAGTGAAATATAACTTTACTGTAACATATACATATACTCTTGATAGCTTTGTCTGCGTATAAAAAATACAAAAATCGAGCTACATTCTGGAAAATTGTGCAATGAGACGTTACACAGTTCTGTTGTATTTAAATCCATTGAACATCTTCTTTTTGGGTTATTTTTATAATGCATATAAGATATTCTCTATGAGCTGAAGCTGAATATCATTAATAGAGAATTTTTAATACCTAACATGTACGTCTTAGTTCGATTTTAATTATTCAGCAAGATATTCATTCGTGAGATAAACGATCGAAATTATAATTATAAATTCCGATTTTCCAGATACAATGAAAATTTAAAAATAATAAAGTCCATATGGGAATCGTACCCAGATCTTTCAGGTCAATAGTCAGCGACTTATATCAATCATCGATCGTGATTGTTTTAGTACGTTGTCTTTGCCATGACACAAGGACAGTCGATCAATGTGACAAACATAAACTTGAAAGATTGAATCTTCTCTCATGGTCAGTTTCATGTCGCAATATCACAAGCAAAGCATCCAGAACATTACAATATATATATATACAGTAAATTAATCGAAACACATTGTCTATCGTCAATTGTTGAATGATACGAGTACAATAATATATTTTGCATGATCCTGGAAAATAGTATGATGGTAACAAAACAAATAAAGCCCAGCTCTATAATTATTATGCAATAAAAAATATAAGTATATACAATAAAAACAGATTATAAAATAAAAACCGACAGAAAATGCCAGTTGATTACATACGAGTGTTTAAAATTCAATATTGCATACATATGTATGATTTTGATTGATCCATTTACCACAAATAAAAAACTGAAACGCACACTATGAACAAAAAGGTTCAATAGTATCTGGTAGTGAGATATAGTATGTATCTAATATTTTACTTATACTAGGATAAAACGTAACTAAAAGCTACGTCCTAGAATGTCACCGAAGCAAACATATAACAATAAATAAAAATAATAGGAAATACTTCAGCCTTGCAATATTACATTTATACATAGCGATATTTATTCACGAAGTCGTATATTATTTTTGTAGTCTCAGAAACGTACGTATTTATACGAGAATGCTCTATATAAGCATAGTATATGTATAATTTATTATATTCGCATATTCCGCGAATACCGTATCGAATATTCTCACGTTTGCACTTATTCTACACCTGGATTTATGCATATGATAGACACTGTAGATATTGAGCAACACATTATCAACACGCCTTAAATCAACACTAATTAAGCAAATAGACGCCGATTTCTTTTTTTTTGGAACCTTGAATAGGCAAAACTCATAGCTATAGTAAATAAAAGAGGCGCATGTGGAAAACAGGCCACGGACGGACTCGCTTTGTTTCTGCGGAAGCGTTCAAGATCGATGAGTTGCAAAAGGCGGTCGAGTTTGAGAGCCACTGATGGGTCACGACTCTCGTTTTCGAATTCGAATTCGCTTTCGCGCATCTGTCAACGCAAAAAGTCGTCTGACAATAACTCCGGATGGACATAGGACTTTCGGGATCAAAGAGAGAAAAATGTTTAATAAAAACAGAAGCACATTTTTGTGATATCAACCAAGTAACTAAAGCAATCCTAAGTGTATAGAATCAACAGAATCCCAAAGCATTATTAGCACCACAATTTCATATTACATAATTTCAGATATTATTAAATAGATTTTACATTAGCATAGGGATATAAAAAGCTTTATTATCACAAATGATTAAATCATAATTTTTAGGATGAAAAAAACCAATTAGTTAATGATAATTATTATATAACCTTTATATAACCATTATATAACCTTCACAATTCAACAGTTTCTAAAATTTCATACAGTACAAAAGTCCTTGATACCTTCAATATTATTTCAGAAAATTTCACATCTAGTTATTTTTTAATATTTATAATATTGTAAGTTTATATCATACATAGTATAAAGTTACTGTCTTTTATGTTGAAAAAAACATATTTAACCAAAAAAATGTATGAAAATACGATATTGCGCTGATTTATTTGAGACAAGAGATGCTTAAACCAATCCCAGTGGGAAATTCCCGCCAGGTTTTATACCACTAGCTTCCGTAATGTACAGACTAGAGTCTCCAATTCGAGTAATCGATTACTCGATACTCGAGTATTTTTGTCTATTTTTCAAGTACTTGATAATCGAGTATTTTGAAAATTACTCGATTAATACTCGAAATTAAAAAATTTTGAAATATTTCAGAAACAAAAATAACTTTAACTCGGTCCGGTAAAGGTTAACGTCTTGCTTTTATTTGGCGTTTATGCCCGAAGTCCCGAGTTAGAGCGGTTACTATCAGGTATAATTTTTTCATAGTTCCATAGTTGCATAGTTCCGGTCGTCGGCTATGTTAGTGGGTACGACGGAGAAATTTCTTTTGTGTTTTCTGTTCGACAGTCCCGACTTATCTAATTTATGGCAATGAACAATATGAAATATGAAAAAAAAAAATTTTAGGTTTTATGACCATGTAATTGTAGCGTAAAGTGTTGTAAATTGTTTATACTGATCCCTCAGCTTAAAATATAAATCAAAACAATTGTGTGTTTTAAAGGCATTTAAAGTAAAGTCAGTTCTTTGCGAACCGTTTAGCTCTAGAGTGAAAGGGATTCACCCAAATACATCTTCGAAGGATATAGATTTAAATTCTTCGCAATAATTAGAAAGAGTAGAATATTGTATATTGTTAAGAAAAAAAATCTATTCAAGAAGAATTACAAAATACTATTTTGTCAATAGTCGAAGGAAATAAGAGAAAAGCAGAGAAGGGAATGAAAGTAGAGAACATAAAAAGAGAGTTCAAAAAATTTTATATCTATAAAAAGCGAACAGATATAAATTAGAAGCCTTATCCAACGCGTTAATGACAATAAGACCAACATCAACAGCAACGGAAAGGGTTTTTTCCATAACGGGAATAATAAAACCAAAGGTTAGCAGTAATATTAAATTCGAGACACTTTTTGCATTATTGTTTTTAAAAAGTATGTTCGTGAAGTTAAAATAATTGTAAAAATTAACATACTAAGTATTTTATTTATTTATTTATATATGCACGAATTTGAATAATAGCTGTTTTGGTACATTTGGTAAATACTCGAAAGTACTCGAGTACTCGAGTATTTTAAAATTTTAATATTCGATACTCGAGTAGTTGATGGTTCGAGTAATTGGAGACTCTAGTACAGACACAAGGGCGAAGCTACGTAATATGACATATAAATTTTAAAATGTAAAGACAACATATTTTATTAGTCCTTCGATCCTCAATAAGACAGCATTTAAATCACACTCGTAAAACCGCCGATTTCTCTTCAAGGGGAGAAGTTAAACATATTTAAAAAAAAGGTAAAAATCAACCTGAAATAATAAGTATGAACTAAACTACAGTTGTTTGATATATACATACTGATGTATTTCAGATATTTTTATGGAAACAAGAAATAAAAGGAACGGAACATTGCCTTCAAAAGCATCCACTCTTTAAGTAGTACTTTAACAATTAACTATATTATTCAAAGGGACAGATTGTAGTTTTTTGACGCGGCTCCATTTGTGTTAAAATTTGTTTGCAAATTATTATTGACATTACTGCTTTTTGAACGTTTGAAAAATAAAATACATTAAAGGATATATTCAACGAATGTAAATTAGTAGCAGTAAATTTAGGTATTTGATCTGAAAATTCAGACCGAAGACCCAAGGAAATAATGAAAAATCAACAACAGCGCCAGCTGAATTATATAAATTTAATGTTTTTATAGATCGTATAATCGGTAATTTGATAACTGGATTTTATGCAGCAAAATAAATAAATATTATATTTAGTTTTATGTGGTTATTCCTAAAAGAAAATCTAGAAAAAAAGTCTCGAATCTATCCCGAAAATATTTTTTAAAATATGTCTTGGGCGATCGTCCGATAATTACAAAGGATAGTTTAAGCAATACTTATTCGATGCAATATTTAATAGTAGCTACACTTTTAGTATATTAAAAAATATAGGAATGCCACAGATCTTTAAGGTAAATCAAAGAATTTCAAGTTTACACAAGAGGAACCATATAACTTTTTGATCAGATGTAGCACATAAGATAAAAACGACATTTTTCATAATATTTATTTAATATTAATAGATGTCACTATGCAAAACGTAGATTAAATTAAAATTAAATTTTAATCATTCATCCGTGAGATTAGGAAAAGCTAGGAAAACCTAATAGTTGATGATCCATTGGAATTATTTTTATATATTAATTACAAAATTTCTCTTCTAGACACAATATAAATTTAAAAACAGGGGTTGATATAGGATTGGAATCTAGGTCTATCAAGTATTAATACAACTAGTCTATGCTAAATATATATTTAGCTGTCATAGATAAGACACAATATTGCATAATCAAATCTAATGATATAAAAATATATGATATTGATATATTTTTGCTAAATACAAAAATATCAATAATACTCTTACTCACATTTCCCTCTCACGGTCCTTTAAAATTGATGAAGGGACTGTGAGTGGCAGATGCGATTAACATATAACATAATATTTTCATATAACACGATTTAAATTTTAATAAGTCAAATCTTGACTTAATTTGCATTACTCACAACCATCCACATGGTTGCTTAAAATGGTAATACAACTGTGAAAATATATCTTTAAACCAGTTATTTTTATAGTTTTCCCTAATTAAGCTCACTTGTCGGTTTCAGCACGTTTTAATATTTCACTCACGCGCACAGTACAATAAATTACCACAAAGGCAATTATTACTTTGATAATCAAACCAAACCCGAGTGTGTATAAACACATACGCAGGGTCGTCACAAAAGGGCAGTGCTTGTTTTGATTACTCAGACGGGAGAGGCAGACAAAGCGGCGGATGAAAGTTCGCCTCCAAAAGCAAATAGACAAAGGCGATAAAGCTCGGAAAAATGTTGAGAATCTCCGGCCGTAAATCAAACAATTTGGTTAAGTACATACAGTACGAGATTTGCGCCATATCCACTCACTTTCATCCGACCTCCAGCGACCTTTGTTCTCTCGGAGGTCTCTCTTTGATCTCGATGTAGAAAATAACGATCCCGAAAGAGGGATTTCAGACTAGATTCTAGAATAACCGCTCTATATATTTCAGATAATGGTCGCCCGGTAGAAATTCAGCCCGTGGCGTTCAAATTAAGCCAAGAGAATAAATCCCAAATGAAACTTTTAGATTTTCTTTTCTACCGACGCGATTTGCGTTTATTGACCCATAAAGCTCTATGTACGGCCATTGGCACCTGGTGATATAATATTATAGTATGTGTATGTATATAAATAATAAATAACTAAAGGTTTATTATGTTTTTCCCGCACGTTACGCTTTCATCATACACGTTGTGTTTTATGAGGAAACGGCCGTAAAATGTACGTGAATCGATTCAGTATTCATTCAAATTGTACTTTTATTATGAAAAATGCTCATATAATAAATAAATGAACATAACAACCATTTGTTTTATTTTTGTTTATTTTTATAATCATTGTTTTATTAGACATGTCTAAAAATAAACATGAAAAGCCAATATCAGGAAAAACTAAATCGATACAATCTAATAATAAAGTATCTCGTAAACCATCTATTGATAGAAGACGTACGAAAAATAATCTAAATATACCGAAACCAAAAATGAACAAACAATCAAAATTCAATCCAAGACCAAAAAAGGCTCAAGCATTGCGAATTTTGGATGTGTGGACCGATTTACTTGCACAAAAGGCGAATTTTTATTCCGATGAATTTTATTGGGATGTGTGTGTGCTTAAATAAATAATAAAAATTAAATTTTAATAAATCATTGCTGCTACATACATGTTTAATAAATAAATATTTTTTTTATATCATAAAACAGTTTTAATAAAATATTTAACATTTACCAATATTTAACATGTTTTATTTCGATGTAATAAAAATAAAATTGGATTTATTATGATTCGAGTTGATTTAATTATTAAATTATTATGTATTTGCTCAATAAATTAAATCAAAGGAAGGATTTAATGTCATACAATAAAGTTTCAATATCGTGTCATATATTTTTCATATATGATTCAAAGTCAGTAACTCGTAACTTAAAAATATTTTACAAAGAAAATAGTTTTTTTAAATATTTTGTAAATAAATAATAAATCGATAGACAATACAAGCCTGTAAAATCAATAATTATAATATTAAAAAATCAATAAAAAGTAATGCATTCAATGCAATTCGAAGTATATCTAATAATTTTAAGTATAAAGTTTTTTTATAAATTTTACTTTAACTTAATTCAGAACCTAAATTAAATCGGTTGCTAAAGTCGTTTTCACACACTTTACCCATATTTCTTAAATTGGTCGATTAAACTTAATCGTCCCCAATATAACTTACTCTATTACCGAAAAACCCACAGATAAACTGAACGCATTACGCCATAAATAAACAAAGACAGAAGCGCTTAAAGTAAATTTTAAGCCCAATCACCATAAACACTTAATTGAAAAAGCTGACAATGAAAATTCCAACGTCGGTTGAATGCAAAAGTGTCAACTTTCGGAAGACATGAAAGGCGCAGGAACGACGAAGCTCCCACATGCAAATTGCTGAACACCGCTTGGATCAATTGAATTTTACGATAGTAGATCTCGCAAACTCAGTACTTTACATTTGGGTTGTGAGGTAGATCGTAGTGTGAATACTAATTCGGCTTGAGAACAATGCCGCTAGGATGGGTCTGGGATATAATCGAAGACAACGATACTTCGTGATGGAAAGATGTGTCTTATTGAATAGTACGATCCATATTTTTTACGACGTACCTAATAAGATACGAGTGGTTGAATTGGATAATAGAATATCGGATTTAAAGGATGGTCTATATATAACGTAGTACGTGATCGTAATATACAATATACACCTAAGCTATACATAGATCATTTTATAAATAAAGAATTTTAACCAAAAATTTCACATGTATTGTATTATCAATGGCCTTAAGTGTAAATTAGTTAACTACACATTTAAGTAAAAATTACTTTAGAATGCCACTTTGTTTTTCACATTTAGAAATAATCATTAAATATTTGTTTAATAAAAAAAAAATTAACAAAAATATTCATTGACGATTTTCGTAAAGGTGCTAATTATAGAGCTAGCCTAATTATTTTATATACTATAGAAAATTGCGTGACGAAATGATTTTACGATATTTAATTTTTTAAAAGTGAAATTTAGATCAAAGATCTTTTGAAGTTGAATTTATATAGTTAGGTCACATTATAATATTGTAGGTTATATTTAAAACTTAAATTATCATAAAAATAGGAATTTATTAAATTATGTATATATAAATATGTATACATAGTAAAATAGCTCAATTTTGATTTATTATTACTTTCATTTACATACATATTAATTTCGTTGAAAGACATTAGATTTTTTTAATAAAGATTATTTTGAAAAATATATCGATTTTACACATTTTTTCTGTCAGTGTTGAAAAAAAAAATAATACGTTAATCATAAATTAATAAAAATATATTGTAGCAATTTTTAATTATGTTAAAGGGCTTTATGCTTTTGATTATGAACATGACTTTTTAATTCTAATTACATGGCAAAAAAAAACACTGTATTTTTATAAACAACAATACAGTTTTCTTAGGAATATATAAGGAATTCTAGTGTTTTAATCAGTTCATTGCTATGATATTTTTTTACATTTTGATCAATTTAAAATATAGTAAATCGAGAAAAAATAACTATAGTATAATAACGATATCTCTTCAGTTACAATTTATAATAATTTTACATTGAAATTAAGTTATTTCTTCTTTGTAGCAAAAGACAGTTTGAAATAATTGTAAAAAAATATAATATATTGTTTTACTTTGTATGTTATTAAAGAAAATTTAATAATTTAATTTTATATTACTAGTAAATGTTAATATTATAAAATACCATCAGATTTTATAAAATACAAAACAATATAATTAATAGTATAATAGTATTTCAACAGATGGTAACTATTCAGGTTTAGTTTAATACCTTTTAAATGTAATTATGTGATTATGTTACATAAATACAGTTATTATATAATTATTAAGTAATAAATATATAAAACATTTAGTAAATTACTGTTGCGATACTAGTTCAGATAATATAAAACATATCATCTCCAAATAACACGCATTTTCTTGCTATAAATCACGGTGGCTCTTCATAGCATTTTTATGATTTTATAGCTCAATTAAGACTGGAAAATGTGAAGACGTATGAATTTCGTATGAGGTGCTATAAAATATAGTCACTCTTAAAATTTTTATTTATATATAATATACAAAATTCTGCAAATAGCTAAATTTTTACGGTATTAATTTATACATATGTATATGGCTTTCTCTATTACTATAGTGCTCCAAACATCTGTGGATTTTGACTTTAAACATATTTTATCTCTTGGTGCAATATTTAATTCGCAAATATCACATTTTGTAATAGAAATACGGTTTGAACCCGTACACAAATAAGGTGCGTGCGTGTGGGGCCGATTTATTTGGCCAAAAGCTAATCGGCACTCTGGCCATGCTGACATAGCGGCGGCGAGAGCAACACCACAAAATTCAATACTTATGTAAGTAATATTACCTATTATATTTCAATCAACTACTACTGCAGCTGCCCAATCTATATCTAATTGCCACTCGTCATCATTCGTCCGCTAATGTTGCAAATTAAAGTCAATACATCAAGATAGATATAATTCAATGTTCAAAAAGAGCATTGGTTTAAAAGATCTAACACTTCTGGCTGCAAAGTCACAAGCTTTTAGCTTCAAAATCCGATTTTTTTTATTTAAAATGGGACACCACCGTAAGAAATATATTAACAGCCTAAATTGCAAAGTACGTCATAAATCAGAAAAAATAAATATCTGTCGCCTTGGGAAAAGATAACGCGTGTATTCGGGATTGCATTTAAAACGACTTAATTGAATTAAAAAGCTCGTTACCCTCCTGTACGGACAATAAAATCTCACATGGAGGGGGCCATCGATGTAAATATGGGAGACCTTTTCAAAAAATTATTCTACTAACATTAATACTTGATCCATTCAGAATTCGATGCATCCAAAAGTCGAGAGCTCTTTAGCCTGGAAAAACACAAGTAGGCCGATCCAACTTAATGCCATCGAAGATCGCAGAAGCCGCCGCTTCTCTCTTCGTATCTACTGGTCCAGCCCTACGTCCGGAATCCAGAATAAATCCACATTATATTTCTCAACTATTGTACAATACAACGAATTAAATGATAAAATAAATATAAACTTTGTCCTAACAAAATAAGCCCCTTGACTCGAAGGTAACAAGAAACAGGTTTTTTCTAATGTTTTCTAAAAAAAAAATTGCATAGATAAGACATAAACACTAGTATATCTTAAATATAATATCATTAAGAAGATTTTAGTAACCGTCTTTTTCTTCATCTTGTATATTAGTTTTATGAAAGCAAATCATGCAATTATTATATAATACTCAGCTAAACATTGAGACTATAGAATGGAGAGCTTTTACAGCATCATTTCAGTTATGAGTCATAACATCTATACATAAAATGTGCAAATCTTGTACTGTTATCCGAACCAGACAAATCGTGATTCGTCTCACAAAAGACGTTCATTATAAAGATGTTAGCAAGAGCTCTAGAATTGTTCATTGTCATTGTGTACCGACGGTTTGCAAAGTTCGCGTAAATTTCGCGACTTTCTAACGATCTAGCGATTCAGCGAGAACCAGACCGCAATGTCACAAAGCCGAAATAGAAAGCAACTGAAAGCCAGAAAATAATTAACTGTCAAAAACTCAACACACTTCCACCACGTAAATTTCGAATCAGATTGTCAGATTTAGTCCGTCGATATCGGATCATCTCGTCTGGGCAATTTCGCCGGTTCTCTAACTCGCTCATGATTTATGTCATCTCGTGATCTCGGCTCCACAATGGTTGTTGTGATTCAATAATCAAAACGTCGAACGTGGAGCGGCTCGTTTTTGACATAATGGATGTACGGATCGATGATTTATATGTTTGCTTTTAGAAACTGGTCCATGTATTGAAATGTTGCAAGAGATCAGATACACGTCGTAATTCATACACGATACTTTGGCGAGGCCGAAACGAAGGGTTAGCTATTATTACAATACATAAATCACGCTCTCAATCGGTTTAATCTATCAAATTCGATATGGGATGTGTAATTTATTAATATTTTCTGGACCACCCTGTTTTACATAAAACACGTCTCAGTGTGACGGTGAAAAAACAGTTACAACCTCCCTCACAATTAAAACTGAAGCGGTAATCCTATTATGTGTTGTAATACCCGCGTGGAGTCCTATTCGACAATGACACGTAAGCCCTGTGTAATTGTTCCGCGCCCTTTTTGTGTTCGAATTAGAATAATCCCAGATCAGTGGTGGTACACTGACGAGATGATTTATGAAGATGATGTCAGCATTCGAGCCGACGATGGGCTCAGATAATAGAAGCTCCTGCGACAATTACATACAAATTTCAAAAAAATGGGTTTGAGACCCTTACACCAGTCAAATTAACGATCGTACATTCTTCGATGATAAGATAATAGCAAGATGATCGATCGTTTTGAATGTATACTATTACACAAAATTATCTACGCACTATATATTATTAAAGTACATTTGTATATATTGTATCTATCTATGCGATCTAGATTGCTTTCGGCAGCAAAACAAATAGAAAAATCATTCTAAAAATAGAATGAAAGTTTTCAAGTAGCACCAAAATATGTTTAGCTATGTATTATATATAACCAGTGGAAAGATTAGTATCTTGCCTGGGGGCTATAAAATTACATTTATAATATAACGCGCAATCAAAAACATTTAAAGTGAAAATTCAAGAACATCAATAATAATAGATTGAATGATACAATATAATAATTTTTAACGTTATGCTGTACGGAAGTATTGTACAATAAAAAAATGAATCTGTATTTTTTATTTAAAATATCATTTATCTAATAATAATATTTTAATAAATAGATCACTACACGTAACCAAAATAACCATTGACTCAATTAACTGAAATAATTGAGCGTGTTCAGAGTGACATACGAGCACATGTTCCTGCCTCCTGAATAATCTACCGGGATTTCGGTCACCGATACAAATCACGGCAATTTGTCCCGTGGGATGTGCAATTGCTGCATCCATACTAAGATTTCTGTTAAACATTTCAATGATGGGTATTGATTGCAGCCATTATTCATGTTTATGCGCCAGCGGGCCACGAGCGATTTGTTAAAATTAGTAATGGAGAAAAAAAAAATGTGGGTGCAAAACAGAGTAACTCCGAAAATAGTAGGTAGGAAAAGGAAAAGTTCGATATTCAATCGCGTAGTTCAAAGAGCGAAAACCCGAGGAGTGAATGTGAGTTTATGGTTCGAATAAAACGCCTAGTCCCGCGGCATATTAAACAGCCTTTGGGGATGGAACTCATAATGCCGGAGAACGAGCCGATAAAAGGGACTCATAAGACTGAGATATTCCGCGGGTAGAGATGCTGTATTTTGAAGATAAGCGCTCATCTCGACGGTAGCTCTTTTCTCTTATAAAATTGTATCACTATCCTACGAAATAAATGTAAAATATTTATACGAAGAATCTTCTTTGGTACGTTTTTCATTACAGCGTTACAATTTTATACTTTTTGTCACATAATCGATTATTTTTTTACAATGGGAATGTTTTCAGCTTTCTATATAATTACCATGTTACGCGCATAGCACAAATTATTTTTAAACATATATTCTATAGCGTCATAATCGATTATTGATAAGCAGTTCATAAAAACTTAGGATCAGATTATTTTATTTTTTTAAATTATACCATTTAGTTTGAATAAATATTTCTAATTTAATTTAAATATTTGTGAATAGTTATATAGTTAATTAAATATTTGTAAAATATTTGTAGTTGCATATTTTTAAATTTTTAATAACTAAAACGCAGGTAGTCAATTTTTTTCGCTGTACCACTGCATTATTTAATTATTTACAGTCTAATTGTAGCTTTTTTGTTCAGCGAAATTTATCTTACTATCTTTATGTTAATTTTAGCCGAAAAACAGACTAAGAAAAAAAATATTCTGTAATTGCAGAAATTACAAAAAAAACTCACATTTCCTATTTAATATTGTGAGCTGTGGACTTTTTAAATGGCTGGTTTTTCTCTCTCTTATAAATCAATTTAAATAACGTATAATTTTAAGTTTGTCTAATATAATTTATTATGGTATTATTTTTTGGGCAGTGGGTAAAATTAAAATTAAGCTTCGTACTAATTTTAAGTGTAAAACATTTAAGTTCCATAATTTAAAAAAAATAGAATTAAGAGTCTTAATAGTTTTTATTGTACTTTAACATAAAATTATGTGGATGAACCTGTATTTACTATTCAATTTGTATTTATCGATTCTTAATCACTTTACAAATGTATTATAATATCTGAATATTTATTCAATTACTATTTGATATTCGAATAGTTAAAAATAACGAATAATTAGAAAGCCTAGTTATAAAATGTAATAATATTCTATATATATAAATAATAAAATATAGTATAAACTATACTCACTAAAATTATAAGTGCATAATTGAGCATACAAATTAGGGCAGTGAATATTTGTTGTTAAAGTGTGTAAATAAGTGAAATCCAACAAAATAATATATACATAGATATAGATATGCTTAAAATATAATATTGACTATAAAAAATAAAATACATATGAAAGCAATAAACTTATGATAGCAATACTAGAAGAAAAATATTATTTTGCTGCTAAAAATTTCACTTTTCTTCTTTAACCCTATAAACGCCAGCGAATTTTTAGTAAGTCATCTGTTATTTTTCTTCATACATCAGTATCTCTTTCTAAAAATAAATATAAAATACTCGGTTTACTGATAAATGAATCTGATACCATAATATTTAATAATTAAAAAAATTGTAAATAAAAAATTAATTTGTTAAAAAAAATCAACAACTGACTCACCGGTGAGTCGCTGGCGTTTAAGTGGTTAAAAAAATGCACAAAACTCAACTTTAAAATAAATCATTATATATAATATTGTGTAGTATATAATTAATATATTTTATCCATTGCCTAATTATTAACCTCATTAAAAATATGTGAACATATTTTATTTTATTTTAACAAACACTATTTTTTTATTATTTTATAAATTATCTACTTATTTTTAATTATTAACTTATTACTACTTTTAGTATTAAGTATACTAATTTTAAATCCTCTGGTTTTAATTCTAAATCTAATTTAAAAGGAACAATAAGACATTAATAAATACATCTTCTCCTATACTATCATTTCAACTCTTTTAGCATTTTTATGTACGGAGCACGGACAACGGACGGTCACATCCGTTGTTTTTAGCATCACAATCCGGCGGGCAGATCCGTGCGTGTGTGGCCAGCTACTTACAAATTATTTAAAATATATTTTACTGCATTATTTTACAATATTTGTATTTATTACTTTAGTTTTTTGTTTTAATATTACTTAAAACAGACATAGTCAAAACATATAATATCAAAAAATAAAATAGTTTGTAATTGCAGTAATTACTCTCATTTCCAAGTTAATATTTATTATGCCACTGTGAACTTTCTCAATGGGAATTTTTTTACACTCAACGATGTAAAACAATATGCTTAATGTGACTAAAATATAGTGGTATATATGTATTTATATTTATTTCTGCATATTTATTTAATCCATATTATATTATATAATACATAATAATCTTACTTTTTACAAATATTGAGAACTCTAATTACCTACTTATTTTGCACTCGTCTATAATTATTTCCACACTTTTCCTTTTATCCCAAATTTAGTTTTGCTCACATACACATACTGCTTCTTTCCCAAATAAATAAATTTATTATTTGCAAATAAATTAATTTTATCCTTTTTTTTAATACATCCATAAAATAATTTTATCTAACATAAATCCCAGTAGTACTTTAACTGCGCTCAAATATTATATTATATATTACTTTTTGTATAATATTATATTAATTAAACGATCTTAAAGCTTTTTCTTCATTTCAATATAGTAATTTATAAACCGGAATTAAAATATTCATGTGAATCAAATGTATTAAAAAACAACGAATTTTTAAAGAGAAGATCTAATATTATATCTAAACAACCATATCCTATTGAAGTAAACAAATGATACGTTGGATAAAGTATATGTGTAAGATGATGTTTTATTAAAAAAAATTTTTTTGATCTGGATTTAAAAAAAATTGACTTTCCGCCCAGTAGCTAAGATTTGTCACGTTATTTTCATGCAACTAAGACAAATCCTCAACTTTTCAAGTTCAAATGTCAATTGGCCGTTATAAACGATCAATCATGCTCGTTTATCATCTGCTGCTTGCAAACATTGAAATATCGATCGATCAATGGAGTAATTGCAACAATAAATCTGCACAGAGAAACTTTACCAGTGTCCACTGCGACCAGTAATACCAATTTCAATATTGATCGATTAATCATGTGCCACATACAATAAATAATATTTGTACGCTAATAGAAAATCGAATATGAATGCTATTACCTTAGTGCTTCGACGTTATCTATTCGTGAGTAAATTGATCATGATTTGAAACTTTACGAACCTGAAACGAAAAGAAAATGTTTATTAATAATATGAAAAATAAATATTTATATAAATTGTATAATATAACGAATGTCGCTTTTCAATTTGCATTATTAACTTTTAGACGGAAGAAGCTCGAGGGGCCGTAAAAGCTCGTTTGTCCCGGAGTCCTAGCGAATCGGTGATTAATATCTGGTCGTTTAAACTGGTCAGGATGCGTTGGTGGACCGTGTCACGTTTTGCCAATAATCGCAGTCGAATTGCGAAACCAACGCAAAACTTCTCTCATACACAATAGATTGTGGAATTGCAAAGTGACTTTGATTTATGCGGTTCTCACTCGGGTGCTTTAATTGTTTATTATTGTTTGCTTTGCGGCAGATTGAAGAGATAGAGACTTTCTAAATGTAATATGGAAATTAAAATATAATATATGAACTTATTACTTTGACACTAATCAGTGACCCCGAAAATATTGACTGAATCAACCGTTATATGTATCAGGAATAGTGATGATTACTGAGTCCAACACTAATGAATACCGAGATAGTAAAGACTAAATAAACGTTTTGAAATGCATCGTTTTTCATTAAGTAATTATATAAGAGTTTATATCGTAACAGATATTTCAAACGTAATGGTAGGCATTAGAAAACTTGTCATGCCAGAACACCAATTCTGCATCGTTCATGGAATTAACTTTGGCATCACTAAAGTCCTTTACAAAAAACAATTTAGCACTGTTGTGAAAAAATAGCAAAGTCAATTTATAAAGAAAAAATTATATTAAAAAAAATTATAGTTTTTTTATATAATATAAATAAAATAATTTACATAGAATTGATTTAATAAAGAAAATGATTACAGATATGATTATTACAGAGTTTTTTTTTAATTCAATTTAATGTATAATACAATCCCATGCATTAATGAACCAATCTTCTTTCGATAGTCAATTTTAAATTAGACACGGTTATATAGTACATCAGAGAAGCAATCAGCAGCATATTATTGAAGACGCTATTTATAGACGATGTTCGTCTTAATTTGCAAGATTCAACTATTATTTCAATTTATATAATAATAATGAATTACTACATAGTTTCAAAGCCACTGCAACAAACAATTTTGTGTGAAATATGGAATCGATTTTGTATACGCCCTCAAGTCCCATTGTTTGTATAATACGCCTGAATTATTCAAAGCAATGATAAAGCGAATTTACGACGACGTCTTTAACCCTTAAAAAAAAGTACACATGTTCCCAAAAAATATACGTATGTGCATTGTCACCGTGGGACCTCCTATTCAAGTCTCAATAAAAAAAGTTACACGAGCTGACCCTGTCGACTGATCTAAGGGACAACCGCTGAGAGGTCAAGGAGTGCTGGAATGCTTCGAACATTTTGGCAGACGCTAAAAGTAATATTATTTTATTTTTCGTGTACAACGCTACGCCAAAAGGTATGCTTGTTAAACCCTTCAAGTCTCGAATCTCGAATCACCAAATCGGAGGTCGATTTATCGACTTTTCAATGCGGCACTCGAGCCTTTCGAAAGCCAAAGCGTACCTTTAAAAAGGTAAGGACCCGTACCTAATTTCGTTTTACGACTACCCTTTGTACACATCCAGGTGTGGCTGTTTACTCTTTGTAATGACTTCATAAAGCGAACCGTCGTTTTGGCAAGGCATAAACCCGAATTATTAATCGATACGCCCAAATATTTATACATTAAACCGCACAATGTCCTGAGAGCTTTTAAGCTCTAAAAGTTTAAAAAACAAGGGAAACGATGTTATGACATAAATTATGATAATTATTACGTATAATAATAAATATTAAGCTTTAAGCTCACGCGATGCAAGCGTAAAATTTGCGTAATTTAATACGCGATTCTTTTTGTATTTTGTGCTTTGTATAATATAAAGTTTCGAAAGCGTCGGAAAGGATCGTATTTTGGTCTAATAAGAGTATCAGTGTCAAGATTCGCATAAAATCACAAGATGCATAGCTCCGGGTGCAGTTTAAGTTGCAATTTATGCAAAGATCGGTCGCGCAAAAATGCAAGCGCTTATTGCGTCCGACATAAAAGACCGTGTAAAAAATATACAATATAAAATAAAAAACGATCGAAAATACCTAACGGTTTTGCGAGAGAATTTAAGACTCTTTTTGTTAATCTGAACAAAATCTGCAACATTTTTTTATATGAAATAAACAATGCTATTAAGTTTATTTTAATATAAAAATATTATATAAAATACTAATAAATAATTAGATAAAATATTTTTTTTACATAATAATAAAAAGTGCTTTACATAAATATTTATTTTGAGTTTCGAATAACTTATTTTATGATTTTAAATATCAATCATATTAATATTTTATTGCCATACATGTCTCACGTTAAATGGAAGGAAACTAATCTAGTTAATTAAATTGTTAAATACTTAACAATAATAATCATTTAATAATGCAATCATAAACCCAAATCGAAATAACCACTTAAAATGGCGTTGTAATAATTTTAAGTATTTTTAATTAAATGCATTTTTTGAAAGGATTTTATCAAATAATCTGCTGAAGGCTGAATTTTTTTAATGCAAATGTTTTAATTATTAAAATACCTAATCGCTGCAACACACTTATAAAGTCAAGCCGATGGAATTTGCACAAATTTGTATTGATGGTATATTTTTGATGTATTATAAAATAATATATAATTTTATTTTTAGCTTTAAACCTTTTGATTCATTCTCTTTAAAATGGATGTTTTAAAGAGATGTTTTGATTATAGCGATGTTCTAATTAAAATAACAATTATGTTTTAAGGTTTAACCTTGGGGTGATGACTTCGTAGCCAATGAGTGGGTGAAATCTAGTTGGAGTTTTATTACATTATATTCACATGTATTGCGACAGACGAGATTTTCTCCGAGCGGTGGTGGAGAAGCTAGGGCAGGGATGATGTCAGTGGGAGGTCCTCGAAGGACTTGTAGATGCCTGCAGACAGTGTCTGGAGACAGTTTCTCTTGCTGCGATGGTCATGTTCGCGAGTCTCAGGTCGTATCTTTGCGTCTGTCGGTGAGGGCGCGTCTGCCAGGCGGGGTGAATCTAATGGTCTCTTCGAGTGTATGCTTGAATCTTCGACTGGCTGCTGGTGACAGCCCTCTCCTCATCAGAGTCCAGGCTTAAGTATCCAGGGCTGCAAAGCTTGCTGACCAATCGCAATTATGCAGCGATCATCCAGCCAATCGCTGCAGTTACTTATTAAAACGGCGAAATAGGTATACGCCTTTAGAAAGCGACGTTGGCTTGATGGGAATCATCCAAGGTCGTATTGCATTGCAACGAGAATCTCCCAACAAAGAAATATTCTCCAAATTACAGAGAATATTTACGGGTCTAATCTTCCACAAAAATACTATTGTTATTTTACCCCTTGTTATCGATCTGGCCGTTTCACTTTAATTGCGTCAATAAATTTCATGAGTGTGTCCAAAAATATATATATATTATATATATAATTGACCCGCCAACATTTTCATCCGCGATTCGTCAGAGCTGTCTCAAACTAGCAATATTAAATATGTGACACTTGATCATTGAGGGGTAGACGGAGGAAGACGTATCAGTAGACGCCTCGGAAACAGCACAAGACGTGTCAGGTGATCACCCAGCATTATCTCAAGAACACATCACGATAGATTACAGCCGACAATAATACAACTTGACACTCCAGCGAAAACTCTTAACATTTCAAGGCCTAGAATTTTAATTTCACCACCTAATTACGGTATCTACATGTTTTCTATATATGTAGTAATTCATTTATGCCTAAAAACTGAACAAAATATACGCGAGCTTTTCTGGCGTATATTTTGACCGCAAAGTCGTACCCCTTCGGCCTCAAAACCCGAAAATATAAATTGATAAGCTACACTGAAAGATCTCCGCCAAGATAAAAAGACCAAGTGAAAATCGCCACAGATCTACAAGTAGCAGAAGAACCGGGAAAGTTAATTGCTATTCATAAATAGTCGTAAATTTAGTCAATCGGCGATTTTAAATCATGATCATGTATGAATTTAATGTATTTAGTTACTTTTTATAGATTTACCGGTATTTTAACTCCAGACATCATAAACATTTTCATTGCATCTAAAGCTCGTGCTTAATCCGCTCTCGTGCAAACTGCCAAAGCTATGCACGATCATTTCGCCGGATCTAATCCTGACTAATTCTGCAGGATCGCGGTTCACTGCCGAATGGAAATAAAACCCGAATCGTGCAAACAATTTCTGCCAGGTTCGACACAACTTTGGCCGTTAACGCGAGCGTTGGAAATTTGCGCAAAACCGGATCAGGGGATTCGGATTAAGGCTCTCGGCGGTGCAATAAGACGAATTAAGCACCCGGACCGTTTTCGAAACAATGCTGAAGCGTTGCGCTCGAATTAATTTTAGTCGCCGTAGTATTAACGGTATAACGTTTCGGAAATTTGCGAAAGCGGGCGGAACTCGTCGTCGTTCATTGCCTAAACGCTTAAAGGGTTGTAGGACTAAGGTATCTGCTGGTTTGACTGTGACAGTGAAATCCATTGAAGAGAATTTGATCCATGAATTAAAAGCACAATTCTCCTATTTTCTAGTTTTAAGATAAAGACTCAAGCAATGTTGAGATCAAATTTAATCATGATTTTTACCCCTAGCTGAATAATATATAATAATACAAACTTATTTAGATATCTCATCTGAATATCTAAGGATACGATTCACTGTTTATGCAACCAGAGAGGTATTTTTGTGTAGCTAAAGTTCGTTTTATACTTTACAATTTTTTTACCTAGTTACACTCTTGTGAGTTACGATCACTGTTAAATGAACGATCTCTATTACCTTGTAAATTGAGTGAAATGAATGTTTAATTGACTCTTAACAAAGCCATTAATAATAGCTAATTATTTTTGCTGTGTATTTCCCATATAGATTTTTATACACGTGCATACCTAGTACATAATTAATAACTAAATAAAAAGCAAGTTTCTAAAAATGTCCATCAATATAAATAATCTGATCCTAGTCATCATTGATTCTGATAATCTTCGATAATAACAGTGATCAATTAAGTCCGATCGGAAAATGATGGATTAATCGTCAACGCGCAATTGATACTCTGCACCATGTATTAAATTGCTCGTTTACTTATTTTTAGCTTCTCCTTTAGATCACAGGTGAGAAATGAGTCACCATTTCCGTTCATCGGGTAGTTATAAACTCTAATCGGTCTTTGATCGGGCTAGCACGATCCCCATTAAAGCAAGAAAGTAAAGACCAATTTGTATCAAACGAGTCCATTAAATGGTGGTTTTGCGTCACCGACTTACGCATTCGCATTCATTATAAGGTTAATGTCAATAGCCCGCTACTATATTCACGGAAATTAAATAATAAAATTCACAGTTGATGTTTCAATTATATCTGACTCTGTGTCTGTGCTCTCAAAAGTGAAATTAAAAAATATAATTCTCTTTGTCAAACAACAAAGCCTCAGTGATAAGCGAGAGCCTCTTTCTTGTACAATGTTTTTGGTACTTTAATAATTTCGAGTGGTACAATGTAAAATTACCATCGTAAACAATTCGAATAATACCGCAAACTATACGCAGAATATAGGCGTATTTTTGTACGATTTTTACCCAAAATTTTTAATATAAATATAAGGTTTCATGAATATATTCATATATTCTTTAATATTGTTTTTATAATATGTCACTCTTTAAATAATAATAACAACATACTATGTGCGTCAGAGGAACTATAATCTATTTGCGGTAACACAGTCAGTTCGAGCGTTATTCATTTCATCATTATTCAAAATTGAGAAAGAGATGGCAAGTAGAGTCTCCAATTCGAGTAATCGAGTACTCGATACTCGAGTATACTTGTCTATTTTTCAAGTACTTGATAATCGAGTATTTTGAAAATTACTCGATTAATACTCGAAATTAAAAAATTTTGAAATATTTCAGAAACAAAAATAACTTTAACTCGGTCCGGTAAAGGTTAACGTCTTGCTTTTATTTGGCGTTTATGCCCGAAGTCCCGAGTTAGAGCGGTTACTATCAGGTATAATTTTTTCATAGTTCCATAGTTGCATAGTTCCTGACGTCGGCTATGTTAGTGGGTACGACGGAGAAATTTCTTTTGTGTTTTCTGTTCGACAGTCCCGACTTATCTAATTTATGGCAATGAACAATATGAAATATCAACACAAAAATTTTTAGGTTTTATGATAATGCAATTGTAGCGTAAAGTGTTGTAAATTGTTTATACTGATCCCTCAGCTTAAAATATAAATCAAAACAATTGTGTGTTTTAAAGGCATTTAAAGTAAAGTCAGTTCTTTGCGAACCGTTTAGCTCTAGAGTGAAAGGGATTCACCCAAATACATCTTCGAAGGATATAGATTTAAATTCTTCGCATTAATCAGAAGGAGTAGAATATTGTATATTATTGAGAAAAAAAATCTATTCAAGAAGAATTACAAAATGCTATTTTGTCAATAGTCGAAGGAAATAAGAGAAAAGCAGAGAAGGGAATGAAAGAAGAGAACATAAAAAGAGAGTGCAAAAAATTTTATATCTATAAAAAGCGAACAGATATAAATTAGAAGCCTTATCCAACGCGTTAATGACAATAAGACCAACATCAACAGCAACGGAAAGGGTTTTTCCATAATGGGAATAATAAAACCAAAGGTTAGCAGTAATATTAAATTCGAGACACTTTTTGCATTATTGTTTTTAAAAAGTATGTTCGTGAAGTTAAAATAATTGTAAAAATTAACATACTAAGTATTTTATTTATTTATTTATATGTGCACGAGTTTGAATAATAGCTATTTTGGTACATTTGGTAAATACTCGAAAGTACTCGAGTACTCGAGTATTTTAAAATTTTAATATTCGATACTCGAGTAGTTGATGGTTCGAGTAATTGGAGACTCTAATGGCAAGTTTGGGTTTACGCCCCAACTATTACCCTAAATCACAAGATTTGGATATATGTTCTATATACTTATCATACATACAGTTGGAACAGATTTACCCCCATTGTAACGCATTGGGCTAACGCCTGTCAGGTTACAACGAAAGATTTAAAAAAAAACTAGTCCAAACACAATGCTTTGGGTCATCCCAGACATATTGTGTAAAAAGCAGATTTTTTATTTTTTGTAATTTCATAGAGTTCATACAGTGTTGATGAGTATTTTTGCATCTTTGTTTTCTGAGAGATATGAGGGATTTGTATGCTGATTTCTTGATTTTTATTACTAAAGATTTGTTGCATACCTAGGTATATCTTAAAAAAAAATTTTTTTTTATAAGCAATAAGCAAAAATATTTGTAATTATTAAAGTGATCTATTTTATATGCTATAGCAAAGTATATTTAAATTCTAAATACAAAACATAATGATATAGCAAAACATATATAAATCATGCTATAGCAAAGCATATATAAATTCTAATTCCAAAATATAAAAATGTATTTATTTAGCGAAACAGGTTCTATAGTGATCATGTTCCTTATTTCATCGTTACCATTTGTCATACTGTATTTTTATGTTAATATGTTTATTAAGAATATAAGGGGCAGATTCAATAAGATATTGTTTTTTAGTTCATAATAATATTAATCATTAAAATAAAATATTTTAAAATATAAAATATAACTATATCACAAAAAGCGTACACAATAAAAACATATTTTAAAAACATAAAAATGAATGCGTGATTTCTCATACTACAATATAACTTAACACTTTACATATCAGATTTTAAATTCAACTAAATCTAAATAAATAGTGTTAGGACACATTTAGACTAATATGTATGTATTGCTGTACTAATGATAATTTAAAATAATTAGCAAAACGTGTAACAAAAACACACCAAAACCGTCGTTCATTTTCATTAACCCAATATAGCCTTAATCGCTCCGCCAGCGGCAAAATTTTTCCCAAAGAATAATCGCCCTTTACCATAATTGACGCATTTCGTCGAAATTCGTGCCAAAAAAACTTCCGCAAATTTAATATCGAGCTTCGACTTTCTTCTCTTTTAGGAGCCCATTAACATAAACCACGGGGTGTTCGTCAAAAATTAAAACTTAGGCGGGCGCCTGAATTTCGCTAGTTTATGATGTTCATTAACGAATGTAATGAGCGGCCCTGGCGAAACTAGGTAGTTCGCCCATAGCAGAGGACGTGTGCAAACTAGCTTAATTAAACGCGACAGAACGGGGGCTAAATTTTAAAGCGGCGTCTTAAATAAACCGTCTGAATTTTCATAAATTTACATATATTACTAATAAAAGTAGATTTAAGGCTCGTTTTGTAAGTAGAAATAATCTGCTTAATCTAATTTATTCAGTCATAGCTAAAGTTATATATTGATAAAATAAATATATTAGCTATAATATATTTCACTGTGGCACTCAATACATAGAAAATTATATTATTAAAAAATGATGGCAACTTAAATAGAAACACACAAAGACCAAAAAATAAAATGAGTGCAAAATATAATATTTTATTTATATTAAATTATAAAAACGCACTGAAAAATATATTTTCTAAGGAGAAATGTGAAAAATTTACGGTACCAAATAAACATAATATTTTTTATTACATATAGTTATAATATTTACGATACCAAATAAGCGTATAATATTTTTTGTTACATTAAATAAACATTTATAAAAAATTTTCGCTGTATGTTATAAATTTCATGACACATAAACTAGGTCGTGGGTTAAAAAGTTTTATTTGCAATTAAATTATTTTTTAATGACTTGCTATCATTGCGGCCTTTAAATTAAATAAAATATATCACTCCGCACAGATTTAATAAAAACACATATTTGCATGCCGATCGAGTTGCATCTTCAATCACAAAGACCAGTTATTAATATCTCCCGTTATGAGTGGTATCGAAGGGTCCGCCGACAAAATCTGGTTTCCAATTTATTTTCGTGTCGCCCCGTATCAGTGGTTGGCAATCTTTTTTTTCCACATTCCGGGTGTCCGGCGGTGCGAAAACGTCGATGCGTTTCAGTTTTTATTGGCGTCGATCGCGAAAAGTGCGCCTTTTATTGATCAATTTGCTCTTTTAATTTGTTCCGCTGGCAAATGATAATGAGCGAATGAGATGGTGCAAGTTTTTTTTTAAAGTGAAAAGCTGGCGTGAGCGACGTGCGAGTTAATCCATGTTGACAGTTTAACGTCGCTAAACGATGTGTGCTTCAAAAATTTAAATCCGTGAGATGAAATATCAATAAATATAGGTTACTAGCATCACACCAGTAAAATATTAACTAAAAGTAATATAACACACAACACAAAATATATTTTGTGACTAAACAACAATGACAAAAAATCATTTATACATATAATGTATTGTTTGTTTAATCCTATACACATAAAAAAATAATGAATATTACTATAAAATAAATCGAATTATTAGAAATATTAATAAAATAGTATAAAGCGAAAGTAAACGTTCAAGTTAAGTCTCTCTTTACTATTTTATTAAAATTATATTTTAAAGGCATCAAATAACAAATATAGTCAATGTATGTATTATATATAAAGACATTGAATACTTCATATACTTGCAATTTTTAAATAGCTAAGGAATATACTGCAAGTTTAAAAGACAGTAGTGGAGCTTTTTTATTCTATACATATATAATATTCTCTATAAGTAGCACATTATTAGAAAAAATATAATATGTACAACCTAGCTCTATTAATCATCACGATATTCATCTGTGAGATAAGGAGAATTTAGAAAAATCTAATCTGAGATGATCGCTTGGATTATAATTGTATAATAATCACTAATTCTGATCTCTCAGACAAGATAGAAATAAAATAACACAAATATTCATACGCGATTCGAACTCAGGTCATTCCAAGTCACTGACTATCATTTGGTAAAATTCATGATAACATTCCTAGGACAATCTGAAAAAATAAAAATGTAGCAGATTTCCTCAATGGAAGCACTTATGAAGTATTTTTTATATTTTATTTGTGTTTATGTTTTGATTATATTTGTTTAGTGAACAAGCAATTAGATATATTAGCTGAATAAAATATTAAAATACTTCTATTCTTAGATAAGCGTTAAGATAATAACTTCTTACTTAACATAAATAATAATTTACACGCTTATTTTAAGCACATTAAGCTCTGCAACATTACCCTACCCTAGCGAAAATTGCAATGTTGGCAACCGAGTAAGAACCTATACCTAACATTTACCAAATATCCATTGCCAAATACACTTTGTCAATCAATTATTATTATATATGTATAGTTAATGGTAAATAAAAACAATATGCTATTTTGCTTGAAGATATCCTTCATCCTACAAAGGATGCTGCAAACTTCATAAAAAAAATGCACCCTTGAGCTTTCGCTCTCCGTCACATTCATAAATTCATCATATTTCTTTCGCGACAGACAGGATACAGGCCAGCTGTTTCGTCCGCCCGGGACCGAATAACTTAAGGGCCGGCCCTGGAGTGACTCTTAATCAGGCGCGCTCGCCGTTTTGCATTATGCAGGAGACGCATCCTGAAAAGATAAGCTAATTGCACCTCCCCGACCACCTGTTGAATACATTGTGATTCGGGCACGCGAGTATCGACCGTTAAGATGAAGAAAATTTTGGTTTGTTGTCATGGTTAAAAATAACCATTTTTCTCTGACTCTGGAGTCTATTTGCGTTTTCCTGCGAGAGACATCCGCATTCGTGAACCGCTAACGTCGATTCGGAGTCACAAATTAAACCGAAGAGTTGAAGGAAAAAATAGGCTACTAATGAACACTCGTCCGTGGCGTAGTGAAAATAAACTAAAGTGTGTGTTTAAGTTGACGCTAAGAAGCGGAAAGATGGGCGATGAAAGAAAAATCGATATGTACTAGCTGAGTTATGAAATGCACGTGTTATTAATTAAATAGGTATTAAAATAGCTATTGAATAATATCCACGATAGCATATTAGAGACACGTAAATATAAAAAGCAAATTTTATAAAGTTATCGTTCAATGATACATTTAATAAGAAACTATTGCTGAAATAAATCACCAAAATATTTATGTTAATGGCAATGAAACTTCATTGCTATTAACATAAATAATTTTAAAACAATTTAACAAAGTATTTTCAAACCGAATTTTGGTCAATAGGGGAGCGCAAAAAACAATTATCACTTCTCAGAAGGCAAAAATTCACGTCAAAAGCAATAAAATCGTGTCGGCGCCGTCGCAGTGGGAACGCTCGGTAACGAGCGTAATATAATTATAAAAAGTCTTAATATAAACGTTTGATAATCGAGCATTTTCATTGCGATGCCACGATTTTAATGCTTTTGACCTGGACTGGAAATTCACTATATGGCAACACTGAGCAACAAAGAAAACAGGACTAATTATCAGATAATAATTATGAGTAGATATTTTTAATGCATAATTAAAATATTTGGCATAAAATATGCCGCAACACTGGCTAATTTTTATATTTATTTGTAGCATAGAGAGAGTTAATTCATACATATGATTTATTCAAGATATTATATTACAATGTTAATTAAGTATATTAGAAATATGGTTAAAGAATAATGTACTTAAATTAAATGAGAATAAAACTAAATGTATGTTTATTAATTATAAAAATGTGTTAGATAATAGTACCAAAATAGTAATAAATAACTCTAGTATAGAAATAGTGGATAATATAAAATAATTAGGAGTAATTGTTGATACAAAATTAAATTTTAAAGAACATTGTAATTACATATTAAAAAAAAATAGTAGAAAAATAGGTTTATTATCTAGATTAAGAAATATATTAAGTATAAATACAAAAAAAAAATTTACAATAGTATAATATTGCCCCATTTTAATTATTGTGCAACACTATTAAATATGTTAAATAAATTAGACAAACAAATGTTGCAAAAATTACAAAATAGGGCAATGAGAGTAATCTTAAATAAAAATAGATTAACTAATTGTAAAAGTATGATTGATAGATTAGAATGGTTGAATGTTCAAGAAATATTGAGTATGAATGTTTTAGTATTTATATATAAGTTAGAAAATAATATGTTACCAGAATATTTTAATAAGTATTTAATAAGAAATAAAGATGTACATAAATATAATACTAGAAATAGAGAAAATTTAAAGATAATTAAGTATAAGAAAACGAGTACGGCTAGGGGAATTATGTACGGAGGTTTTGATTTATATAATAGTCTTCCAAGAGAAATCCGAAACAGCAAAAATATAACGGGTTTCATAAATGGAATAAAAAAACACCTTCGTACATATAGAAATAAATTATAATATTAAGTCTTTATTATTGTATATTTTTATTTTTTCTTTCTGTTATGTATTTTTTATATATTTTTATATATGTTTACTAAATTTGTTAGATGTAAAGATTAGCTATTAAGCTAAATAAATTAATAAAATAAAATAAATAAATAAAATAATGTTAAAAAACATATAAAATGCCATTTTTGTTATGAGGTCCAGAATCATTGTTTTTCCCCGGGTTTGCTCTCAGCGGCCCTGCCTATGACCACTAAATATTAACTGACCAGATCAAATAAATTCTTGAATATTCCTTGGGTGGACGCAGTCAAGGACTACGACGCTCAGATATAAGCAGATCTCTGAATATCTATAGATTATTAAAGGTACCGCCTTTGATAAGCCCATAGTCATTATTCGCTAAACGCCATTTAACATCTCAACATAATTTTGAAAGTCAGTAACGTGCAATTATATAAATTAAACGTAATTACAGCAATATCGAAACAACAAGCAATCGATAAAGGAAACTTTTACCCACACACGTAAATTGTGTTTTTCATTGAAGTCGGTACATAGCATGGAATAGCCAAGAAGGCAGTTAGTTCTAGTTGTTCGAACCGGTCGGGATGATAGTCGCCAATTTGTAGATCCACGGGGCGGTGGATATCATGCTGACCCGAAACACTGTCATTACACTCAACCATTTCTAAAGCTTTTCGATTGAACGGACGCTGGGTGTGTGAACCGATATCTACTTTCAATTACACATTCAGGGTATCGATTGTCCGGTTTTCAACCGGTAGGGTACTGTTTTGCTGAAGTAATCGGTCAAGAATTGCACTGGAATCAATGAGGCCACTGGAAATATCTAGCACAGTACCATTTTATTCACAGTACACTTTCAAAGCTCAGTGGAAAAAAAAGTGAGTCCCAGTACATATAATTTATAATACAATAAAAAAATAATTGATAATACAGGTTTTGAAAAGGACAAGCCTTTTGAAAGTACGTCTTTGTTACTTGTTGATGGTCATTAAAATACGAAACGTATAGGAAATCTCCTTATGAAGTTGAAGGCCATGTTCATATCAGATAAAGTGGTATGTAAAGCTTTCAAAACAACAATGTTTTTTAATTTATTTTAAGATCAGGATTTCTATATTTATAAAAGTAAATAAAATTGAAAAAAATAAAAATAAATATACAACTACAATTATTCTTAATTATTAAATTACAATATTGTAATCTAAGAAGAAGAAAAGTATCTAAATATAATATGGTACAAATTTAATAAATATAAATTATAAAGAGCAAAGTTTAAGATTGATAAGCCATGTTTTTGATTGGTCTTTGAGTGTATTATATTAACAAAGGCGAAAGCCGATATGTTTTTTTACAAAAGTCGGTTTCAACTGCACTGTTCTTATAAATCAATCTTTATATGAAAGTCAAAGGCAATGATATAACAACCAAAAACTTTGACTGTAAAAATGTATTTTTGACAGGACAATTGCTCATAATATAAATATGTTTTAAAACAAGCCATTTACAAATCTATCCGGTCGTCGTCGGCACTAATAGAAATGAAGTGACTTAAGAATCATGCTCATCTTAATGGTTGAAACAAAACGTAGCAAGAAATAGTTTAAAGACTTCCCTAATGCGTTCAATTTACATCCCACAGTATGTACGACCTCAAGGAGTATGTAAAACACAGGCATACTTAGATGATTTGCTACGAGCATTTATCTTGATCGACAAAGTCACGCGACAGTCACTAATTTCACACGAAATATGACCTCATCAACGCGCATTGTTTAAAATTCGTTAAACAATATATAACAGTCGTTTGTAAACATATTCTACTCAACTTTCTATAGTAAAGTCAGTTTGTTTTCTTTTCATAATTATTAAAAAAACTATTAAATTATTACGAAGGTATAAATATTTTGATCATAGATACACATATTTCAATCATGTAATCATGTATTATTCGAAACAGATAATTTAAGACCTATGGTTTGGTACCTAGAAATATGAAATGCTTAAATAGTAAGTAAAGCTTGAAAATAGTGTGAACCATGATTACAATGGGATAATTACATTTGACCGCAAAGGGTTAACCACAGTCGAGTATGGCAGACTGTCATAAAAGGTGTAGTCCTGTAGGGACTATGTCGGACGCAGAGAAAATAGGATGGGTCATGACACTCATGACCCTTATTAATGAAAAATATAATGAGCGTGTCAAATGCCTTATCAATATCTATTAGGAACATACCACTGTTTATTTAAAATTTAAATTAAAACACATATCACACATATATGTCTGGTTGTGAATGAATTTATTATTAAAAACTTGTTTGCTCAGACAAAAATACGCCCAAATTTATGAATTGGTGTCCAGAAGCGTGAACATAAGCATCTCATCTTCTCGCAACGACCTTTATCTAAGTCTTCCCGGCATTCTCGTGCGATGACGCCAAATTACACAAACCTCGATTGGCACATAAACAAAGGGTATATCGTAAGTACCGAACGTCGGAAAGTCGACCCACGCCGATCTATCTCTTAGAAAGCAAATCCGCGAGCGAATATCTTAATGTCTCATCGTAAAATATGAGTTTGCTGCAAAGCCGCAATTGACATGTCTTTCTCAGATATAAACACGAACGACAATAAATTCTGGGTCGTGTCGCTATGTGCGTTCGAAATATGAGAGATTAATTGGAAGGGATGTACGAATGAAAATCGTTATTTATGGAACATCCTTTATTTGCAAAGAAGACGCTACTGTCAATTGAACGTCGATATATCATGGGAATGTGCAATAAAATCTGCTTAAAGTGAATGCCATCGTTTGTTAGCAGCAATTGATGGCCATGTGGATCATCATTGATTTGCACACATACTAAATTCTGCAATGAAAAAACGAAAAAAAAAATAAGAATACAAATAGCAAGATGTGTCTCTATACAACATTCACAATATATAGGATTGTATAACAAATACTTTAATATAAAAATATTTATATAATAAATACTTAACAGTATATTATTAGAATAAATCTAGTTACATTGTGGGATTTAGATTATTTTCAGCAAAAAAATTATCTACCGAAAAACAAATAAAACTCATTACATAGATAAAAGTTTTATAGCTTAAATCTACATATTATTAAATGTATATTAAGCCCTTAAATATATTGTGTTATTATTTAAACTAAAAACTTAAATTTACCATTTTTATATTAAGCTAACGATATAAAACTTGTCTGAACTTTTACGCTATATTATGATGAACGAAAGTATAGGGAAGTATGCAAATTAAATGTTTCCAAAATGGACGTAAGTATTTTCAAGCTAAAACTGGTCATTTATTGATATCTTAACCCTTAAAATAATTAAGGGTTAAGAGATCAATAGAGTTATGTAATTAATACACATTTGTTAATTTGTTAGTATACACCTGGGAGTGAATTAATTAATACGTATTTGTCTATATTTATTTTTATAATTATTTTATAATGTTTTTATAATAAATTAAAGAAAAAAATCAGTAGTTCTCAGCGTTTTATTGCTTTGACTTATTTTACTACTATTTTGTATTAATGTGTTTTAATAATTTATTTCAACACTTTTATTTTATTTACAATTTAATTTACATATTTATTGTATATTATTTGGGTTTTGTGATTTTTTAAATTCAATACAGATGCTAATATTTTTTTTATAAAAATCATACAAATATTTTTTGTTATGTTAATTTATTGCTATTATTTTTTATAGATATCATTACAGTAATTAAAATGAAAACAAATATTTTATAATTATAATGGTTTTTCAGTTATATGTGTATACCTGTGGTACTTCAAAACAGTGAAAGATCGACCACCGTACATGTACGGCGATACTCCTCAAAGGGTTAAAATGGAGATTCGATTACAAAATCTAATGAAACTGTGATCAAAGATCGTCAAATTGCATTATAACCAGAATGAGAATCTATTTTGTTTATATGTAGATGATTTTAATTTATTATTGCATGATTGTCATTTTTTAATTATAGTGAATAACTCTCAAAATAAATTCTTTAATGAAACAGAAAAAAAAATCTGCTGTGAAAAATGGAAACTATTTTTAAAAAGACACCTTTACGAAATGTTTTTTTATTATTTTTTAAAGTAAATTATAAATTATAGAGATACTTTAAAAAAAATATTAAATTGATTTGCCATAATTTGTACAAATGAAAATCCTTGAATTAATATACAGTTTATTGATAAATTTATTATGATATTAGAACGGCAAAAATGACTTTTTGAAAAATGGCTTTTTCAGAACTTGACCGGTAAAGCTCAAATCTAAAGAATAAGGGAGATGACCGAACTTTTTTCAAGTAGTCATGTCCCAGATGAAGGCTTAAGTGCCATGATTAAGTAAGAAAAATTGAATTTCTGCCTTTAATAAATATACAGTAACCACACCACGTAAACGAGATCTGTGCCATAAATAATTGACGTCTCAGAAAAATATTTAAACCTCCGTTGCAATTCCCGAGCGAAATATTACAACCATTATATCCACATACCGTCCACGTTGTTTCTCGACAATTTAACCAGCACATTGTCGCAGGCCGTGTTTTATCTCCGGTCGATAAATCGCAAAGATCTCCTCATAGGCGATTTATATTCGGCAATCTTATCCGCCATCTTCCATTGTGGCGTGTGATATTGCCGTGGTAACCGATGATTACGAGTTGCATAAGGACGGTTCCGAGGAGAAATGGGAAACCATTATCTTCAGACGAGGCGTTTCTCTCATAGGCGCAAGCTATAAAAGCCAAATACCAAATAACAGCGAATTATCATACAGCCATCCCACTTTACCAGTTCATCCTAATGTCTTTGCCAGTATTACTTTTTTTCATCATAATAGAGATACGAAGTCGGTATGTAATATCCAACAAAGCGTGAAATGCCTCGGAATGGGATTTGAATCACGTTTCAACTTTTCTCCTGTCAATGAATGGCAAATACCAATTGAACTTGTTATTATAAAACGGTGCTTTATATCATTGCCTTTCGTCTGACAATTGACACACATTTAATTAAAACTATATGAATAGTTTATTTATGACCTCGCATAAAAACATCGTAGTGCTTATTATAAAATGGTAATGATTAACGTCTTCAAAGGGCACCCTTTTAGCAGTGGTAATAAATCGGTTTTTAATGAAAGTGGTGGAAGGTAACGAAACCAGTTCATTATAAACACCTGACAGATTGTAAAATTTACGACGTTAATTTTCTAAGACACGATATCTGAACTTAAAAGCTATTAAGAGCGAAGTCCTTGAAAAAAGGAAGGAAGTTCATAAATCATATAGTATTCGACAAAGTTACACTGTGCGAAGCTGTAAAGCAAATAAATTAATCAACGATCGAGGTCGGCTTACAGCAGGAAGCTTAATAATTACTGATAAAACACAGCGCTGTTTTATTTATTCTGTGAGATGTATTTTTATATAACAGAATAATTTAGTAAATAAAACTCGCATATAAATTATTTTTCATAATATCACATATTAAAATATCAAATATTTAACTTTTATTATCTTAATAATTAAAAATTAATACCGATATAAGCTTTGTGTTCAATTATAAAGCTAAATGTAAAAAATATTAGTATGAATTTAACTTTAAATAATACATTAGGAGATAATGTTAAAGAAGTTGTAAATAACTTAAATTATTTGACCGCGGATGACACCTATAGAAGTCATCAAGAAAATCGCCAGTATGCATTAGGCACCTGAAGATGTCATGAACCTTGTAATGCATTTTTTTTTGTATAATTTAAGGTTCAAAAACATTTTTATTTACTGAAATAATATTTAAATAACTTATGGCATAAATAGGTGCCCGCATAAATATTAGCAAATTTAGAAATAGCGCGCAACAATATCAGCCGCGGTGAAAGAGTTAATAATGATTTAGGTGTAATAGAAAAATGGTTAAAAAATAATGTAGAAGAATAGGTATAAATCTAGGGTGAAAATATGTTGAGTATATATACAAAAAAAAAGAATCTACCATAGTTTTATATTGCTCCACTATTATTTATTATTGTGTAACAATATCATGTATGCTTAATAAATAAAATAAAACGATTCTGTAAAAATTACAAAATGGCGCAATGAGAGTAGTTTTGTATAAAAATAGATTTAAAAATTGTATAAATATAATCGAGAGATTAGAATGGTTAGATATTCAAGAAATATTTATATTCTGTTTATATTTACAATATGTTTTTATTAAATTTCTTTATTGTATACAATTAGCTATATTAGCTAATAAAATTTAAAAAATAAACAATAATTATGTATAACTGTGTTGAATTAAAACTTCATGAAATATTTCATAAAACGCGTTTAAAAATTATATTTTCTGAATAAATATAAAATATGTAAGTAAAAAATATGTCTTTTTACCTAAACCGCCTATTCAAATTACAATAATCAGTGGTTCTAAATGTTTTGACCATTAAATCGATTTTTAATGAACTTCAAAAACCGATTTAGTTTAATTGATATATTATATTTTTAACTCATTCTTATATTCTTAAGCATTACATATATGTAACACTAATAAAAAAAAAGCAAAGCTATACAATTACATGATTTTCACTAATATTTAAATTTATTTTCATGAATATTTAGTGCTATTTTGTGAATAAAATGCCGAAGCATATGCTAAATATTAGTATTAAAAAAAAATCTTTTAGGTGCATTTTAGCGAACTGATAATTATTTATATTTTTTATGTTCAACAAATCTTCCGTTGTAACCTGACAGGCGGGAAAATCTGTACCAACTGAGTAAGTCAATCAGACATAATGAATACTATTAATCTATATTATTAATTATTATGTTAATTATTATACACAATTTATAATCAATAGATGTCACTGCAGCTGGGACGGTTCTTTTTTAATAATAGCTCATTTTTATAAATAAAAATTCGATTGCCGCTGCAGAGGCTCGAACCCGCAACCTCAGATTTACTAGTCTGAGATGTTACGGACTACACTATAAAAAAACAACTAATATGTTTAGAAGAAATATATTTAAATAATTGACTGAGTTTTTTTAATTTTTATTCAATCTTAAATTTAGATAAGATATACATATAAGGTTTTTTAATTACTGGAATTGAAATAATACATATATTAAGTACAGTATGGACAGCTTATTATAAATATATATAAAAAAACGAAGCAAGCCGTAAAATTGTTAAGAAAAAAACAATACTTTTATATTATATATGTGAAGATGGCGACTCATTATTTAAAAAAATACTTAAAAAGCGGTATTTTTATCAACTAAAATACTGGACATTGAAAGCTCAAATTGTAAAGCATATTAATTTAAAATATTACAAAGAATCGTAGAGCAGGAAGTTTATTTATTTGATTTAAGATTGATATTTTCTAAAATACATTGTCTCAACATATGGATTTTTCTGTCATTTTCCGTAATCATTAATATAGATATTTGATTATGAGGGTTTAAATGTCACGATTTGTTCAGAAAATAATAAGATGTATATTCATAAAAGCACAACGATTGTATATATTTGCGTTAACACAGTCAATTCGAGAGATATTCGTTTCATCATTATTTATAATTGAGAAAGCGATAGCAAGTTTGACATTTATACGTATCGTGATACGTATAAATGTTCGATATACTTATCATGACTCAGATTGATTGATAAATATAAAAAAAGATAGTAATGATTTTTATTTCTATAAATTTGTTTAAAATATAAACAGGAGTAATGATAAGTATATCGAACGTATATTCGTATCGTGTGCTTTAGAGCTAATAGAATAATGATGAAAGTGATAGCTCTCAAACTGACTGTGTTAACACAAATATAGTATAGTGAATTTTTTTTATTTTTTTGTAAAACTACATATTTTCAAAAAAACGAAATAGAAATAGTTTGTAATAAGCTTTTATAATATTTTTTCAATCTAATAATATAATAACATATGTTTTGTTTTTAACTTCTGAACTATAAGTCTTAGGGTAATTTCTTTGAGAATTAGAAACCTTGCTAGTTACATGAAGGTTTTTGAATATAACGTGGAGAAGTTGCGTTTAATAATTATTTTTTGTTTGTGAAACTGATTCTAAAGAATTGTTTCGATGTTGTTTGTGAGGTGTAATAAATATGTTAAGCTTAAAAGAATCTTGAGAGCCTTTACCTCTTGTGACTATTTTAGAGCATAGATTATTGAGTTGTGGTTGAAGAACTTCCACATATTTTTGACTCATCGAAAGATTCCTAGTAAAACATAATATAGATTTAATGTTTCACAGTGCAAAAACACAACATTGTACAAATAATTGTACCAAATCATCGCGTATTGCTTGCTATAAATTGTGTATAATCAATAAATTGACCTTCAAGTAAAAAACAATGACTTTGCCACAGCGTTAAAAACAGAAATCTACAAATAGTATTATTGTAATGGTTAACTGTTTTAAAATTTATTGGGTTAGTAAAACCAAAGAAACAAAAGTAATACACGACACTTATATAAGTCCCATAGATAGTGTATATGTGACGTTTGTGTGACTAAACAACAAGTGCATCATGATATTATGTCAAGGAAGTTGTAATCGTGACAGGAACATTGTTGACGAAATATCTTACATACTAAATGTATGTTACAGTCGCGATGAATATTAGTCACTTTATTATCTTACTATTCGATATAAATATCTTACTGAGCTTCATTATAAACGTTTCTCTTAAATTCCAAGTTCACACAAGTATTTAATAGATTATGCGCTTATGGCCACGCAACATTACCAATTCAAATAAACGCGATAAGATTAGACTCAAAGAGTAAGAGCGACTGAATGCGGTAGTTTATTTAAACAGTGTCTGTCTGCGATAAGGAGAGAAATTCTCGACCATTGGTCGCTCTTTTTGTCAGCCCTTTCGCATCCGCTTCATGCATCAATGACACCGTCACAGAGACTTGCTCGAAAGAATCAAGTTTTGACTCTTTCAAATGAATTGTGACGGGAAAGGATTACACAATTTGCCCCACCTTCGGCGACTGATACCCGAGAATAGATCTTCAAGAGCTCTCAAAATATCCATGTTTTGGTACTAGCAAACAAGCACACAAAATAAATTTCATTGAAAAAATAACCGCCGTGTTCAGGAAGCGTGAACGGGAAGCACCGTCATCTTGAACAACAAGAATATGACTAGAAAAAGTGGCCGCAGCTGGAATATCAGTGTTTATATTATTTTTCTAAAGCTACATCATCACCGCTACTCTTTTTATTCCTTTTGTGTCTCCCAAAATACCCTTGTAGAAGAGAAGCAGCGAGCGCCATGCTTATTTATATAAATAACCGACGATAAAAAATTAACTCTATCATTAGTTCCAGCACATGGTGTTGGGAAAAAATAGTGGAACTAATTTCAGTGTTTAGGTAGCAAATTAAAATTTAGGCACATCATAGACCACCATAGTCTAAGCTCACAAAACACGCAAGGGTCCTTCCGTGTTACGATCTGTTAATTTTATTTTAATTGGTAATAACATTTTTAAACTAAACACACCACCCTCGTTGAACTATGACCTCCTGTCAAAAAACCTTATTCATTAGAAGCCCTCAGGGTTCACATATTAATTTGGAAGAGCTCGCGATAGCGCACTAATAGCCTTCTCTCCCCATTGAACATGCTCATAAATTTCACGTAATCATCCAATTTGTCTAATGAACTTGTTATTCATTTGTGCGCTCTTTGTCGCAGTATTGTTATATTTATTGCTACATGTGATGTTTAATGTGTATTTACAATATGAAATATGTGTATTCGTTTGATGATGAGCAGCTGCCAACTATCACACGAAATCTCATAAAAGCACAAACACAACAGATGACAGGTGGAGACAGGCGATTTGTTAAGACATGAGTTCAAAACGCTCAAACGTCTAGACTTACAAATTAAAAGTTTAAATAACACGTTATGGAAAAAAAGATTTTTATAATATTTCAGTATCAATTTCGTGTCGCGATTAATGTCTTTCAGTTGAGAAATCTTTCTCACTTAATATCTAAGCTAGATTAGAAATTAAATATTAATAGCTTAAGCGGTGGTCCTATACAATATTAGTTCTTCCGGTCGAGTTAAAGTTTGTATAAAGCAAGTATCGTTACTAAACCAATCTGAAGATGTTTATAAATATTTCCCGGAAAATCCCAGCCAGAATCCTTAATCGATTTTTGTTAGAAAAATCATTGAATAGCTCGTAATAAACGCAATAGGCATGACGTTGATAAATGATATAGCTGTATGTTTTTTTTTTATTTCATCTGGATCATGGTTTTATTATGTATATTAGAGCGTAATGTCTGTCTGCTAGCACACAAAAGTAAGCCACGATTTGTTCAGTAAAAACAATCGCAATTATGTACAATCCGCCGGCAAAGCAAGCGCCTAGTACAAATCGACCATAACGACGCGTAATTGAAAGCCGTCGATTATGAACCAAGCGCAGAGAGCAAAAAGAAACATTCGTCGGCAACAGCGCCACCACAGAGCTGTCATTCAAACGGCATCAATGGACCAAGAGATGCGAACGCCGAGAGATGCATGAACTCTCCAAGCTCTGGAGATGCATTAATGGTACTCTACCCGTAGAGAAACAAAGGCAATTAAAGCAAAACCGAAGGTGTTCCGAGTATGCGTGGCATCCTCGTGCGCAACTAGTTCAAGCACACCGGCTAGATGCCGGTAATTGAAGGTATGCACACCGGGTCCGATGCAGCAATTTAAAGTGTACAAAGTCCCGACGTGACCCGAGGCGGCCCTGGAAGCTTAAAGGAGATGCATCCGATGCAGATTATGCACGATCGTAAGTATGTTGCAGGGCCAGATAAAATTGAACGGGTTCAAAGAACGCGATTCGCGATTATCTACAAAAAAATATGGCATTACAAAAAACTATTGTATATATGAGTAGATGCATTTTTGAACGATGCACACAATCGCTCTTTAAATATTATAAAAATGTTTCACTCGAGCATTTTCAATCATTGAATAAAAACAATTGGACTACCCAATGTTGGGATTAAATCGGCAGGTCTAAAATATGTCGTAAAATTTTTAAACAAATTTACAAGCGTACTATGCTATCAAATCACTAGCGAAAAAATCAGTTACGGCATGTAATATACGCCAAAGACAAAAAAAGCTGCTTTGTTAAAATGAAACACCACCGTGACAAAACCTTTCTAATATGAATCAATAACATAAAGGTATCCATCGCAAACGCATAAAAAATGGCAACATGCATATACACCACCCGACAGTAAGTTATCTCCTCTGGCGGTCAACTGCAATCAACTTATAAAAAATATTCAACGACAATTTATTTTTTGTAAATGACCGTCACACTGAAAGGGGCAGGAAACAAAATTTCGTATAGAGGAGGTCAAAAATTCTAAATAATTTAATATCTCTTTTCTTAGGATTTTTTATTTTGAAATTTCGACAATTTTGTTTCTCGAGAAATTATTCACAAGAATCTCAAGAATATTTCAATTTTTTCAATTACATATATTGCAGTCTAAATTCGCATAGTATGTATTTGTCAAGATTAAGGTTCTCAATCTAATATTATTTACCTAATTTATAAAAATACAAATTTTATAATCTTTTATTTATGAATCAGCTGATTGTAAAGAATTTTTGTTGCTTCTAAATCGATAATAAATAATAATTATTAATTCAAATAATTTATTCTGTGTAATTGATATGAAAATTTCATTAGCATAAATCTCTTGTTAACGGTGCTAACCATCAACAGATGGATAGCGATCAAGACTCTATAGATCATAAATCACTGAAGTAAATAATAACAATATACAATACTTAAATGGCATTTTTGTGTACAACCGTCCCCCGAGTATGCCGTGTATATTTTTAGCAAATACTTAATTTTTTTGTAAACAGAATGTCATAAAACTTACATTGTGAAACAATACTTTCGGACTGTTAAATAGGGATTTCCTGTCCCTTTTATACTACCCACTTAATCTCTAAATGAGTTTTACGAAATAGAAGAATAGCTGGAGAACTTTGCATCTTTAAAATTGTATGAGATATTTATTTCATATGAAGAAAGCAAATATTATATTGAAATTTTAATAACTGCGTACCCGATTTCGGTTCCACCCTACTAGTGTCGCTCCAAATTATACGCATTTTTTGTTCTAAAAAATGTCCTTTTATCTATATTTATTATCCACTTGCTAATAGTTTAATAATCTCGTTTAGAAAAAAATAAAAATATTTAAAACAGATTTTAAAATAAATAAATTAAAACAAACAAGACTGAAAAATGTAACTGATTTTGTAGTGATGTTTTTTCATACGCGTAAGTTTCATCATTTTTAATGAAAATTCAATCATTGATTACGATTAACAATGATATATTAATATGTAAAAAAATAATTTTAAGCAATTAATATAATCGATTTTTATTTTATTTAATAATAAATAATAATCATAAATTCCAATAAAAATTAAAATATACATGGGCTCATATATAATTTGATCTCAGGTCTATTTTAGGTATTAGTCACTGACTATATTGCTGATACATGTAATTATAAATGATTTAATTCTGCAAAATGTACTATTACCATTTCAGTAATTTATGTGTTATACTTTTGGACATTAAATTAAAAAAAAATATTCTTATTGTTTTTGATACCTATAATATATGCCATTATAGGGATAAACTCGTGTAATTTACATATTTGTACGGAATGGATTTATAACATTGTTATCTGGGACGATGTTGCGCGCTCAGCATTATCTCTCCTCCAGCCGCCTCGAGCTTATTCCGAAGTGAAGCCTCTCGACATAATCCCTACGGAGAGCTTTTTAAAGCATACGTTAACTGGCAAACAACAACACAAGCCAGAGGCGTATAAAACATCGGTATCGCCGAGACAGTGACAGCCCGTCTGCGAGGCAGCAGTAGGCGGTTGGAGCAAGTCGTGAGGGACACATCCTGAAGAGGCAAGGGAATCCTGTCAGATAACAACATAAATATACAACGCACGCGAATATCGACATTCGAGGGTCAACGTGACTAAGCCCTCGAAACCAGTCAAAAAGCTGTTGAGTCAACAGGAAGGGTCACGGACGCTGACAGGAATCCGTAATTCCTAATCGATCCGTATTTACATTCAACGTGCAGATCTTAAAGATCGTATCGGTTTTTTTTAGATGGAGTCCGAGCACGTAACGGCAGCTGCGCTTTCGCTATTTTCTCCGGTTGTCAAAAAAAGTAAACAGTGGTTCTTTATTTTTTACGTCAGGCTTTACGAGACGTAAAAAGACGAGCGTGGATCTAGATACTAAGAACTAGAGGCATGACTCATTTTCTAGAGCGCATTGCCCAGCTGATTTTTTTTACGTAATGTTTTTTTAATTGCATATTATGGTTAGTGTCGAAAAGGTAGCCTAATTTGGCAAGTGCAAAAAATATATTATTGTAACACAAAAAAAATGCTTAATTAGAAAGTACCCACTGATACATTATAATTACAGATAACCAAAAATAAATTTTCATTAGGTGAAAGACTATTTTTTAAATTAACATTATTGAGCAAATGTGACAGATATATTCTGGTGCAATTCAGACAAAAAACATATATTTAGTCAAATTGTAACATCGTGTAATAAAAAAAGATCATAAATCAAGTTGTTAAAGTATACATGGATATTTATATTTTAATAAACAGTGGAATTCTAACACAATTATTATTAAAAGTAGTTGCCAGCTTAGATAATTAAGAAATATGAGCTTTTCACAGCTTATTACTATACTACTCGTTAATATACTAACGGAAAGATAATCTTACTAACAATAAATCAGTTATTATCATAATAATATTTTAATCTCCCAGATATGATTTAATTTGAAAAAATACTTATTTATGTTGATTATTGTAAGAATATTTTTATATATTTATCAGTATGTATATGCTTCACCTGAATAATCGTTAATTAGCTAAGCCTTCCTTCACAGATAACATGAAAACAAGCATATCACATCGCTGATAATACACCTAACGAGTTTGCAAGATACGAAAAAGCTGAAAGCTCACGAGCGTTACCATTTGAAAAGCTTTTACCGGTAGCTGCCGGTTACACACCGTCAGATTATTATACCCTTTCCACACCTCGGCACATACACCGTTATCTTCGAAACAACCGCATCAAATATGCGAAGGGTATTCAGTCTTCGAAATTGCCCTGGATCGTGAGAGAGGTTTTGCCCCCTTGGCAATATATTCCTTTCTTGGAACCGCGAGCAATTTATAAATTGCCTTATGTAAATCGTGTGTTTTCGGACTCCTCTTGTGTGTGGTTATTTATACGGATGGGCATTTATTTATAGATAGCAATTGATCTCGTTTAGGGCAATTTCTCTCTCTGAGTTCGGCGACAATTGAGTGGGTGCTCTATGTTGGTTATATCGCAGCAGGATCGTTTTGTGACCAAGTTGGCGACGCTGACTTCCTACTTGAATAACGACCAAGTGAGTTCCTAAGTGTGTGTGGTCTTTTTTGGTCCTGAATCTTGTTCACCTCGATTATATGATATGCAGTAAATTTGATTCGATCGAAGGTATTATATTGTAGAACGTTGCAATGATTTAAAATCCAACTTTATAATAGTATACACATACCATTTGATTATGTCAAACTAATACAAAATATTACTAGAATATTGATTTGAATTTACATTTATAATATATTGAAAACAATTGATAAATGAGGAAAAACACGCGTGCATTGCAAAACCCAAAAAAACAGGACACACTGCATGGAAAGTGGGAGAGGTTCCAGATGTAGTTCAAGTGCAAGTGAGAGTAACCATACGTTTGTACATTGCTGCACAACAAGTGCGAAAGCAAATATATTAGATATAGAGTATTTAAAAAAAATTAACCATGTAAAAAAAGTACCGCGTAAACCGAGCGATAAGTGTACACATATTTTTTTCTAATTTTATATGCTAAGGAAAACTAAATCAATGATTTACAAATTAATTTATTAATTTTCTCGTCATATGCTGATAAAAATTACAGATTGTTTGTTCTATGCTACGTATGTTCATTTAGTAGCGAGAAAAATACGTAAATAAGGCCAACATATAAAAACTGTAAAAATATATATTTTTAATAGTGAATAACTAGTGAATTTTTATTATGATTTTTACTTTATTATATTTTTCTTAATTAGACTAAAAACACATGCTTTAGAAAAAATGGATAGTGGTCGGGAAAAAATACGAAATTTTGGTTCCAAGAACCCCCTTCCTTCTGCCAGATGTCGAGCTACGGTCGGGCAGCGATAGTCTTCGCCGAGGTAGGACGGAGAGGGCCCACGCTCTTAAGTCTGACACCAGAATTTTACTCTTGGCTTGCAAGGCCTTCACTGTAGGCCAGCAATGAAATGGGGCACAAACGCCAGGGCATTGCCGTTCTATTAACGAGCTTACTGTTCTATATTCGCGCCTTCACTGTAGGCCAGCATAGAAGTGGGGCACAAGCGCCAGGGCATTGCGGTCCTAAAAACGAGCTTACTGTTCTATATTCGTGCTCTGAATTTGCAAAGAAACCTTGTACAATTTATAAAAAAAATAATCTTGAGTCAGATTTTTAGGATGTAGATACAATAACCAAACTAATATTAACTCTATCAAGTAGTACTACTTCAGCAAAACGTTCATTTTCTGCTCTGAAAATAATCAATACTTGTTATCGAAGTACGCAAGGCCAGGAAATACTATATGGACTAAGCTTGATTTCAATGGAAAAAGTACTCCTTATGGAATTAAAACAGAAGAGCACATTGAAAAATGTATGTCTAAAAAACGAAGAATTGAATTAATATATAAATAATAATAATAATTTGTTTTAAAAAAAAATTGCACTTTTTAATTTTTCACATACAGCACACCCTCCGTACGCCACTGGTTTTAACCTATGTGCTTTAAATATATGTATATAAAGGTTTAATATTAACAAAATTAAATAGCAATCCTTTAAATATATGTAAATAGTTTAATTATAAGTTTTACTTAATTTTATTTATAATTTAATTAATGCGTGTATTGTGCGTGCTCATTACGACTATACAGTAATTTAATATTCGCATCCATAACCGATTTATTTTGATTATATTAAAAAGAGGAACGATATTTTACCTATCGCTTACCTCAAGTCACACTTTGCTTCTGCATATAACTATATAACTACTGCAAAAAACATATTTTAGCTACCATTAGTCATAAACATTTCTCAAAGTACTATGCAGTATAAAATATCAAGGGAATTAAGATTTATAATCTTTAAATCTTGTGGATGAATATCAAAATGAATTACGGTTGAGCTAGATCTTAAATGTATACCATTAAGTGTTCTAAATTTAGTTCATCGGAGTACTTTATTGGCATAATATTTATTTTTAGATGTTTTACAGCCAAACCTTTCCTACCTCCTTTCTGCCACTCTGCATTTCCCATGATCGAATAACCCGTTTATATGTCAACGGGTTATTCAATCATGCGGAATACAGGCACGAATGTTGAATATGTAAATTTAAGGCATAAAACGATATAGAAAAAGCGGGTCTAAAAAATATAGTAGAAAAATCCGTAATGGAATATGCGCCAACTTTTATATTCAATATTTGGGTCATACATTTACACGTGAGCATACACACATTGAACTCGTATCTTACGCACATCCGCGCAGTACGTACAACGCCTACGTGGCAAATTTCATCAATGGCCCCGCCGTGTCTGGACAATACAATATCTCCTACGCTACGGTGCCGGATAGATTTATTTTTTCGCCGGAAAAGGTTGGGCAATATCCAAAATCCGGCTCCAGATTAGGGGTGCAATTTCCGAAACAGGAGAACCGGATAAAAGGTCGCGCCGATTGGATAGTCCCGTTAGGCCATTTGAGACCGTTTTATCCCGTGGTAATACGCGGCGACATTTGTGGGCGATAAATCTGCCAAACGAAATGATGTGTGAGTGTGTGTGCTCGCCTTTAGTTATTGGCAAATTGACCGGTATCTTGTGCCATTCCAACCAATGTGTTTGATTTATGGTCACCCGATTACCACCTGATTAGTGAGTGACTTTTCCGGGCGCTCGAGATCATCTTAAAGACGTGAATTATTGTGGCTTGTGGCGAAATGGCCGCCTCAATTGAGCGAAAGTTGTATTAGATAATGACGGTAAACTCCTTGGGCTATGTTTATAACATAATTATTAATAAAAGGGCAATAAAATGACAATATAATAACACAATTATGTTTTGACTTTGAGGGTGAATTATTAAAATATATACATAAGTATGCTAAGGAAACTTATTCTGTCATTTTATATTAATCATTATCAGAAGCAGCCCGAGGGCCCTTAATTTCAACTTAATAAAGTCCATGTCCTTTGACGAGAAATTAAATCATGAAAATTGTCGTTGCGATAGAATATCGTTGAAAATAAATATTAGGTTCTTAATATAAAATAACATATACATAACTAGGTTGCTTAATTATAACATTTAAGAGTGTTGATTGTTTATTATTTTCATCTTAATAATAGTTGGATTAAAATTAGAAACACGTATTTTTAGCATTTTGCTATAGATGCTAATTTATGCGAAAATTGTAAAATTTGCATTTAGATGCTAAAATTAGAAATAAATATTATTTATCAAAGCAAACTATCCGAATATATCGGCAATTTTGTTTCCAAGTCCTATACTTACTCGTTGAAAGTCATGGTTATATACTTAGACACTTATTTAGAACCATTATTGGTAGTTTTTCAAATAACCAAAATATATTTCAAATATACTCAGGTTTCAACGGTCAAAGCATGACTGACTTAACACTTATATAATAATGCTTGCACTACACTCTCTGGAAGTTGTCCGATTCGAAGTTAGATCTGAAGTCGGCCGAGACCTACGACTTCGAGTACTGCCACAAATTTCATATGCCGTCCGGACGGCGGCTTCTGTCACGTACAGCTGGCATATTTGCGCGCGATCGAAAAATGTACTAAATAATCGCGATTTTTAAATTGTCATTTTATTAAGTTTGTGTGGGCACTCACCAATACAATATCGGTGAAAACTTTTCGGTCGTAAATATTCAATTTACGCAAAACCTTTGTCGGCTTTTGCAAAATGCCATAGGGCATAAAAATGATACTTCAGAATACGAACACCACATATGTGACTATCCTAGAATTTGTCGCCATCGATTCTAAATAAGAATTCGTTATGTTGTGACATTTACATTTATAAACTGATCTAGGAAAATACATAAGGATATTCGAAACGATTTTTTTTAACAAAATCAAGTACCACTAATTATTTTTTAATTATTAAACTTTATATGAAAAAAAAATATAAAATAACGATATCTGTTAGAAACATATACTATCAAAAATATAATTATTTCCTTTTGGTGCCTTAAAATAATCAAAGATGTCAGTAAGGGTCTGTTGAAGTCCCCGATAAGCATTTGATATTATAACTTGACCACGTGACCACGATGCAGCGCTTGTCATGCCTGTTGACTATAGGACGCCTACGCGCATACTGAAATTGAACAAAGTTACTCGTTCTATCTCAGTTTGCAAACCACCATATCATTATCTCTCTCACTCTCGTCACTTAGCACGCGAGAGAGCGAAAGAGGAAATGTCTCACCGCTCGCGCTCGAAAGAGCAGCTCCGACTTCGGTCCGTTTGCCGACAATGTTCGGAAGCGCTCGAAGCTGGCCAAATCGACTGAATTACCCCCACTTTACCTACCGTTCTCGGTAACCTCGGACAACTTCCAAAGATTTTAGAGCGGGCAGAACCGAGCTCGACCGAAGTAACCCACCATATTCTCCGTCCTTGGTCAACATTAACCAACTTCCAGAGAGTATAGTGCAGGCATAACATATCCTTAAAAAATAAATATGCAGTTTTTTAAAAGATTCTTTATACCCAACATGTATACATTTATCATGATTAATATAATAAAAATGAATAAATGTAGTGAAGAATCTCGCTACATGACCTAGTTTAAAATATAATTTTCAAATAAAAATGAATACCTGCACACAATTCATACAAATGAAAAAAAAGGCTTGTTGCTTTCTATTAAAGTCTAGATAATTATATTTGATACAAAATATGCGTGTTTTTATTAGATATTGAAAAGGCGTTTAAGAATCTCCTATTTTTATTTTTCGCCATTCTATTCGAATATTGAATCGATTTTTCTCGATTTTTACCGATATTAATGTATTAAACCAATTATGGTTTCAAATCAATAAATGGCTTATAAAATATTATTTAATTATAAAATAATTATTTAAATTAAGCATTAATTACTTCCATAATCGTTTCATAAATTTAATCAAACATTAATTACTTTCATAATCATAAATTTTTAAATTATATAAAATATGCATTACACGATCCTGTGCGAATTACTAATCAGTGAGGGCGTCAAAAGAAAAATGTTTAATTTATTATTTTACATACTTTTTCAGCTTTTTATAGGATGAAGCAAAGCTTGTAAATTTATATATAAAATTACAACCCCTCTTTGTGATAAGAATCGTTCATGTTTTTTTATTGCCTTTGTTCTTAAAAAAATGGATTTTACCAGTTTGGTACAGTTGTGTTTTTAGTATACCCAAAATTGTTTTTATCGTTATTTAATTTTTTAATTACTATTCTTAATGCTGATACTAAACACAGTGATTGTTCGGTTTGAATTCGATATCGCAACATTTCTCAATTCATCACTAGCTTAATTGCCCCATACTGGCCCTTCAGAGAAACATCAATGAAAATTTAATTACACAAGAAGTGATACACGTGATCGGTCATAATCAAAAGCATCATAACAATGGCTATCGTCGAATCAATTATCCACGTCCATCCGTTAATACAATTGTACTATATGTAGGTATATGGGTTCGATAGAAAGGGCCCATGAACAAAAACCGAATCGAATAACTCGACCATAAACTGAAATTTCACAATGCACGTGCCCGCGCATTTCCATCTTGTCATGGCAGAGGTCACGTAGGAATCTAAACTTAGTTTGGCCATTTAAGTACTCTTGGTTCACATTATACAACATTGTGGTGCATGCACTATGTTCCATATTGTGTGAATGAGTTATGAGGTTCTGAGGACAGTGGGTCTCAACTATTACTTGTTCAAGTCTCCCTTCAGTATTCCCATTATTATTTTTAATTCCACGAATCCTCCCATGTACAAATGGTTAAGATATAAAAATTTATTGGCTAAACTTGAATAAAACTAAACGAAAATATAATTTGATATTAAATTACATATTTTTAATTTAAAAAATAATAAAACAAATACGATTCTGATTTTGAAACTAAGAACATCACAGATATATGAAAGCTAACACAATTATTATTTATTTATTTTTATTTTATTAATTTATTTAGCTTAATAGCTAATCTTTACATCTAACAAATTTAGTAAACATATATAAAAATATATAAAAAATACATAACAGAAAGAAAAAATATACAATAATAAAGACTTAATATTATAATATTTTATTTCTATATGTACGAAGGTGTTTTTTTATTCCATTTATAAAACCCGTTATATTTTTGCTGTTTCGGATTTCTCTTGGAAGACTATTATATAAATTAAAACCTCCGTACATAATTCCCCTAGCCGTACTCGTTTTCTTATACTTAATTATCTTTAAATTTTCTCTATTTCTAGTATTATATTTATGTACATCTTTATTTCTTATTAAATACTTATTAAAATAGTGTGGTAACATATTATTTTCTAACTTATATATAAATACTAAAACATTCATACTCAATATTTCTTGAACATTCAACCATTCTAATCTATCAATCATACTTTTACAATTAGTTAATCTATTTTTATTTAAGATTACTCTCATTGCCCTATTTTGTAATTTTTGCAACATTTGTTTATCTAATTTATTCAACATATTTAATAGTGTTGCACAATAATTAAAATGGGGCAATATTATACTATTGTAAATTAATTTTTTTGTATTTATACTTAATATATTTCTTAATCTAGATAATAAACCTATTTTTCTACTAATTTTTTTTAATATGTAATTACAATGTTCTTTAAAGTTTAATTTTGTATCAATAATTACTCCTAAATATTTTATATTATCCACTATTTCTATATTAGAGTTATTTATTACTATTTTGGTACTATCATCTAACACATTTTTATAATTAATAAACATACATTTAGTTTTATTCTCATTTAATTTAAGTACATTATTCTTTAACCATATCTCTAACACACCTAATTCATCATTCAAATTACTCACAACTTCTTCAATGTTATCACCCATGCAATAGATCAATGTGTCATCCGCAAATAGATGAACTTTACATTTTCTTACGTTATTAACTATATCATTCATATATAAAACAAACAACAATGGTCCCAATTTAGACCCTTGTGGTACTCCATAATACACTAACCTCTCTTCAGAACATACATTATTTATCTTAACTTTTTGTTTTCTTTTATATAAGTAATTATTAAACCATCTCAAAACTATATCACTTATACCTATACTCTCCAATTTCTTCAACATTATTTCTCTGTCTATTGTTTCGAAGGCTCTCTTGAAATCCAAGAAAACTGCTCCAATGATTTTGTTTGTATCCTTAGCCAACAGCCAATCATTTATCACTACTTGTAATGCAGTTTCAGTGGAATGCTTTTCTCTGAATCCCGATTGTTGTTCACATATTATGTTTTGAGAAGTAATTAAAATTGCAAAATAAAAATATTGTAGATCTATAAATTATGAGAAAAAAATAATTGCTGATTTGTATAGATTAAAATATAAATACAACTGATCATTTCAGCTTAAAATGAAATGAAACATAGCTTGTTTTAGCATAAATTTTTAGATGTATCAGATTGTTATCTTTTATTTGCTATGCGCCGGATCCGGCTCGCTTTGTTTCTATTGCTTTTTAAACTCCTAAAAGACCCTAGGGTTGGAAAGCAATGTTCAGGAGTTGCCGTTTTGCAGCCAGCCACGTCTCGTCGTGCTTGGAGATTCTCGCGATACGAAATGTCAGTGTCGTAATGCTTTGGTGGGCGAGCAGGGCTCTGCTTTACCCGGTCTGAATGGGTCACCCGGTTTTATGGTCTCTATTGCAACAGATTCTCAAACAATTTACGTCGACGCGTTCTAATTGATCGGTGGGCGGTTAGATAACAACCTAACACTTTACGATCGATATTATTTACATACACACACCTAAAAAGCCAGAGGCCATTCGTGAAAAAGGTAATGAGCCATGATGGTTTTTATTTGAAAAATAATGGAGGGTCTGATTAAAATAATAACAACGTGAAAAATAAAGCACCGTAATATCTAATGATCCAGATTTGTAATGAAGACTTTACGACCTTTATTTGTACATCTTATATAAAATAAGGGAATAGTAAGGTTTGTCGCCATTTGAATATTTGCGTAGTATTTTTTAATGTGATTATTTGGGAATTTTATATTTTAATGAGGCTTTCTAAGCTATATGATGAATGAAATACGGATATATGTATATACTCCAAACAGAAAAATTTAAAACACTTAACCTCTACCATTATTGAAAATTAAAAAATACAGATAGACAAAATCCTTGTTGATTTGTTCTTGATATAATTTGGTGTCATCAGAAAATCTAACATTACTTATTTGGTAAGCCTTTTTAATTATTCCATTTGTGCTTTATATTGCTTTATATGGCTTTCTCCGTGGCTAACAAGCTAGCAAGAATAAAACTTCGTCGAACTACAATTCCAAATTGGAAAACATCTAAAAGAACATTATTCACCTTGACTTGATTTTAGATGAACCAGAAATGTATTTTATGGGATAGTCCGGCACTCCCATGTCAATGAGAGTATCTTAAATGTAATTCCACAGTCGAATGCCTTTTCATCTAATAATTCAATTGGCATTAGGCAACGATATCTAGGTTCGACCATACTAACATATTTTGGGTTCCACCAATAACAAGATTGTTCCTACTTAATTTATATTTAAAATATGTAATTAGTTTTTTTTATGATTTTTAATTTTTATAAATATCATAAAAAATCGATATTAATGATACATAATGAATTTTTATAAAGCATTTTGGAATACTAAATAATTATTATTCGGTTTAAAAAGCATAAATATTATATTACAATAAATTAGCACTTTTGTTATCATATTGATATAGAGCTTATAAATGTGATTTTGCTTTGCGATGCCTATGAACTTAAACTATATAAGGTTATAAATTTTTATTACAAAGATACAAAAGCTTTGTATAACACGTATAGTTCTTTAACTAAAATGTATAAATATTTTAAAGTAAAATATATGTTTGCATAAAAGCTAATTATAAAAGTATCTAGCTCTATACATTATATAAAAAAAAATAAAGTCTGTAAAACAAACTTCTAAGCAATATTTTATAGGGATGTTTGTATAGCAATTTATATCTGAAGCAAATTTTTTGTGGATTTTTAAAGTTAAAATCTAAAGCTTTGTATGAATCCAATATGTACTAAGTATCATATTAATCAAACACTTTAAATTTAAACAGTTTTACTGATACTGATTATTAAATATTTTGTATCTATACTATAAAACAGAAATTATATGTGTCTGTCTGAAGGTCAAAAGAATTCCTCCCAAATAGTAGCGACGTGACATTTGCACGTGTCATTCTGACTGCCATTTTTAAAACTTTCGAAAACAAAAAAAAGCGAAATACTAAAAATATTGTTTATAGCCAAGAATTGAAATACATTTGTAATAACAGGATAAATTATAATGAATAAATACTGAGTTTAAATCTATATTTATCTATTATTTATATTTAATTTAAATTAACACCATTGTGACCTAATAGATTACCCCAATGCACCACGATGGTCAAAAAACAATACATAAAATTATTTAAATTGAAAAAAATACACACAATGAAGTAATAAAAAAATATAAGATATTATAATTTAATTATACTATATAAACCAGCTCCTCGTAGCTGACATTAAACAGATCAATGCGACGTCCTGGCCCTAACCGTTTCAAAATAGGTTGTGATTTTCGAAGACTTTCTAAAACCCAAAACTGGAATTCAAAACTTATATTTACGTCTAATTTGAATTCGATTTATCGTCACGATATGTATCCATGAGATTAAGAAAACCTGAGAAAGCCTAATCTGTGATGAATATTAAGAATAAAAATTATATTATAATAATCAATAATTCTCATCTCCTAGACACGAAAGAAATTTAAAAAAAAATACAATGAGCAATATCTAATTATAAAGATTAAGAAATCAAATCCAGAGATCCTGCGATCTCAAACGATTTTCGAAACTAATGAATTTCGGGAATAGTAGACATAATCGCAAAATATTTTTGTCAAGAACAATCTAGTTAGTCTCTCTAAATTGCTCAAAAATGTTAGATGCTCGAATGAAGTTTATTGAAGAAATGCCCGAAAAAGCGCTGCATTTCATTAAGTAATGATATAAAGAGCAAGTGTCATGGTATGCATTGAAAAAGTTGTCACCAGAACACCAATTATGCATCGATTATGAAATTCTCAAAAAGTCATTAACAGGAATATTTCACCTAAACTTTCAGAAACATTATTTGTAGACAATAATCATATTAAATTCACTGCTTTTGTTGAAGAAAATAATATTTAGTCACAGATCAACCACTAAAAATGATGCTCATCTAGAAATATATATTAAAAAAAAAACACGGAAAAAAAATGATATTATACTATAAAACAGTGGAACAGTCTTAATAATATACTGAAGCAATTTCTATGTTTTTGAATTCCAGTTTGAAAATAAAGACGCTAATAATTTTTATAAAAATCCGTCAATTGTTTAACAAAACTAGGAAAAACGAAACCCTTAAAATTAACAGTCCAAGCACTTTGTCAACGTGATTATAACTTATGCTTAGCGGATGAAATTATAAATTCGAATTTTAGCAAGTGACCGATCTGAAAGCTTAAATAGAACAAATATATGATAATTGTTCTTGAAAAATACAAAGCGAACGTATTTCTATATTAAGAATTTTCAGAAAAAAAAGTACACTATAATTTAAATGTTTAAGTTTATAAATTTTACTTACAAATACTTGACCTTCAAGATTAATAGAAAGAAGCAAACGATAAATACCTGCAACAAAAACAAACAATCGATTAACAACTTGGTATATAAAAATGATAACATTACATAACATACAAACAATATTTATATACTCTTCTCGGTACTCGATCGATAACAATGACTCATTTCGGATACGCAACGAACAGTGTTCCGTTGCGGTTATACTTCAAATTTCTTTTACGGATTGCCCAACCGGTTTCGGATCGCTTTTCACGCTCAAATTCACCGTTGTTATACATTGATAAAGATACGGTGCGTAGGTTCTCCTCTCTCCCGAAATTTATCGAGAAAGCCTCGGGCGTTTTGGCGAGCGAAGGGATAGGCGTTTATTTATGTGCTTTTGTGCGGAACGACCGCAAAAAGCTACAGTTAAACCATCATAACCAATTAACATGAAAGTACCTAACAGCCGCCGACATGTTAGAACAATTAAACTAGACAACTTGGTCAATGAATTCAACTATTTTACTGTACGTAAAGATGAAACTTTAGGTTGTACAAAGTTGGCTGAAGAGTGGGTCTATAAAGCACAAAGTGTCACAAGGCGGACGTCAGATGTCGTGCATTTGATAAGATAACTGTGCCGTGCAATAAAAGTGTGGAAAAATGGTTTCCCAGACAAGTCGAGGCATAAATCTCGGATAGCCTCCGAAGGAGCTCACGCTAACGTCAAACAACTTTATAGCGCTCTTTTAAGACTATGGCTTATAATGGACGCCCTCGAGCGACTTTAGTTAGTATGAAATGTATGTGGTAACTTAAGATGTGAAATAAGAAATTTTACTTACTAACCTAACATTGCCATTTTTTATACTATTATAACTTAAAAATATTGTACACCAAGGGTAACTTTGTTAATTTCATGAACTAATTCAAGCAAGTAAATTTTATGTTACATTTCATTTTTGCAAAAATTATGTATTTTTTTATTTCATATTAGATTTTGTTTGGATATATTGCACTACTTTTATACTTTTATAGATAAGTATATTATTAATGTAAATAAAATTCTAACCGCCACTGCGGCCCTTAAACCGATATTTATTATAAACAATTATAAATAATAACAAAAGAATAATTCAGCATATGCTTACACTAATTTTTCAAGCTACAAGTCATCCGAAAGAAAATTTTATAAATAATTTACAATACACATTTGTATATAAATGAATAATAAGAAACATATAGCAATAATTAAATAACACTGACATTAACACATTCATCTTAAAAATCGAACTACGATAAAAAGATCTACAAATTTGAATAAACATACAAAATGCCAAAGCACATATTACTTTTGAGAAAAAAAAATCAAGGCAATCAAATATTTTTTAACCGAGTAGAGATATTTGAAAAGTAAAACCACAGCCTTAAATTTTTTGCAAAAATAAATTCAAATTTATAGTTAAATATATATCACATCTCATTTTTTCTGCAGCTAACTGTCATTTACAGTTGTGTTAAGAAACCTTTTTCTAAAAAATATTTTACAAATGTTTCAAATTTGCGGCCAAACTTGACATTGCAGCCAAAATAGTCGCTGGAAAAACTAGTAACAGTTTATTTTATTAGGCATATATAAAATACCACATATATAAGGAAAATTAGTTGCCGTTATTAGGTGGTGGAGACAAAATAACCGGACTGGAAGTCGCAGAGTCTTCGCTGGAGTGTCGAGTTGAATTATCATCTGCTGTGATCTATTGTATTTTTGCTTGACAATCCGCTATTTTATCTCATGCTATGACTCCTTAGGGTTGAGTCACTAGAGCGTCTCTCTCTCTTTGCCCCTCATGTTTGGCCATACAAAGTGTCACATATTTTATATTGCTGGTTCGATACAGCTCTGGCAAATCGCAGATGAGAATGTTGGCGGGCCAATTACATCGCCTTCATGACACATACACGAAATGTGTTTACGCCTTAAAAGATTAAAAGACCTTAGGCGATTGTTATTAAGAAGTAAAAATAACAATAGTCCTTTTACGTATTGTCCGTTGCGCTTTTTTTCACACAAAATGGTAGTTTTTCTGTACTTATGGACGATTACGAGTAATTAATGTCTAGCAAATGGTCTCTGAAATATTACCAATTATCCTATAGACCTAATTTTCGAGACTAGTTGGTATATCTCTTAGTTAAAATGACTTTTAAAATAATTTTGCATGCTATTTTTCATTAATTAAATTTGCATTAATTAAATTATGGTTTGTTAACTGCAGCTGACTAATCAAAAACGGGTAAAACCGTCTCAACTTGAATGGTTGAGACATAAAAGACCTACTTATGACAAAGCGCAATAAAAAAACTTATCAAAAAGCCTGCAGATAGTCGCCAATACGAATAAATACAGTGGAATCTAATTAAATTATTATATAGATCGTTATCTTTATTTATCTTATGTATAATATTAACGCAATCCAAAAACACCGGTCGTTAATCAACAGCCTGTGAAGCGCTTAATAGTTTTTCATTGATAGTACCGTTCTTATAAATCGTTTTTTTTAACGAAAATGTGATTTAATCGTTTCACTTCACATGCCTTCCTAATCAACGATTGAATTTTTTAATCAAAAGGTAACGAGATACGTCGATAATTTGGTAATCTAATACTTATCGAGCATTCGTAGATCCCCCATAGAGAATTCCGAGAGCTGAGTGATTAATTGCGCTGAATAAAACATTAGCTCTAATAGTCGCTTTGTAAACCCGATACGTTGGAGTCCAGTGGTGTATATTTTAAATGTAAATTAAGAAAATATATAAATGCGTTGATGAATTTGACGGAAGTGCTACACGAAACGTTTCTATGCTGAGGGATTATCTTTCTCTTTGTCAAATCCACATGAAAGTGTTCTAGAATTACTATCGTTGCACAAAAAGATTTTACTAAGCTTCTAAGCGTGAAATAAAAATATAAAAATGATTTTTAATATAGCTATTTCTATTTTTATAGTACAGCAATAATTCACGAGTTGAACGTCACACTTTGAAAATTTATGATAAAACTTTATTCTATACATATAATACTTTTAAAGCAAACAATGTTTTGATACGCGCCTTTTATTTTTATTATATATATATATATGTATTTGTTTTCAATATATTGTGTGAGGTTTTTTACTGTGATATTTCGGAAGAACCACGACACTTTAACGCTTGACTAATCTAGCGTGGTTGAAGTTCACGCTCTATTGTTTGCCTTCTGACCCTTGTCAAATCGACAAAGTTAAATTCGATACGTGGACCCTTGCCAGTCTGGCTGATCTAGCCACATTAACCTTATGGCGCTTTTTCCTTTTGGCCGGAGAAACGCAATTAGTCGCCTAATGGAGTCTGCTTGACTAGAAAAATGATATCGTGCTAACCAGCTTGCTATTTTTAGATTCTTTGCTTCAAAATAAAATATATATATATCTAAGCAAGTAATGGACCAATGCTCAATTCACTGACTTGGTAAATCGGATTTAATAATAATATAAATAGTCCACTTAAATATTACATTATAGCTTAGAATCAATATTAAATTTTTCAGGGTAATTTTTTTTTATTGATTTTATGCAACTTTAATTGCATCCCTTTACAAATAATTTATGTTACTGAAACGTTCATAATGTAAACTGAGATACAAATAAATTTCCTAAAAATACCTCCTAACATATGCATCAATCTATTAGCTTAAGAACTTTAAAACGCTTGTAGATAAAAAAATATTTAAAAATGTTCCGTTGGCAACTTCTGACTAAAACGTTTCCATAACAATTTACACGATCTCCTTAGATGCACAAAGATTCGCTGCAATCACAGTGGCAATCTCGAATCCAAGTCACGAACCCAAGGTGACGAAACTCCTGGACGCTCGTGTCCTGAATCCAAACTCAGTCCCGATTCAACTGTACACGTCCGCGTTTTTGCTTTATTTGCCACTCCACGACACAAAACCACCATCAATTATGCATCATCCTAGAAAGAGTCCTCTCTCTTTGTCCTGCCACCATCAATAAAGTCGGTCACTTCCGCCTCGTCCTCACAATCAATTTTCCCTCCGAGTCTACTAAATTTCAAATATAGTCTTTTAACGGGCATCTCCGCCGTAATAATCGATCTAATTTATATTGCGGTTTAAAGACATTAATAACGGTAGAAAAATCGGTCGCTTCGGGTAGGTGTATAATTACCGGATCGTTACTCACATTGACCGCCTCGTATATAACACGGTAAACGTGTGAAAAGTTTATCGCATATTATATTACTCTCACACATATGAGCAATAAATCAAATGTGCTATTTTTTCATTTTCATTTAAGAGATGAGTCTCAATTTAATGGCTCGTAAAAATTTATCTATTAACTAACTGGTATGCGGTCAGTGGATACATACGTGCATGTTATAAATTAAGAAGAAGATTTGATTAATTTAATTAGACTAGTGATGCTAAACATTGTATGTGTAATCATATGAAAAAATAATTGTTAAGACAAAATTATTTTTTTGATGCTAAATGGCGTAATTAAGTATTTATCGTATGTGTGCAAATAATAGAATAATGCATCATTTTGATATATAACCCATCATTTTGGATAAATATGAAGAAAAATTAAGCTAGCGAAAAACGTTCTTCCGAACAGGTAGCGAAACCCACAAAAACTACCGTTGCTTTAAAGTTTAAACCAATGCTGCCAAACGTATATAGCCGCCAAATTAATGCTAAAAATTCTGTGTAACGAAAAATAGCATATTTCACTTCTTTTAAATAATTTTTTAAATAATATATATTTTGGCATATTTTAGCATAATATCGGGGTAAATTTATTGAGATAATGTTGTCTTCAGTGCTGATTTAAAATGCTCAATCCTGACCTGTGTGAAATCTTATTAGTCTTTAAAAGAAATTAAATAGATGTTCACACGTATATGTACTACTAAACATTACCAATATTTTTAATGCAAACATAAGCATTTTAATAAAATGTGCAAGCAACTAAAAGTCAAGAATGTTTTAGATAGTATATTTTCAATTTAAGATGTAGTGGAATCAATTATCTGGACAAGAAAAATTCACTACACGACCCTATATTTGCTTAGGTAATCATTAGTCGAAAAACTTAATTATTAATCAGATTTGAAGAAAATCCACAGATTTAAAAAATGTATAGGGAGTTTACATAGAGTCACGCCATAAAATTTGCTTGTCGGTATACATTTTTTTTATCGTTCTCTTTTTTGTAACATGAACAATGTTAAGTAGCAACAGCTGTTATTGGCAATTTTTTTACGATTCGGGTATAAATATAAAAGCTCGAAATTCCTTCCTAATAACAAATCATCACCCTATTGAAGTTTTCTTTTCAACTATCATCCAGTTCTCTGTACAATAATATACTGTATTATTATAACCATATACTGTATATTACATATAATATTTTAAATATCAAAATTCATTGACAATTCTCGAAAAAATCAGGAAGTGGAAATGAGAATTATTATTTATCGAGAAACCATAATACCTAATTACAACCTTACTTAAGTATCGTTTCGTTTAACTTATGTTAATTATAGGTAATAAAAAGGTATTTAATTGCAAATATAAATATGTGTATACCAATGACCATAAAATGACTTTCATTACATACTTGTTTGATTTGCTGCAAAGTTCTAAGAATATATTAAATATATTTTTTATTATTTTTAGTAAAATCATTTTTAAGCTTTAGAAAGCAGGCTGCGTGTTTGACAACATTGTTTTACGCAAATATTCAGTTGAAGTAAGCTTCAAAATTTTAGAAAAGACTTTGTAAGATAAGCAAAAAAAAGTACTGTTGATCGTTTTCCATTTATCTGACAATGTATCAGAAAAATCACTGCATTAAACAATAACTTTGTCCTCTACTTATCATTACAATCAATCACAAGTTCTTTAATAGTCTAGCTTACGTCGAATCAACAGACTACCCAGCACATGCCTAGACCTTAGGCTTACACAATAAAAATCCGAAAAATAGCAACCATTCCAGTTCAAATGTCAGATCTGGTTAAGTCAGGCTGTCGCAAAGAGATTATACGACGCAGGGTTCTGGCACGAACGATATATAAATTTATTTTTCAGTATCAAAAAGAAACACAGCTTATTTTTAAATATAACACTTTCTATCCAGACAATCTTTGAGTCTACCTACCCATAATAAATTTATCTACCTAAATAATTTAAAGCATTCAATAAAGATTATTTAAGTAAAAAAGGTATAAAATTATAGGTCTTTAGAGTTAATTAAAAATTTAAAGAAGTATTTACTTTCATTAGGACTAAATATTAGAATACTCGAAAACATTTTATGCGTAGAGAATGTCATTAAATTATGTAAGTCATAAGGAAAAAAGTGAATTAAATATCTTGAGGAAGTAGTTCCTCTGTCGCACAAAATCACAATTCATAATAATCACTAAATCAATACAGATATAATAGTCTAATATTATTAATGATAATACAAAGAACATATTTTATATATCTGTTTATTTCTGGTTAGGTTAGCTTTCCAATGATTTTCAATTCAAGATTATATCGGAATTCAATAAGTGGTTTGCAAACTATTTTCATATTTATTTATTTTTAATATAAATAAGTTTGTAAGATTTATTTCAAATTTTCTCAATGCAAAAAAATAATTATAAAATATTAATAAAAAATATTTTTTTAATAATTTTAAAATTAATACTATAACCTCCTTTTTTAAATAACAAATATATTTGCAAAATAAACGGCAAATTTTCTGAATTTAATTGTAATGCAACGGTGGTCGCTATAAATCAATAAAAAAAATATTATATTTTTCGAATGCATTAATCAGTGACAGCGGAAGGCATGCCACTTCTTTCTCTATTATAAAAATAACTTTTAATCACGACATTGCTTGTTTATCACGTGATTTGCATAAATTGGCGATTCATTTTAACAGCAGTTTTTTTCGTTAAAACTTTACAAACTTCTTGAAGTTAAAAATTGTCACGGCCTGCCTGTAACATTGCCACATTTATTAACATAAGCTTCTCCATATATTGTGTTTAAAATTGCATTGTGTTACACATACATTAACGAATTAACGACACGGCTAGTGTTAGATAAGACTTTCCTAATTCACTACTATGTTAAAATTAAACTAGGTCAGAAGGTGACATTTTAGGGCTCGGCGAGTCACCTCGTTGACTTCCCAAAACCACACACAACCGAAAATGAATTTACGTCCCGAAATTAATTTTTAATTAATTTACCCGCGTTACGGTTTAATTAAAGCCGGAGAGCATTAACGCTCCCATGATATATGTGTCCACGTTGGAAGCGGTTAGAATTATCTCATTCCGCCATAGTGAATATTTCGCGAGCGTGACGCCGCCATTTACATAAATTGTTACGTGCTACAAACGTTGGACTGGGGAAAATGAGAAATAATTAGACGGTGGCTCACGAACGAGCCAGAAGACGTTCGCTATTTATCGTTTCGGTTGCATTTGCGGATGCGATTTATTCTATTACTACTACTGGGAAAAAATGCTATTGTACTACAATGCAGTTGAGTAAAAATGCTTATAGACGTGGTTAACACGATTGCATTACACCGAGACCGGGTGCTGGTTGTAGTTGGTTGCGAAAGTCAATGGAAGCTATAGATAATGGCGAGTTAACACGTTCTCGCGCGCAGAAGACACGTAGTTAAACGATTAATAAATTTTGTCTAAGCAGTGATCGGCAAACTTTTCAGTTAAAACCCTGAAATATTCTGGCGTAAAACTATATTACCCCCCAAGAACAGTAGCTGAATCTAAAAGTAAAGAGCTTCTCCAAATCATAAAAAAAACGAATCAAATTTTCTTGAAAATTATTTTTTTTACCTAATAATGCTTAAAAAAATTAAGCACACAATAAAAATAAATAATAAAACAGTAATAGACAATGACACGGTTGTTCATCATAATATAACATCAATGCAACTACAGTTTATTTTTGAGTTCATAAGAATGTACTAAGTTTCTATGTAGTTCTGCATTGTTTCAAAATTAAATGTATACTTCATTGTCAAGGCGAAGTTTAAAAAGTGCCTATGTGCTTCCGTTATTCATATAATTGAAAAAAATAATTTTTGTTTATATCATTAAATAATAAAATGGTCGTATTTTTTTTCATTTTTAATAATAACTTTTTCATTTAACTTTTTCATATCAAAATGGTATTTACCTTTTGGTTGCCAAAATCCAATTTATCAACTTTTGCAACTTTGACGAAAGTCCAACGACATAAATTAAGAAAGAATCGAATACGTTTGAAATGCTGGTTCTTAAAGTGGGCAATATCGCCCACCGGTGGGCGATGGACGAGTATCGGTAGGCAATGCTTGCTCCGGGGGGATTTGGTGGGTGATGGAGGAGCCATGGAGGGCGGCGGACAAATATTTAATATGCAAAATTGCAAATTTCAAACAACAAAAATTCCGATCATAGATAATAAATATACACATATATATGTATATGTATATTTAAGAATACGCAAATATATGTAAAAATGCTTATTTTCTCGTAATAGATAAGTTGGCTTAGTTCGTATTTTTGACTTCACCTAATAAGAGTAAAAACTTTCATTAGGTTAAGTTTGGGTTTGACCAGCAAATGGACGTTTCGCGACTATTAAATTGAGTTTCATAGACATTTTAGAGCAGCATATTATTTCACTAGTTAAATTATATTTTCGCTAGTAAATAAATATCTTCTGGTGAAAATGTATTTGGACCTCATCAGTGAAAATATCACTTCACTGAAAAATATACATTAACTGTAACATTTGTACATCACATTTTAATAAATTATAATAAGTACTGCGTAGAGTAAAAATTGAAATAATATAATTTTACTTTTTAAATTATATTTTTGCCAGTAAAAATATAAATCCACCGGTGAAAATGTATTTGAACTTCCCTGGTGTAATATATGAATGTAACTTTTATACATCGCATGTAAATAATTAATAATAAGTATGTAAATGTAAATAATACTACATATAGCAAAGTTAAAATCGTATAACTGTATTAGCACATGCCAGTTAAATTATATTTTCACTCGTAAAAATATATATTTACCGAATAAAATGTACATATTTCAATATGATTTCACCGAAATGCCATATTTAAAAAATATAGATAGGATTGGATAAAAATATATGAAATACCTGAAACGACGCAGACTAAAGTCTGCTGACATTGATTATAGATATATAATACTTGTAAAAATGTCTAATAAATAACTAATTAGGTGCTAAAGAAACGATTTATAATTTATCTTACTTTTTGTGAATCAGGGTGACATTATGACATCTCCACAAATCAGGAAACAATGAAGTTATAAGTGATCAATTAAAAATAAATTAAAGGAAACAGCCCTTTCATATAAAGTCGAGAATAAAAGATTTAAGCTGCGGTTGATTAAATTACAGATATCGTAATTGTAATAAAAAAAATATTAATATATCGACGTTTATTTAATAAGAAAATCAATTATTTAAATAAGCGAGGCATTCATTTGTTAAAAACATTAATTATATTTAATATAAATGCTCTTGAATAAATATAATTTTATTTTAATTCACTTGATTTTTTCTTACTTACTGGAATTACCTTCGCCATGCCTAAACGAGCACCAACACGATCTAGTGAACGAAAAATATCTAAATCCAGAAGATCTATCGCATCTAGATCAACCAGATTGGCAAGATCCAACAGCACAGCACCACGAATTAATCAATCAAATACTCGCAATCGAATATCTACTCTGAGAAGAAGGGCAAAAACCCAAACTCCAATTACAGTGACCGAGGAGGGGTATACATATATTTATTAAATATATATTTTATTTATTAACGCTGTTAATATATATTTTCCAAACAGATCAGTTTCAACATCAGCTATGCATCCTGAGGTAATTGAAGTGGAAGTAGAGTCTGGATTAGAAGAGAATATAATAAATGAAACATGCCAGACGGAGTCGGTGCCTATCGCTGAAGAAACGAATGACGGTAAAACTGAAGAGGCTGGTACCAATCTTATTAACGCCATTGAAAATCAAGAAAATAAAACATCAGAAAAAGAGAAGAAAAATAAAAAAAATGAACATATTAACATGTATTTATAATTTCAATCTAATAATTATTTAAATAGTAGCAATCCTAATTAATTTTGTAAATCAAAACTGAACGCAGCACAATCTGAAAACAAGTTTAAATATATCAAAAATACTAAAACTTTGTCTTGTTATGTTTTAAAAATATTGTTATATTATCTGTCAATATAAAAAGTAAATAAATTATTTGGAATAAATTTGTTGATGATTTTTTTTCTTATGATAGACATTGTATGTTGTGAGAAAACGTAAATATAAATATCTAAGATTTCCCAAAATACATTTATTATATATTATATTATTCACCAAAAATTATCTATTGCCATATAATTTTTTTATACAGAGTGTTCAAAAATCTCGCCGTAACATTTAGTGCAGATTGCTACGTTTATAGAGATATTTCATTTGCATTATCAACAAATCGCCTGCTACCGACCGCAATATTAGCTATTACCACAAGCGCCAGCGTTCTTCTCTCTAAACAGATAATGAGACGTTCTCTTCCGGGTTTAACCGGGTCTAACAAGGTATATAGAGGTATCAAAAATTATTATAATCTTGAAAAATAGAGTATTAGTAGTCGTCGGTCATTACGCGCTCGGAATAGGAAATTACACACCTAAGCAAGTTCAACGGCCAAGCATAAGCAGATTAAGCGTTCAGTAATCTGTGGTCATTTCGAAAAGGCTACACTCAAAATAATGACACACTTCGGACGTGCTTGATTTTACGGGTGAAAGCCGAGAAAGCAAATATTTTTTAACGCATTATGCTTGGGCGAGCTTTCAAAGCTTCGCTTTAGCTTAGGATAAATCGTAAATGATAAATTATAAGATGCGCATTTGTAATTGTGTTTAATACAATTGAAACAATCGCCAGACCCTAGGGTGATATAAAAACAAATAATTATATATGTGTATGTGGATGTAAAATTTTTATTGCTGTGTTTATGTCCTTTGTTTTGGCAGTGCGATAAATAATTCGGAAATAAAATGTTGTAAGAGACAAAGGGAGATTACGTTTTGTTTTACGTCCGTAAGAAAAGGAATATTTTTGACAATGAAACTTTTGTGTTACGTAATACGTTATAAAAAGGGTTTGTAATAGCTACATAACACATTGAAATATGTGGGTCTATATAAAAATATATTTTTGTATAAATATAAAATATAAATTTATAGTTCTACTATAAACCATAAAATTGAAAAAAATATTTTGAATCGATACACAATCAATCAATTAAAATATGTTAGATATCCTGATATCAAAGTATAAACTAGAGCTTATAAAAAATAACTAAACTAAACATTAAAATTCCACATTTTATTGTACTATTATTTTATTCATTTCTAATAAGACCTATTAATTGCATAATTGATTCCAGAAATTCATTAGCATTTTGATAAAATTTTTAATAATAATAATACCATGAATTGAACTAAACCTAACCAAAATATAGTTAGCTGGATCTGAAATACGATGGTTCAATATTGCGATGAGACATGCCCCAATAGTTTTTTTAAATACTAAGAAATGTGGATTTTTATTATAAAAAGGTATTTGCATTATAATATTTCGCTTACATAACAAAAATAAAAATCTGTTTTATTAACACTTGTATTTTATAAATAAAGCATATTGATTAAGTTTAAAACTAATTAGCGAAAGTGGAGAGCCTTTTATGTATCTTTGAATGAGTTTTTGAATTTTCTCTAATTAGAAAACTTACGCAATTTGGCAACTGTAATGTAAGTATATATGCAACTAAAGTTTAACTGACTTTTGATCAAGGGATTTTTATTAACAATTACAAAAGAGTTCCTTTTAGCATTAGCTATATTTTCAGAGTGTTTTTTCTCTAGAAAAACTAAAAATTATGATTTCTCAATTTTCGAGTAATTTAAACGATTCTCTATAACCCTCAAAAATGTTTTTTTTGTTAAAACTTGAGTTTATACAAATATTTGTAAGAAAAGAGACAGGCAGAGAACATAATATCTGAATAATGCCCCAAAAACATTTGATAATATAAGTTTTATGACAGACTCTAGGTATTACGATTAGTAACAATTTCGTTGCAATTTCCTCGAACTTTTTATGGTCAACAAAAAATTAAGAATACAAGGACCAACGACTTGATTAAGACTTTGGCAAAAAAAATTTTGTCGGTTAAATAAAATAGGAGTCAATGTTTTCATGTAAATGCCATATAAATCATAAAATAAGATGTTGTTATATTTTTTCAATACAAAGGAAAGTGACCATAGAATTTGAAATGAATCAATAATGCAATAATATTTTTATGATTTATTAAATGTTTTACCATTTTTTGCGTATTTATTATATGTTTACATAATGAATATTTCCATTAAATAAAATCAATAAAAATAAGTTTGATATACAAAGATATTTACTGTAACATAATATATATTGCATATATTTTATCATATGAAATTTTGAAACATTTGGTGTCCGATAAAACATTGTAGAGATCGCGTTAAATATAAGAATCAATCAATGATCTTTAGTAAAGGATTTGAAGCACATGGGTTGGTTTAAAGTACGACGACTTGCTCTTCAGCAGTTTCTGTTAATCAATATGTGTTTATATAAATCTAAGAAAGCAATACAATCACTTTTTTCAATAGATTAGTTACTAAAGATCAGAAATAAGTTACCAATAACTAAATTAAATAAAAAATATTAAGCCATCATAAATAGGCCTCATTTCAAAACTTCTAAAGCTTTATGGAATAAAAAGAATATCTTTCCTAATAATTATGAATAATGTACAAAATTAAAAACTGCGCTTCAGTCAAAGAAACTTCAATTAGCGAACATGTTATCAAGCATTCGCCTATTCCTCAGACCTTGCTCCCTCTGATTTGTTTATTATATATACATAAAATAAAAATTAAATAGTACCTATACCTAAAATATTTTATTAATTTTTGCACCGAAGCATTAAATTTATTACTATGTATTGATATTTACTTTATTCTATAAATATTACATTAAAACATATACCGTAAAATTATTTATTATTTATTTAATAAAAAGAATATATATATATATATATATATATATATATATATATATATATATATATATATATATATATATATATATATATATATATATATATATATATATATATATATATATATATATATATATATATTTTTTTTTATTTTATTTTATTTTATTAATTTATTTAGCTTAATAGCTAATCTTTACATCTAACAAATTTAGTAAACATATATAAAAATATATAAAAAATACATAACAGAAAGAAAAAATGAAAATATACAATAATAAAGTCTTAATATTATAATTTATTTCTATATGTACGAAGGTGTTTTTTTATTCCATTTATGAAACCCGTTATATTTTTGCTGTTTCGGATTTCTCTTGGAAGACTATTATATAAATCAAAACCTCCGTACATAATTCCCCTAGCCGTACTCGTTTTCTTATACTTAATTTTCTTTAAATTTTCTCTATTTCTAGTATTATATTTATGTACATCTTTATTTCTTATTAAATACTTATTAAAATATTTTGGTAATATATTATTTTCTAACTTATATATAAATACTAAAACATTCATACTCAATATTTCTTGAACATTCAACCATTCTAATCTATCAATCATACTTTTACAATTAGTTAATCTATTTTTATTTAAAATTACTCTCATTGCCCTATTTTGTAATTTTTGCAACATTTGTTTATCTAATTTATTTAACATGTTTAATAGTGTTGCACAATAATTAAAATGGGGCAATATTATACTATTGTAATTTTTTTTTTTGTATTTATACTTAATATATTTCTTAATCTAGATAATAAACCTATTTTTCTACTAATTTTTTTTTAATATGTAATTACAATGTTCTTTAAAATTTAATTTTGTATCAACAATTACTCCTAAATATTTTATATTGTATTATCCACTATTTCTATACTAGAGTTATTTATTACTATTTTGGTACTATTATCTAACACATTTTTATAATTAATAAACATACATTTAGTTTTATTCTCATTTAATTTAAGTACATTATTCTTTAACCATATTTCTAATATACTTAATTCATTATTTAAATTATTTACAATTTCTTTAATGTTATCACCTATGCAATACATTAATGTGTCATCCGCAAATAGATGAATTTTACATTTTTTCACGTTATTAACTATATCATTAATATACAAAACAAATAACAATGGTCCCAATTTAGACCCTTGTGGTACTCCATAAGACACTAATTTCTCTTCAGAATATACATTATTTATTTTAACTTTTTGTTTTCTTTTATATAAGTAATTATTAAACCATCTTAAAACTATATCACTTATACCTATACTCTCCAATTTCTTTAACATTATTTTTCTGTCTATTGTTTCGAAGGCTCTCTTGAAATCCAAGAAAACTGCTCCAATGATTTTGTTTGTATCCTTAACCAATAGCCAATCATTTATCACTACTTGTAATGCAGTTTCAGTGGAATGTATGTTAAATATATATTAAATTTATATGTACGGAATATATATTAAATTTATATGTAAGAAATTTACTTACTTTAAATAACATTTAGTTTCATTTTCAAATATATATGATTATTTACTTAAATTTCATATATTATAAAATGTTTACAATCCTGCCTGAGAAAATACGCGTTATGATTATGACTAGATGATCCATCATAGCGACACGTTTTACTTTCCGCAAGGATTATGATACGTATGATTAATGTGAAGCAATTTTTTAACCACGTAAAAAACTGAAAATTTCAGTCTGTGCTTTTTTTATAATTTAAAGCTTAATTGTTGCATAAATTTAAACAAAGTTATGTATACATACGTACATTGCAAATATTTTATAAGAGAGTTCATTTTCACTATTTTCCCAAACATTGTCTTTGAAGTTTGCTCCGTATTTATTGTATACTTAGAGATTTCGCCTAATTAACTAATTTAATGAAAGAAAAACTTACGCGGAAAACCGAAACATCGGAAAAACCTTTTTCGCACCCTTTTTCCCAATATCAATTCAGCCCTAGTTTCTTATCCGATCTACTCGGACCGCATCCCAAGTTGTTACGTCCAAAACGAAAGTTTTACAATCTCAAAGGCAGGCACGTATTTTGGTATATAATAAACCCGCGTCTGGTAAATAAATATATATATATATATTTTTATAAATCAATTATAAACTTTTTCGCTATCAAAGAGTGGGGAGTAAACAAATTTACATTTATTATTCAACTCGTTGAGCTGTGTTAACGCAAATTTGTGCAAAATTTATGTCAAATTAAATAGAAACGTGTCACAACAATTACATACAAAAGTTTATCATTCGGGTCTATATATTTAAAATTCAAAATAAACTCTCCGTAAATATTTTAAAAGCAGAGCTTTTGATAAAAGCTCGCGCGTGCTCGGGATGTTTCGAACTCGTCTCCTACATCTCAAGCACCTGCCCATACTTTATTATTTATAAGCATCACATAAATTGCTGAGCATTACACACAGAGCACTGGAGTTTTAGGGTCTTAAAAATAGCCGTTCGATCAGATCCAATAGAGCGTGATTGATGGCAACAAAGTATGGACAAGCTACTTAAAACTGACAGGTCAGACGATAATAAATTTATATACTTTTAACAAAAAAATATTATAAAACAAGTACGTGTTAAACTATATATGTACATAAATATAGATCGTATTCAAATTTAAGAGTGCAGTGCGTGAAAAATTAATAATTAACTAAAATAAATACAACAATGAGGTAAAATAGATGTATCCAATAAATAAATAAAAATCGATAAAATATTACCTTAATCGTCAAAATAATGGACGAATAATGAAAGTTATTAAATTGCTTGAATTTAAGTAGCTTAAACCAAACCTCAAAACTTTTAGTCATATGGTGGAATTCAAACATTCCATTCTGCTTACTATTGCTTTCATTTAAAAATTCGCAATAAATAAATAAATACATATAATTAATTTGAAAGGAATTTATTTACGAGATCAATTCCTTCTTCGTAGATTCACCAGTTTAACAAATAATCATCTTTTTTGTTACTAATATTTAAGTTTATTAAAATACACATATTTATGAATATACAGGTTATATTAGAAACATAATAATTTAACCATATGGATAAGAGAATTTGTGATACACAAAAGACTCGAGTATTTGAAGTACATATAGACCTCACAAGTTGAAATCGATCCTTATTGCTGCAAGATCGTTAACGTATGTCTAATGATTTTAAAATGCTACATTTATTTTCAAAATATCTAAAGCCCAAATCGTCCTTTAGTCGTAAATTTAACTCTCTCACTAATGCGACTGAACTCTGAGTTATGACTCAAAAACCTAACACCCAGTAGGAGCACATAATATACTGACTGTAATTCCACAGATAATTTGCTATACTATAAAATTTAAATCCGACAAGCGTGTTGCGAGAGCCAAGAGCAAATAATAATCGAGTAAATTTGCAGAAGTATTTATATTATAATACATAAATGCTAATAGAGCTTCCGAGAGGATTAAACTCGCTGAGAAATTTCATTAGCCATACATAATAGACAAATCATGAAGATGTGTCCATAAATTTCGATCCGGCGCCATCAATCACCGGTGAATCTCGATCCGGAAAATTACTCTTCAACATTCTTTGGGTGGTCTTCTTGCTCGGCGCAGATAAGACCATCATATTTCATCCGAATACATAATACGAATACTTTTATAGACGTGATACTTTCGTGACGGTGCGATTACAAGAACGGACGGATTGGACACACAAGAGCCCCGGGTTCAAAAATCAATACCCTTTTTAAGTAAGTATTCAATTCACCTGCAAACCAGAGACCGGAACAGTCAGCTACCGTGAAAAGTGCCCCTATGTAATGTAAACGCATAGGTGTGTGCCATTGGATGTTATATTCAATAATATATAATTATATATTCAGACTGAATCAAAAACTGTATAAAATAAATATTATACATGCCACCTTAAACTGCTTTTGTCACTTAATATTTAAGACTATGCTAACTGACATTTTTTGACAAAGATTAAAATTATATCTGCTAGACTAAACATCACGTGCTGTTACAAATTATCACTAACAGGTACAATATCTAAAACAAGCGAGTAAATACAGTGTTTAGGTTTCAAACTGATATTTTTTGATAGCATAGATTTCTTTGGGAGCAAATGTAGAATTTAAAGATTAGCCACTCAGTTCCTTGTTAAGAACAATTTGTAAGTATGACGGTTAAGACTAAGAAATAAGATCAACGGCTAACAAGCGCACGGTCATAATCGTCGAATCTTTTTCTGACCGAGACAAAGATACATCTGAAATATTCAGATTAATGAAAAATTTAACATTTCACTTCAAAAGCAATAAAATCGTGTCGGCACGTTCCCACTGCGACTGCGAAGATACGATTTTATTGCTTTTGACGTGGATTTTTGACTTCTGAGAAGGGATAATTGTTTTTTGCGCTCTCTATCGGCTAAAATTCAGTTTAGGTATGCTTCATTAGATTCTCACTTATTATAAGTAGTAATATTACTATAAATAGTCTTAATATAAACGCTAGACTCTGGTCTAACACAAGTTAGATGGTCTAAGACAAGACAATTAAGCTTTAAATTATGTTGAGAGCTATTGATGTTGTGTGAATCACAATAGTAAACAATTAACTAAGACTATTTACTAGAATAAAGCTAAACATTGGTTATTTTGTCATTGCATTCTTGTGTGGGTTTTTTCAGGTAGTCGTCCCAACATCTGGAACGGGTGCAGGGTATACCCTAAGTAAATTATATATAAATAATGGGTAGGAAGCCTAATTTTTGTGAATAAATAAATTGGACCCCAGTGGATAACCTATGCCGAACAGAAAAAAGTGACCAAGATGCAGCGCTCGATATGCGTGTTAACCATAGGACGCCTACGCACGTACTGAAATTGAATCGTTCTATCTCAGTTTGCGAACCACCATATCATTATCTCTCTCACTCTCGTCACTTAACATGCAAGAGAGTGAAAGGGGAAGTATCTCACCGCTCGCGCTCGAAAGAGCAGCTCCGACTTCGGTCCCTTTGACTCGGAAAATATGCCGACAATGTTCGGAAGCGCTCGAAGCTGGCCAAGTCGACTGAATTACCCCCACTTTACCTCCCGTTCTCGGTAACCTCGGACAACTTCCGAGAGATTTTAGAGCAGGCAGAACCGAACTCGACCGAAGTAACCCACTATATTCTCCGTCCTTGGCCAACCTTGTCAACTTCCAGAGAGTGTAGTGCAGGCATAATTGTGTTTCTAGTTAGTGGAATTGTTTTAATTTAAATTCTATATTTTACTGCATTGTCACTCTCAATATCAACGTGCAGTGTACCAAAAGCACGCGGAAGCGTTTGATACAGCTCTTAAATGCTTTTTATTTCGTTTTTTCTTCTCAATCTAAATAATGATGGTGCAGTTGCATTTTTAATTGGACCACCAATGAACTTAATAAGACGTTTCGTTGTTAGCCTGCGGCAAATGCGAGAAACCGATTTCGCTCGTACGCAAAGTACGAATCGTGATCTTGAAACGATCAATAAAATAAAAAAATAAATACACAACGAAACAGTCTTTGTCAATAGTTTATGATTGTAAAATAACAAGTTCGAGGCTTCGAGTCTTAACCTAATATGGTAAGATTAACCGCCGCCGCGCGAAGGCCGGTCATAACTTATAATTTATGTATATGATATGAATGTGCAGTTTTTAACTGATCAATATTTAATTGAATCTATATGACTTTTTAATTAATGTGGATCTATAATTATAACTGGCGGATATGAGTTTCTATAAACGAATGCAAATTGATTAAAATCGTTTTCAATTAATATTTTTTTTAATATTAATAATAAATAGATACTACTGAAAAAAAAAATATTCCTACATCTTTTTTACTGTCTATATATGTATTGAAGTCAGTGTGAAATATCAACACTTCAGGAATTCGAGTCACTACCCCTGTAAATTTTTTTCAGTACAATATAACTCGAAATGAAAGAGATAATTACGTCGTTTATCTCGAAACATCGTTCAAGAGAGTCCCGTGAGAACAATGCACCGAAACAATACAAAAAACAACAAAGAATGGCAAGTGCAACAGTGCGTGCATTTCGCATACGGAAATTGCAGGAGAAAGATCTAACTTTACAGTTATGCTTGTTAAAAGAGTTGAAGTAAATAAATAACCGAGCGATCGTTTCTTTCGACATTTATTATTTTCTTATGTAACCATAATAATTTATTATTAAAAAAATATCTGACATTTAGTATTAATTAATTAGCTATTCGATATCGCAATTTGGCAATGAAGTTGTATTTCCTCATTCAATTCGCAAATGAGATATGTAGCCATTATGTTATGAATAGTGTGATATCGATTAATACAATATAAGAGTGTCATTGAAATTCGATATTAAAAAAACAATAATTGTATTACATATATGTATAATACATGAGTAATATTAAATAAAAATTAGAAAAGCAATATGAAATACTATTTAAAAATACTCTTGAGGTTTTCAACTGATATTAAACGCCATTGAGATTATTTACAATAGAAACAATTTAAGGTTCTATATGACCCACTTTTATATATAAAAATAATAAAATAGTTCTTAGTATTGTAGATCGAATTATAATAACAAACTGTTTATTTTATAAAATAAATCAATAGAATTAAACGTCCAATGTATTGTTAATGAATAATATTTTCTCTATATATAAATATAAAACATTGAAATGTTTTACTTGTTACTACTCGTTCAGTAGTTTTTTAACTGATACGATTATATTGTTGTAATAATTTACAATTTATAGAAACAGATGTCTCTTAGTGTATTGTTACGCATTAAAATAATAATCTGTTCAAACACTAGAGAAACAATATATGTTTGTTACAAATGTGTATTTTTGAAGCAATTGACAATCAGAGAAAAGTTTACGAAATAATTAAAAAGCAAATAAACTAGTTCCAGAATTCAAAATATGTGCAATAAGAGGATATCTTTTTTATAATATATTTTTAAATCCAAGATCTTAGCTAGTTTTATTTTAAATGATAAGACTGCTAATATAATACAAATAGTTAAAATGATATTTTATCATCGCGGAACCAAAATTATACCAATTTAGATAAGATTAGCACTAGACGCGCGATTAATCTCAAACATAGCTTAAACTATACACACAAAACTATATCTAATCTCAGATTAAAATATTATTTTTTTATATAGTATGTATATTTACTGGTTGCATATACATACATATATTATAACAAAACTAGATATGATCTTTCGCGCTTTCACAATCAATGATCAATGCCATGACACCAGCGGACGTCCTGCCATGTCACAGCCGGTCATCATAGTCATCTACGGTCACTAATCCTTTAGATTTCATAACACTGCGGTTGATGTGAAGAATCGCGGTCACGTTATACATAAACCGCAAACGTATAAATGTTGTATTAAATAATAAACACGGTCGTATTTCAAACGTCGAAATCCGATTGTCGCATGGAACGAAAAAGACCACCGGCCGATTCGAAAGCTTTGAGTTTTCAAGGAAAATTCTCGGGAAATTTATGTTTACTGGGGCTAACAATGACGTAAAAGCCACGGCGCAAAAAAGCAAAAAATGGACGGCGATATTTCATAAAGGTGGAAATAACTTGTATTGTGTTTTTTCGTATTTTATTTGCGAACATAAAGAATGTTTTCCGTAACAAATATTGGCGTAAAAGGTCGTAAATAATTTACCAAGAAAAGTTTTTCACTTTATAGTTATACGTTACTTGCTATTTATGTATCATTTTGACAAGGCGTGATTTTGCATGAATTAGGTCGTGTCTATTAGCTAAAATGAATAGGTTTTCATAGATTTATCACATTAATGACCCTCTTAAAATCAGTAAATGCACAAAAAAAAGCTAAATAATCATCGAAGTGACGATTACCATAGCTAAATATAACTACATTAATAAAAATACTGCGGCAATTTTTTTTTATACGTTCAATCATTCATACATACATATGCATCTAGCCATATATAGCTATTGCTAGATAAAAGTTGGAAGTGACTTTATGTTACAAATTTTCACCTTTCTATTATATAAAAGAGAAGTAAAAATAATATATAATAATTATATGAAAGCCTAAATATAATATAGCATATAATCCGAATGAAAAAAATATATATTTACAAATTGCAATATATAATAAAAAAAAAGTTTTATTTTTGATCTTGGTAATAAAATTGTATTTAATAAACAACTATAGCAATCATTGAGTTATTAGTAATTCAAAAAACAATCAATTTGTAAGAAAATCAAATATTTATACTACATTATTATGTTCAGGACCGGCGTTAGGGCAAGGCGAACGAGGCAACCGCCTTGGGCCCTGCGCTCCACGCGATTTTTTTTTCTTTCACAAATATTTTTTTAAATTGTATTCTAAAAATAAAACACGTCAAGCGACTTTCTCGACAAAAATCTCGTAAAGCCTGTCTAAGCGTACCCCGCCTGGATACAATAGGGTGCCTATTATATTCCAAATCCATTTCTATTTCTTAGGATTTTGCAAAAGCAATTTCGTCTTGCACGAAAATACGTTCAGTTATTGCTGTTGTTTTCCAAATAAAAATATTTGTATATCGGTTGTCAACAGCACAGATGATTATATAGTGTATATTATTTCTTATGCCAGTTCCTTGACTTACGTTATCTACCTGATTAACTATTTTTTTATATATATTCAGTTTTTTTTTAATAAAAAGACGAAAAAATGTTGACATTATAATATTAGTTTCTTTTATTCAGTTAATAAAATATTCTAGTGCCCTATTTATCTACTTATATATTCATCTATTATGGCAAAAATTTTACGGTACTCTGGTTCATTATTTTGGTGGACATCGACAGGAAAACAGCTGCCGGTGGTGCCTCGTCCACCGTTCACTCGCATATATTTCAATAACAAACGTATTAAAAATTAAATTATAAAAATTAATTAATTGGGCAACATATTCATGAAAGTGTTGAAACACATTATTAAGTTTGTTTCTAAGATAAACATGTCATTTTTGCATTACAGAAAAATTAAATCAGTATATATATTTTTTTAAATCAAAATGTACGAATATTCCTGCTATTTTGTTTCCAAATCTCATCATCACTCGATTTGAAAGATCTTCCTATCCTTTTGCGTATTTATTATAGAAATAAAATGATGGTGTAAAACGTATTTTACATAACAATATCGATGCAGTTTTTCACACTGAAAATAAAGAATTTTCTACCATTGAAAGCAAAATAATAGAATTAAAATATTATTTTGAAGAGGTTACAGAAAAAAAATACAAAGCTCAAATCTCATTCAATTTTAAATGAAACAAATTGTATTATGAGACATTGAGTAAACTATTTAATTTATCTGTAGAATATTCAAAATGTACCATTATTTATGCCATAATAACAACTGGTGACTAATATAAATAGTAGATTAAAACCGGATGCATTGCAATTAGTAATGGCAGCAAATTTTAACATGAAGAATCTGCTTATGCTGCTTGCTATTAAATCAATTTGGCGTCCAGTGAATAGTATTGATGTTTAAAGATTCTTGAGCAAATATAATTTAATTGTAACCGATCGTAGCACTAATCTAAACTAATCATCTGTCGATGCATAATTTCTATTTATTATTATTTTTGTAACTGTAATATTTTAATGAATGTAATGATCTAGGAGGAACAAATATGTTCATTTTGAAACATATTGTTTGTACAAAATTCAGTTTACTTATTAAATATTTACATATACATACAATAGAAAATAACAAAAATAATCTTTTTATCTTTTTAAATACTATTGAATTAAATAAAAAAGAATAATACAATATAACTATAAAATAGACGAAAATTTGTCAATTAGTTCTGATAAATCTATACTTTCTGATAAATTATGTTCAATAGATAGTACTAGACTAATTACTGAGATATCGTAGATCGAAGATAATTTTAAATTAATTTTAGTCTTGAAAAACATCATTCACCAGTGGCAACGGAAAATGACAGTGTTACATTCTGTTAAACTGCTAATTATATTTTTTAGATTAAGAAAAGGCCTTATAGCTTTAATTCTGCTTTCCCTTTTTGTATCACTAAGACTTTTAAGAGTTAAATTTGAAAAGTGTTTCTTCAAAACATCCTATCCCAACACACCAAGAAAATATAAATTCAGTTTAAAAAAATACCGATTAGGGAAACTCGAGATTTTCAATTTAATTTAAGGATATTCTATTGTACCTTTGTTTCAAATTATATTCAATCACTGAATATTATTAAATTGTTGAATTCCTAAGTATTATTTTTTTTTCATTGATGGGGTATATTGGAAATTGAGATTTAATTAAATTGGCTGCCCACGTACCTCGCACGTGTTCGCCTTCCAACAGGACCGGCTCTGGTTTTTCATACACAATTTTTGAAAAAATAAACTTTCTGTTATATAATGTTATATAGCGACTCGTTCCGATGATAAATTAAACTTTTTTTGTGTTTTATCTCGAGTTATGGGTTAAGGAAAACATACAATATTGAAGAAAAAACGCTATTTTATTATAAAATAAAATAAGGAACGTACATTTCTATTATCAAGAACGAAAACGCTCTATTATCAAGCTTTTTATGGCAATATTACGAGTGAGAATCGAGTAAAGCACATCTAAACCGAATTTTGAACAAAAGGAGAGCGCAAAAAACAATTATCTCAGAAGTCAAAAATCCACGTCAAAAGCAATAAAATCGTGCCGTCGCAGTGGGAACGCTTGGTAACGAGCGTTTCCACTACGACGACGCCGACAGAGTTGTGCCTCTCAAGGAGAACGGGCCCCGAGAATCTGTCTCCTCTCGGCAGGTAAACTAATTTAATAGATATTATATCTTATTTTATACAAAAATGTTCTTGCCTTGGGGTCTTCGCATTATAAAATTAAAAACATAACGCATTACCATATCCGAAGAGCATTCGCTCTTTCCGGATTAATAAAATATTTCGATATTACAGATTATTTTTTGCACCTCATCGATGCTTTCTAATTACGCTTGATGGTATTCTTCCGCTCTTTCGGCCGGCTTGAGAAAAAAAGCAACTCTTCTACTCGGTCCGACCGCACAGGAAGAAGCGAAAAGTCAGAGTGGTGACCTCTTCGTACACCCTCAATCAAGCACCATCGACACATACATCATGAGGAAGAAGAGGAGAATCCAAAGATTGAATCCATAAAACTGTCCGACTAATAACATCACGCGCCGCTTGATTTACGGCGTCCGGACGCGCATTTTATTAAACCGTACACGCGGAATTGCACGCGATGCCGAGTAAGTGAAGAAGATGAAGAAAAAGCGAATTGCGAGTGCACGATTAATAAATAAACGAACCTGGTATATGTGTGTGGTGTTATGTGCGGATGATGAACTTGGCCGCAGACCTCCATTGTCAGGACCTTGGAATCGGACCAAGTTTAATTGATGGGATGCGAATAAACTCACTTATGTGAGCAATGCAAAAAATGTTTACATTGTGGCAAAAGATGAATGAAACATTAATATAAAATATATGATACAAGAGAGTAAATAAAATCGACTCTTACTATATCTTACTATCAATCAATCGTGCTAGATTTTCTGTTAAAGAATATCTGAAAAAACTGTCGCCTAGTTATGATGGTAATCGAAACCTGTTATATTTGTGATATAAATAATGTCATCACAAATATCTGTACTAATTAATTTAATATATTTTTATTTTATGCGTGTGTGTGTATAAGTCTGATATGTACTAATTAGTTTGTTAACTCACATCAAAGTATATTTTCAATTACGACAGTTGTAATCACATCATAGAGATATCAGAAAAGTCAGCGTCTTCTGTCGAATTCCCCTATGTAACGAGGACGCTTTTAGTGCTCTGTCTCGAGAGCTTAATTATCGGTGTCCTGCGAAAGTTTCAGGATCGAAATTTATTCGATTTTCCTCGTAAAGTCATGAATGCGATCCAATCAGCTGGTTGTAAGCGAACAGCGACTGGGACTGTCGTGTCGGGATTAGATTGCGAGTTTAATTTCGAAGTTTGCCAGTAAAGGGTGTGGAAAGTTTGCCGAACCGCACCGTTGACGAAGGGATTAATTAAAAGGACACCTGGCGTATGTTTTGAGTCGAGGAAAGATCTGAAATTGAATCTGACTGTGATACCGAGATTCAATTACAATTTTTGTTCTAAAAATATAATGTGAGTAATGACATCAAATAATGATTAAGTGCCAAACAAGAGGAACAATGTTGTTAAAAATGTTTCTTAAAACACCTGTCGTAGCAGCAGTTGCAAGAAATGCTCGAAAGGTGTATACATTATGTCTAATTGGGTTCAGTGATTGCAAACTGTTCCAGCGCGTGCACCTCATCCATCAGATCAGATATCATCTGATCGCATTGCCGAGGCATGTCGTTAGTCACAATTATATTCCGCGGGGACATAAAGACTACCGGACCATGATAGGAACTGAAACTTGTGGGATATCACATGTGTTGGTTTTGTTTCAGAGCGGAAAAGTTACATATTATGTTCTATGAATGCAGAAAACAACCTCATATGATACTCATTTCCTGTTATAGAGTTCAACAAACATAAATTTGATATCATTATTTCCCTAATTGTTTTTCATACTGTAAGTCCTTTTAGTATGCTTTCACTCTTCTACGAGTGATTGGTACTAAAATATAAAATACAATGCAGTGATATTCTAATTAATTTCAGAATAGGATGAACGAATGTTATATTAAATAATTTATGATCTGATTAAAAATTTAGATACATGACGTAAATCTCAAAAAAATTTATTTCATATACTCAGTCAAGATTTGTCAAGATTTTTATTACTGAAAATTATAATTTATATGAAATTGAATGCAGCTTAAAATTTATCATATTTTTTTCTTTACTTTAGATATGTCAAATCTAAAGTTAAACAAACAAATCCAAATATATACAACTAAAGATTAAATGTAAAATAAATTGTAAAAAATAAACATCATATATTTGAATAAAAGTTTACATTGATTTCCAAAGCTTTGCCCAATTCTCGTCTGAGAAAACGTCTAGATTAATTTTTCAGTGTTGCTATCTATGGCCGAATGAAGTCTGAGAAACCACAGATCAACGTATTTTGAAGGATCGAAAAGTGGCAAAGGTGGTCCGATGAATTTAATGAACAAAAGTGAAAAAACTCTATTGGTCTTAAACGAAGCTCTTGTAATAATTTTATTCATTTGCGTAAACTCGCGTTTACATTCACTTGAAGAAATTGAAATTGGATTCATAGTATATATCAAACGCAATATTTTTTCAGGATGTCTTTTCGAGAATGTATTAAAAAAATCCACGAATCATTTATTTTGTTTAGTGGTAGTCAAATTAACATGTTTCAATCGACTCTTTCACTTGCCCCCCCCCCCCACTCCCTGAGACCCCATGTCGCTGATTACAAACAAGAAATTTTCGGGTTATCCCTCAAGGTAAATTAAAAAAAAAACAGTATCTAATCTATCTCGAAAATATTTTTAAAAATATATCATTTCAGTGAAATTATATCGGAGTACATTTTCACCGATAGATATATATTTTTACTAGTAAAAATATAATTTATCTGAGAGGTGCCAGTAAAATTATATGATTTTAACTTTTTTATATGTAGCAATATATACATTTACATACTTATTATTATATATTTACACGTGATAATAAATGGTTGTATTTTTCAGTAAAGTTATATTTTCACTAGTAAAGTTTAAATACATTTTCACCAGTGAATATATATTTCTACTAGCGAAAATTAAATTTAACTAAGAGGCGCTAGTAAATTATATGCGGTACTAAAATGTCTGAATCTGAAATGCAATATAACAGTTGCGAAACGTAAATTTGCCGTTCTAACCCAAACCTAACCTATACTATATTTGCATTAACAGAGTCAGTTCGAGAGCTATCCATTTCATCATTATTCATAATTGAGAAACAGACGGCAAGAGCGGGTTTAAGCTCCTACTAACTAAAGTTCTAAAGCACACGATACGGATATACGTTCGATATCATCATTACTCCTGCTTATTTTTAAACAAATTTATAAATTTAAACTTGCTATATCTTCTACAATTATGAATATTGATAAAATGAATAGCTCTTGAACTGACTGTGTTAACGCAAATAGAGTATACACGAATTAACCAAACCCAACTTGACCTAATGAAAGTTTTATAACTAATTACAATTTTAGAACTCTCATTAGATCAAGTCTAAAATACAAACATAGCCGACTCAACTCTCAGGGATAAATAAGCGAAAGCGCATATTGCTCCATAAGTTTTAAAAATATAATAGCTATCCTAACCGATATTACGACAGACATCTGATATGAAAATATTAGCCAAAGAATATTCATATCGAATTTTGATCAATAGGAGAGCGCAAAAATTCACGTCAAAAGCAATAAAATCGTGTCGGTGCTGTCGTAGTGGGAACGCTCGGTAACGAGCGATTTTATTGATTTTGATGATGACAAGGAAAATGAAAATAATAACGCCATGTTTACGACAAAATAAAGAAATAAAATGTTTTGTATTTATTAACAATTGCTTTTGAAACAGTAAAAATACCGTAAAAAAAGGTGCCGGAATGCGTTCCACCATGTTACATAACAAAAAAAGCCCTGCATATACTATCTAAATATGTATGTTACGTAGTTATAGAACGATGACTTTTGCAAATAAAAATATAATATATTACGTTTATTCTTAATTAATACATGCATGCAAGCTTTTACCGCACAATTAAATTAAAAAATATTTTAAATATAAATAAAAAAATATAGGAGAGAGTTAAGGATTTTTTTAGGCGTTAATATCAATCCGTAAATAAAAAACAATCATTACGTACAACCGAAACTGTTACTGACAAGTAAACCGTTACGAAAGAGCACCGACTGCGATTTAATTAATCGTTTTCGTTTTACTTTCAAAGCAAACTTTCGTTTGATTAATGCGAATGCATCGCTTTCAAAATTATTAGAGTGTTGAGTTATAAATAAATATTCATAAATAAAACAATCAACAATCGTATTTTGAGGGTCAATGACAATTCGTAAATTTGTTTGAGACAGCCAGAACGCAGAGATTCTCCGTTACAAAAAATGTGCCATAATCACGCACCGATTAGTGGCATGAATCACCGTCCGTCGTAATTTTGCAACTTCTGAGCAATTAGAGAAAAAATAATTATACTCACAATCAAGATAAAATCAGCAGAGATGAGCAATGCTTATAAACATATTATACTGTTAGCGCAATTTCTCCGCGCTACGTGTAAGTCAGTAATTACAAATATCCCCGAGGGTATCTAACATGCAGATCGAACATATACAATTTTAATTAAGCTCGCAGAATTTGCATACTGCACGAGACGAATGCAAAGACTAGATTGCAAGTGGTTCATGCGATGGTCAATGTCAAAGTTGGTCTTATTGGATTAACGCGATGGAAAATAAAAACAGGTGCTAGTTTTGAGACCTTTTAAGGCGAAAACTGGTCGACGGCCGCCTTTGGTGGCAACAGGAAGCAATGACAAGATGAGGTGAATACATTATATGCAACTATCGATCCAATGACCATGAAAAGAAAGAGTGAATTGCTATAGAAGTCCTGAGATGTAAAAAAGTCGTCATTGCGCGATACCGTTACGCGATACAGCATCAAACATCTTGTAATGTTTACTTTATTTTGTTATGTAATTTATTAGGTTCGATGTCCTGATTTCCATAGCAACATATATTTCTCCCCTGTATATGTATTTGTCATATTGTTCAAGTACATACACCAATAACGATAATATAACTAGTCTGAGATAATAAAAAACAGGTTAAAATAAATATTACTTTATTACAGGTTAAACTAATTTATCATGCATATAAATGTACAATAAAATCATATTAAGTGTAAAATAACATTGAGAAATGTATGTGTTTATTGCTAATTTACGATTGTATTCGAATCCAATTTTAAGCATGAGCATAAAAATTATACATATGTTATTGCTATCTCTAACCAGAAATGAGTCATTATGGAATATAATCTAATAAATATATCGAACCTATCAAAGTATTAATTTTTATATTATTATTATTTAAAAATGTCCGATATGAGTTCTGTAGAATACTGTTATTCATAACTAATCAAATTTCATACTTTTATCTTTTTTTAATATAAATCGAACCATATGTTTTTACTGGTGTAACATTTCACAAAAAAATGTATCACCACTAGATAACAGACAATCATCAATATTTTAATACAACTCGAATAAAACAATATACATAGTATGTACCTGTGAAGAAGTTTATTGTATGATTTTAAATGGCCCATATTTATTAAGCCAGTTATTTTGTTAAATTTTGATTAAAAGTTAAATTAAATATTCTGTTTTTTATTACATTTGAGAAATTCCGGATTAATAACGATATGTTAATTATTATAATTGCGTTAATTTACTGTGACCAAAATGATCAATTATCAACAAGGAAACAAGACAATAGTGTAAAGAATGGACCACACAAAAGCCCTCGTTACAACCAAATAAAATCATAAATAACACGCAAGGATTCTTCGATTCATTGAAAGAATATTTCTTTGTTGCGAAACGGTCACAAATATAATAAATCACTGGATCCACAAGATTCCCGTTGCAGTATACGACCTTGGACGATGCCCATGAAGCAAGGCATATACCTATTTCGCTGTTCTAAGAAACGAGTACATCTATTGCCTGAATGATCGCTGCATGATTGTGATTGGTCAGCAAGGTTTGCATGAAGAAAGGGCAGTCACAAGCAGCCACTTGAAGAGACCAGCAGACGCCCGCTACCCGCGTACAATATACTATCATCCCGAAAGGACTCTTCCATACGAGCATCACTGTAGCAGAGAGGGATCATCCTCCTCTATACTGTCGCTGCCACGCAACCTGTAAGACTTTTGAGGACCTCCCACGGACATCATCCCTGCGCCAGCTTCTCCACCACCGCTCTTGTCATTTATCGTCTATCGCAATTGTAATATAATCTAATAAAACTCTAACTAGATTCCACCTCGCGTCTCACTGGCTAAGAAATCACACCCCTAGTTCTCAAACCTTAAACCTGTATTGCTCAAGTATACAAACTGTTGCATTCTAAGCTTATTTTAAAAAAATATTTGAAATAGTATAAACGAATATTTGATCAATTATTCGAATATTCATATAATTATTACAAAGCTTTAAACAATATTAATTTGTTTTCTGGCAACTTTTGTAAAAATTACGATGACATAAACTCATCAAACACAACGCGCGATCTTAATGACAGAAACTCCTCAAGAACATATGGTTGTCCGATCTCTTCCATAACTTATGAAGACGTGCATTCTTTTGAGCAATAAAATTATCTCAGCAGAACAACTTCTAGGAAATGTCACGTCAAACAATCGAGGGCGAGTAAAGTATTGATCGAATGCACAATATAGTACATCATAGAAGGCCGAAAGAGCAGATTGTATTACCATTAAGTAATATTCAATAATTCAAAATCTATAAAAGTATGATTTTTAATGAAATATTTTTTTTAATATAATACAAAAAATATTTATTGATCGTATTTTTATGCCAGTAGATAGATTACCAATTACAGGATTGTTCTAGCTACATTCTGTCATTATACTGCAAGCCATCACATCGTATAAGTCGTATATGTTTCGAATTATTGGCGACTATATTACAAAATTGATTGCCTCGTTTTACAAATGAGAAGTGCGTGATATATTCTAGTGTTTTGATACACATCTAATTAATTTAAACTAATCTTAGACATGTTGAAGCTAGTTATTATCATAAAAGTATTAAAAGTAGTAGTAGTAATACTAAAGAAGTATTTTTCATATTTCAATTCGATAATAACCGTTATAAAAATAAATTTTAACCACACGTCTATTTAACGGTTAACAACACGTTAAAATGCAATTACGCGCAGTTTAACTAAGCGCCGGTTATTTATCGCGTTCCATTTGTTAAATCGCAAGATCGACTTTTAAAAGTAATCTTTTAGAGTTAATCTATTTTTTTATCGTCTGACATAACTGTCGGCGAAAACAAACATTCGACACGGGAGCGAATCGCTTTGTCTTTTTTATGTCATCATCCGCACAAATTAATTTATCTTGTGAGTCACGCCAGTGATTCGCATCGTCGGTCGGCGTTCCTTAACCGCAAATTATAAAACATTTTTTTTTATATTTTATAAAAAAAATACATACTATAATATATACGCAGTGTGCGGTTTGTTGTTCGTAACGTAAAGTAGTGAGCCAGAAGAAGAGATGAGCGTTCACTTCCTGGTGGTTATTATTGGGCATATTTCATTTCGACGTTTTATGTGGGAAACGTGCTCGAAATATATAGACATTTGTGGAAAAACGACCTGAGCGACCGTTTATATGCAATTAACTATATATATACAACATCATAACAGAGCCTTTTCACGGTTTTCTGTGTTGCAATCCGATCGTGAGATATGACCGCCGTAACGGAATAGCCCTTCATGGTAGACGATCTTCTTCCACGTACACTGGTAAAAGTTGTGTTATTAAAAATATCTCTAAAGATCATCGAAAACGATTATGTGAAAAAAACGAAACCTCGCATACACAGGTGCGCTGAAATATGTCGAAATATAATAAAAAAATAAATATCTACCTAAAATCTCGGTCAAGTTTCATTGGACATTGTTTCGACATTAGCTCGATATTATCTATACAATTTATGCATTTTTATAATAGCCATTAGAATATTCATATTAGGATAATATCAAAATTAAACAAAAACACTAGGAAATGACATTGATAGCGGTTTACATATGGTATTAATGTAATTATACGCACACTTTAAATTCCAATGCAAAGCTGTTTATTTAAATTCCATTCTATGCCACTAGAAAGTATGAGACATGTGTAAATGTCAATTAGGCATGTGTGATTTTATCTGGTAGAAAAAAAAACATTAAAAGCCATTAGATCCAATCACCATAATAACGTTAAATTATGTTAATTAATTTTATAAGTTAATGCTAGTTTTAAATACGTTTTTTATGATTTCCTTCACCTGTTGAGTTTATCTATAAAACGGTTTAACATTACACCGTCGACCTATAAATCATTTATTTCATAAAAAAAACTATTAAGATGCTCTCACAGGTTATTAAATCTTTGTGCTAAAAAATGTAATCAAGTTTAAGTCGCTTTAAAACTATAAAAAAAAACATACAAGCAAAAAAATAATTACACCAGTAAACTAAATTAATCGCTACGATATTACTGAATTTTATCGATTTGGAAAAAAAATACTGAAACACGATTATTTCACATTTTATATTTTTAAAATACTAATAACCTAAAACCTTAAATACGGTAAGCTCAGTGCTTACTAGACAAGGAATCCTATGATTTTTTGTAAATCATATCTTGTAAGAGCAAAAATTCCTGTAGCTATTATTAAATCTAATATTTCAGAATACGTTTTAGTATAATATATAAATAATACGTGTTAAAAATGAGAAACTTATATTTTTTAGGTTCTACTCTTTGATATTAAAAATATTGGCATTAAAAAAAATACTGACAATTTTTGGTAGCTATTTTTATATCAAAATTTTTATTTTTTAATCTTAATATCGAATCCTAAAATCAACTTGAAATAAAAATAATACGTAATAATATGTTGATTACTGTATAATTATCTAAGATAAAAATTACTATTAGGTTGTTTCATATCAATTTTTGTCGAAAAAAGACTGTTTGAAACAAGACTTTCGTAATAAATAACTCTATATTTTTTTGTACAAGGTTTAATTGTTGTTAACATGTTTATTTTAATAATGCATTATGGTATCGACAAAATAATTATGTATCCTTTTTCCGTACGAGTTTAAACTGAAAGCAATGCGGTGCAATCCGCACTAACTATCAATTTAGGATTTAGCGAAGGTAGTTTTAGTCAGAGAAATTTCTAGCTGGCGTAATAAGCCCCGTAAAAAACATGCATATGATGTTGATAAAAAATATTTAGAAACACAAACAACTATTTGGATACTCGCAGTAAGCTTTAAGGATCTGAATGCTATAGAAAAAGTTTAAAAAATTACATGTGGGTACCGCACAAAAACACCAACGTTTAAAAGTCGGTTCTTCGTTAAATATTAAAAACAATAGAAAACTATTATTGAAGATATTATTATCTAATAATGAAAAATTAATTATCTACAATAGACAAATAAGGTCAGAACAATAGTTAGACAATAAAGAAGTTCCATAATACGGGTGAAAACCCGAACAAAATATAGTGACAGTATTATGTTATTCTTGAGAATTATTTATCGATTGTTTCTTAAACCAAGTGAAATTTTTATAGTAAAATCAAATTGTATAGAAATTAAAACTATGTTAAAAACCCTATAAGCCAACAGCTTCATAATGCCACCAAATTGATATTGCTTCATGATAACACGATACCTCATAATTACTGCTGGAAAATTAAATTAATATGGATTGAAAATGTTTACTTATCCTTCAAATTATCTTAATCTTTCTCCTGCAAAATATCACTTTAAATCTGAATTATTTTTTAAAAGTTGTTCAAAAACTGATATTATTTTTCTCTATTATTTACATATGTAAATAATAAATAATCAAAAAAAAAATTTTTTTTACAACATTTACTCGAAAAAACACGTTTTTGTATAAATAAAATTGAATTCTATAAATAATGATTCATACATAATTCTATCTTTAAAAATCGAAAAACCCGCACAAATGCGGGACCCGTCCTTAAGCGTTTAAACCATAAATCTTATTTTCTTAAATACGAAATTTAATAATCGATAAAAAAAAAACGATTTATGCATATTTTTTTTTTTAAATATAATATAATTTTATATGTAATCGAATTATTTTATCTATTTCACTAAATCTTATTTAAATAAATTATGAGGTATCGTGTAATCATGAAGGAACATCGATTTGATGGCATAATGAAGCTGTTGATTTATAAGTTTTTTAACATAGTTTTAATTTCTATATATAATAATTTGATTTTACTATAAAAATAACATATGTGCAATATCTACTTTAATATTAAAACTGTAAGTATTACTGTAACTTTTAAGTATTATTGTTTCATTAATTATAGTTTTATTAGTTTCATCGTTTACTTTAATTCATATCGATAAATATTTACTTAACCCTTAAACAAATATAAATTCCTATTAATAATCAAATTGATTTATGTAATTTGTGCATATAGCTTTAAAAAATATATTAATAGTATACTGTAAAATTGCATATAATATCATTGACCAAGTTTTAACTAATTTTCTTTAATGAGATTTATTATCTAAAACCTTCGATTAGTATGAAGATTTTTTCGCGCAGCCTTATATATAATACTTATATAAGAGAAAATTTTATTAAAATAAATGAGCTACTTATACTAAAATAATTAAATATCGAATATTTTGGTAGTCCAACGCCAAAGTTTTGCTGTGTTTTTTTTCATTGTTTAAATACCCAACTGAACATACAAGAATAAAACGTTTTCGTCTCTATATTAATTTAGCTTAAATTAGATATGCAGTAAATCAGCAATTGCTTGAATATTATTACGTTATCTAGCCAAACTGAAAAGATACGCTGTTAAATATCTAATTTGATGTTAAGCAAATTTTGAACGTAGGAACTCGAATATCTTTGATGTGTTATTTTTTTCGTCCAAATTTCACCTTTAAGTACCATGACTGCGGGACTGTCATCACAAATTTCAACGCTCGTTTTCCAATCCATCAGACAGCCCTTCTTGACTCTTTTCAAAAGGTTTCGCGGAAAAGGTCGGCAGCACGTCATCACAAAAAAGTGAACAGTCGTTTGCTCCTACGTTCTACAGTGGACTCGGTACTACCGAGAACCGAACCGAAATTAAGTCAGATCTAATTCGACGTCGTGAACAGGAAGCATCGGATATTCGGCGTAGCACCGGTTTCACAGAACTGAAGCTGGACCAACAAGAAGAGATGCGGTCATGACAAATTTAGTAGTTCAAAGACCGACAGCGGGAGAAAGAAATGTCACAAGAGCGAAGACTGGTCTTCTGTGACGGCAACAACCGATATGTCTATTAGAATTACCGGTAATGAAGTGACAAAAACTTATTTTTTTGCTTTCAAACATAAACATTAATTTTGTATTCAAACATACAGCAAAATCTGTGTAGGAAGCTACTAAAATAAAACATATTTTACAATTAATTTTAAAGTTGACAATATAAATAAATTTTTAATATTTGCTTAAGAAAAAAATGTAAAACTTTTCAATTTTATTTCGTAATTACAATACATGTTCTAAAAGTTTGTATGTCAGTTCAATATTATTAAAAATATAACTGTTACCATAAGGAAAAGTAATTGCAACACCAAGACAAATTAGACACACTTGTCAACTCTTCACAATAATCAATGAATAGTAAATCTCAAAGTTAGCATCCATCACTAGCGAATGTCCATAGAGAATCTCATCTTAAAATTTATATCATTCAAATTGACCCCCATGGTTAGTCCGCATTAGTCAAAGGTGTCCGATCATTTATCACGCTCGTCTTCCTGCGATTGGAAGTCAACTCGTTCGTGGTACAAAACGAGAGAAGGGTGTTCATTAACGTCTAGAGGTGCAACGAAAAAATGGACTTATGGAATGTTTACGCTATTTTATGTATTTTGGCCGAGGGCCAGGGCGGCGGCGCGTTTGACAACTTTTGGTCTTCTGTGTGCATACAACATATGTATATGTATATAAAAATAAAAGTGTATCTGTGAAGTGACACACCTGCTTCATTTTTCTACAAATATTTTCAGACGACATTATGTCGACTTACCTCACAGACTGACAAGAATTAAGTAAGTTTCGCGGATTGATCGACTATTTTCAAAAACATTCCTATTAACATTCCACTTGTACTGGGCGATGTTTACAAAATAAATATTTTAGAAAATAACTTTATTTAAAATCTATAGTATATAGCAATAATATATCTTTCTTTACGTTTCAATGAGTTATAAGCTTCACACTTCAATATTTAATCAGTAAATTAGATCAATGACTAACACCCTATGAACCATTGTGTTTTAAAATTTCTATCGTGGTTATTATATAATCATAGTTCCATTCGATCATCACAAATTAGGTTTCCTAAATTTTCTTAATCTCACGGATGAATATCGTAATGAGTAGACGTCGTATATACTGATTTTGAGAAGGCCTTAGACGAGGTTTGCATGGGTTATTAATAAAAGAATTGTCGGATCTCGGTTGCTCGAATGATTTAATTCGGTTATTCTCGATTTATTTGAGCAATTGTAATATTACTATAATATTACCATAAGCTCAGTTAAATGGGTTTTTCAACAGAACATACCTAACGTATGGCAAAAAAAGTTTCAAAACAATTTTATAGACGTTTTAGTTTTTTTTTAAATCCAATTGAACACGTATTGACACATTTCAAAGATATGATTAGGAATAAAAAAAAATGTAAAATTTGAAAGAGCTGATTCCTGCAGCAAAATGCCGACGTTTAATCAAGTCGTTGCCCAACCGATGTAGGGCTATTTTATGGACAAAAAGTCACCCTACAAAATATTAATATTGTCTATTATTGTATTAGGCACATTATTGGCAAAAAACAAAACATAAACATGAAATAGAAGAATCATTTATAAATAAATGTATTAAAATGCGACTAAATTGTGACACTTTTGATACTTAATGTTATATAATATAAAATATACTAACATTACTTTATTAATTATCATAAGTTCGTCTTAAATAAAAATTATGTATCACTACTAACTTGTGTTACTACACAAACAATTATTGAACAATATGTGATTGCATTTAAACAATTCACATAAATATTTTTAATAATGTTTAAAATTTCCATTTGCAGGGTTTGCTTAAGTTTGTTAAAGACTAATTTTACAGACAATTAAAATTAATTACTAGAAATAATGAAAATGTTGCCGTATATGAATTTATGATTAGTATTACTGCTTTCACAATCACTGGATATTTTTATTGCCACTTAACATAAAGTTGTACAAGAGTTTTCCAATTAAATGTAACTATCTGTTAAAATAACAATCAATCCTTATTTTAAATGATGTATTTGTCTGATTATATTTTTAATCCTTGCTTAAATTTAGGATATATCTGTTAAAAAATCGGTGTGATTGTGGAATGTATAAGCACATCGAAATAGTAAACAATTTATCCATTTTATACAAAAATAAGCTTTTGTGTTAAAGTTTAAACAATTTTAGTTTTTAGAACTAAAATGTTATAAAATATTCGACAGATATAAAACGATTTGTAATAGATAAAGACGCGAAGTGCATTTTTAAGTTACTATATTTTTTATCTAACATTGCAATATTTTCTAGTTCTAAATAACAATACTAATAAATGTTAAATCTTTAAATAGTGTAAGCAACAGTTTATGTACATTTTTTAATTGATCATAAGTATAATTTTTCCTGGGTTAATATTGTTGTAGCAAAGGAAATTCTATTTATTGCCAATCAAAATTGTTGATGGGAAAAGCGAGATGAGGAAATCAAGACTATATTTAATCTAGAAGAAACATGTCATATTTTTTTATTGATATTTCTCTAGAGGTCTGTTATGCAACGAGCTTAGCAATTCTCGTCTATCTGCAACCTAAATATTTGCTTATATTTTCATCAAACGCCCCAATAGCTATACACTTCCGGCGTTTTCACAAGTTTAAGCACAATAAAATTCACCATTTTCATATATCACAACTCCGAATAGGCCAAGGCACGAATTAAAGCATAAAATATAACATAATTCTGGCTCATTAGCGCCTAGAATTATGTCAGCGGAATATAATTTAGCCGCCCGTCTCTTGATTAATACTCATCCGGAGTTTGAAAACTTTTAATGTTTGTAGAGCGCGACGAAAGGAACAAAAGTAAAAAATAAATGACACTAAATATAAAGTGGATAATCGCTAAGAGAGCTCTTCCTCGGCGATTAACGAAGACACGGTTCTATCTATAGACGTCAATGGTGGTAGCGTGAGTGGATCCGAAAAGGCGTGGTAGTAACGAAACGCATTTACGTCCTGACATTTAAATAACAAGTTAACGATCGCCAGTCGACAATTTACAAGTCCTGACTGACACAAGCGGTTACGTTTTCATTTCGATGGTAAAAAGTCGATATGGCGCGCGTGGAAAAGGGCGTCAATGTACATTTATGTGCGAAAAAAAACAGGCGAATAATTAATGGTATGCAAAATGTTATGTTCGGATGACACGAATGTTAACGCGAAATTGTTATTTATTCGAGGATTGATCATTAAAGTTTGAGAAATATGCGTTGAAGTTTCGATGGAGTTAGAAATTCGCGACGAGTATGCGAAAAGTATAATGAAACTATCTGTTGAATAACGAGTACGGCCAGGGGAATAATGAACGAATGTGTGAATTTGTATAATAATATTCCTAGGACAATCCGCAAAAATTAAAATGTAGAGGGTTCCCTCAATGGAACAAAGAAACAACTTCGTGCATTAAGAAGTATTTTTTTTATTTTCTGTTTATATTATATTATGCATTATATGTGTTTAGCTAAATAAATTAATAAAATTAATACGTGAAATGTTTACTATATATTAAAAACATGTGAAGTTTACGGAAACTATTTTTTTACTATAAATCTATTAATCATTACTTCATGGATTTCCTTAATGCGTCATAATAGTAAAAAACCATTATTGTGGAGAACAAAAATAGATGAGCACCATCCCACATAATTCTTTTCAGCTCCTCATAGCTATCGCTGAAAATATCCTTATGTCTGCAATACACTCTCTGGAAGTTGGCCAAGGTTGGCCAAGGACGGAGAATATAGTAAGTTACTTCGGTCGAGTTCGGTTCTGCCCGCTCTAAAACCTCTCGGAAGTTGTCCGAGGTTACCGAGAAAGGGAGGTAAAGTGGGGGTAATTCAGTCGACAGGCCAGCTTCAAGCGCTTCCGAACATTGTCGGCAAACGGACCGAAGTCGGAGCTGCTCTTTCGAGCGCGAGCGGTGAGATACTTCCCCTTTCGCTCTCTCGCGTGTTAAGTGTCGACAATGAGAGAGATAATGATATGGTGTTTCGCAAACTGAGATAGAACGGGTAACTCGGTTCAATTTCAGTATGCGCGTATGCGTCCTATGGTTAAAACGCATGACGAGCGCTGCATAGTGGTCACGTGGTCAAGTTATAATACCACATGCTTATCGGGGACTTCAAATGACTGACATCTTTGAATATTTTAGGGCATTAATTATATTTTTGATAGTATATTCTTCTAACAATAATCGTTATTATCAACAGATTTATTAATAATTCAGTAAGTTCTACGTAAATTTGTTTTTGTGCTTTCATTCTGTAGTTATTTAACATATTTAATAAAATTAACACATTAAAGAAAAAATATTTCGGGTTTTTATTTGCTGTAGCAAAAAAATATAATCAAATTTAATACCAGAAAAATAATTCACATCACTAAATACGCGTCACATAACACATGATAAGAACGACAATAACAAAATGATTACATATCCTATAAAAACACTGCAGTCGCTACATTATTAAAATACAGCTGATATCAGCTTGATTTTTCAGCTAAATAGATATATTATCGTTATGGTAACAAGAGGTAGAATATTGTAATTTGAGAAACAGATCCTTTCGCCGAGGATTTTAAAAGATCTGATAGAAAATTAAGGTTACAAGATGATTAATGATTTTTGCAACTTCTGTTCCAACTATAACAGGCTCTTTTTCGTTCCCAAAACAAAACTTCATATTTAAAATTATTACATAAAAAGGATAAAATGCGTTATATATACAAATAAAAACTTAATGAATTACTGACCTTCTTATGAATATTATGTAGTAATTAAAGAATTGCGACTCACCTGAAACATAATAAAAATAAAACATTAATAAATATCTGATTCATCAACATACATCATCACTTAATATTCCGTATTGAACATTTGCTATTCAAGAATTAATAAGCAATAAAATATGATTACATCTAATCAAAATGACTGTTTTTAATTAATATAAAAGAAAAATATTGTATTTCTTAATTATACGCCACTTCCTAAGAATATTTTTAATTAAAAAATATTCAAATAAGGTTATTTGTATATATATTCTTCAAACACAGCCCACAAATCATTGAGTCATTTAAAAAAATACGTACGACCTCCTCGAAGACCTTTGAACTTCGCCGAAAAAATATTAATATTCGGCAAAAGATCGAATCGGTGTTTCAACGCGGCAATGAAATATCTATCACGTAGATTGAGAGATGATAAATTCAAACCGTCGGAGAATGGCGTCTAACGCGTGACCCCTGACTTTGGAAAGAGGTGAGGAGTTCCCATGGTCTCTCTGGGACCGAGGCTTAATTTATTCGGTGGGAGGAACGCCTCGGACCTCTAAAAACTACATACTCATTCATTGATTAAAAAAGGCAATTAATTACCTGCAGCAATAATTAATCACCATGGATGTCTTAATCATTAAACATTAATACTGAGATTATAACTTCATGGCTTACATACACATATTAGCGTTTCTCAAAATATGTTCTACGGCATACTACTTGTCCCTATGAATAATACTATTTTAGATTAGCTTTTTATTTACAGAAAATTTAAAGAAATATTTATCAGTAATGCTGGTTTCAGACTTCTAGTAATTTGAATAAAATAAAATATATTAAGTGGAATGCAGTAACTTAAAATTAAGTTAATAAATATAATGTATTATTTATTGAGGTGGAGCGCCAAAAAAAGACTGTTTGAAAAGTTTGGGAAACGCTTTTATATACCATCTTCCTGGATCAAAGGTCCCATATTCAGGTCATATTTGACACGGTGAAGACAGCATGCATCTCCATTGAGCAATGTATATTTTTTCAAAGGCTAATCTAGGTTCATGAAAAACGAATAAGGCTCGAATGTGAATGTGGCGGAATCTCACACCTGCGCACGCGCACGCATACACCTGTCACGTGTCAAAGCGGTCTTTTCAAATTGGGAAAGAGCGAAGCGAAAAGATCTCAATTGAATCGTGACGATGTAAAAAAAATATAGAAGATGGGTTAGACTTATGTGTATAAAAAAATAATACCGATTCGGTATAGCACAAGATGAATGATGGTTCAGAAAGGGTTATTCAAATGGAGTTTAATAGAACCACTACTGATATACTTATTCTTCTTAGTATAGTTGTACGAAATATTAATGAGATTATAGCGTTTTCTTTAGATTGTATAAGAAAAAAAATATTCAATGTAATATGCTGTGTTCCATATAATAGTATAATAAAACACAATAATCAAATTTTCAGCTGAATAAATAATTATTTAAAATAATCTAGGCTACAATATAATTTATATTTTATGTATATGTATTTAGATTTACCAATACAATCATTTGTTATATTGGTTTTATGCTATTGACAATCACTGAATTATTCATTATGAATTTATGCGTATGACTTGAAATTGTGTTTTTTTAATATCGGTCACTAAATTGTTTTTTTTTTGTATTCAGTGTTGATCTTCCGTGAAAAAATAACCGGAGTGTGTTGAACCAGATTTAATAGGCCACTTGAATAAACATTGACATTAAATTTAAACCTCCGAGCCGAAACGGGAATAATGTATACTCGACCGAAATGGAAGAGAGATATAACTTCTTGTGTACACGTTGGCTGTAATTATATCGGAGGCTAAAATTTGATCAGCGCCATTTTGCATACAAATTTAATTTATACGATAATATTTATTTTAAGCCTTATCCGGCCCTCGATAATGTTGATTATTTTAACAACTTGAATCCATACGTTCCGTTGAATTCCTTTTATAGATAAAGATGCCGCTATCTTTGAAGCGAATTTTGCTCGGTATTTCAGTATCAAAATGGCAAAAGAGCGTACAGTGACGCTATAAAACGATGTGTTATTTAAAGATACGCGTGAAAGCCTTATTACATAACAATAAAAAAAAAAACACTACAGTTGAGAAAATGGAGAATCTCTCTAATCTCTGGTTCATTGTTGTCAGCTGTAGGGGTTCCTATTCTTGAAACTCACGGTAAACTCTGTGACCAAATATAATAATTCATCAATTAGGACAAATTAGACAAAGCCTTCGTTACGACTAGAAGTGTTTCCCATAAATAACACGCATGGATTCTCCGGTGCATTGAATGAATATTTCATTATTACGAAACGGTCACGGGAAACAATATATTACTGGAAGACAAATAGCACCGTAAGGCCACAAAATTCCCGTTGCGCAATTCGACCTTAAAGATATCCAGCAAGCAAATGTCACTTTCAAAAGGCGTATTCTTATTTAGTTGTTCTAAGAAGTGAGTGCAACGATTGGCTGGATGATCGCTGCATGAATGTGATTGGTCAGCAAGCATTGCTCCCCTGAATACTTAAGCCTGGACTCCAATAACGAGAAGGCAGTCACTTGGCAGACTCCGGCAGTCACCTGGGAGTCTCCGATAGATACTCGAAGAAACTAGACGCCCACCCGCCCGCGGACAACATACGGTCATGGAGGCTTACATCCTGAGAGGGACTCCACCATACGAGCAGAGGGATCAACCTCCTCTTTACTATGCCACACTTACAAGAGCCCTAAGGATCTTCTACGGACATCATCCCTGCGCCAGCTTTTTAACTACCACTCAGAGAATAACTATCTCGCTAATCATCTGTCACAATATGTAATATAATCAGTCTGTCACAATATGTAATATAATTTAATAAAATCCTCACTAGTTTCCACCCTCGTCTTACTGGGTGCAAAGTCACACACCAAAAGGTTCAGAATCCAGAAAATACCAATGGAATTATTGCTTATTTCCACCTACAATACACACCTTGTTGAAGGTGATATTTCTTAGTGACCATTTATGAGGTGATTGTTATTGTATTCATGTTAATTGTTATTGAAAGTATGCATGGCTATTGTGAGCTTATGCTGTGTTGTAAAATGTGAAAAAACATGGGTGTTCCTAAATGAAATTTTAAATGTTTTGTTTAACAACGGATTTTTTTTATTCTAGCTTTCTAAGAGACTATTGTTGAAACCTCACAATATGGTTATAGGTTTTTAAATAGACTTTACTTTCATTGTATTTTATTAGTGTTTGTATTTTTTATATTTAATTTAACATAGATTTATATATTTTACTTAAATTTACAAATTTAAAAAAAAAATTGAATCCCAATTTTGTTTGTTATTTTTTATAGATTAATCTAGTATTTTTATAATCAATGATACTAGAGAATTGCTAGTAAATAATTATTTTCAAGCTAAATGATTTAAATTATTTATGATTTTTAAAAGTAAAACATATGAAATTTCTCGTATTCTTTTACAAAACTTTTAACAGTAATGCATAGATATGTATTATATCATAAATGCATATATTTTTAAGACTATTCTGCTGAAATTTTAATAACTTGTCTAATAAAACGTGGCTAACAAAGCAGATGAACACCCAAAATTGCACAATAGCCACGCAAATATTAGCACAAAATCATTAAAACCTTTTTTCTGAAGCTTCGAAACTCTAATGGCTTCATATGTAATAAATAATGTTTGAACTATCTTTGTAATTATCGCGACTTGAAACAAGCTTTTACTAAAATGGCAAAATCAAAGCTTTCCCAATAGAAAATTATAAAATATGTAGCACAATATCCTATTTCCAATTACTGGCATTCACTCGACTGATACAAATCTGCCGCTAAACTCTTGAAATACAGTTGCTAATCAACAATTTAATCATCGACGACTACAACGAAGACTCGAACAAATGACCACTCGATGGACTCGACTTTAGTACTGATTTATTATTCAGTACCAAAATCTAAGTAAATCTCAAAAAAATATTTTGTCAAAAGAAGTGCGACGATTAAATTAAACATTTTTTTATAAAGGTATTTTAAAAGCAACTAATGCAGAAAATACGAGGGTATATAGTTATCTATCTTGCCTTTTTGGGTAAAAAAGTACAAAATTATTGTATAGTGTGTATCATAAATATAAATTTTATGATCAAACGTAATACGAATCAACGTATAAACCTTAGATTTTCTTTACTTTCCCGTTATTGCCCACACACAGCTTTCCGTTATTTTTTTTTCAACCAGCCAGTATACGGATTACCGCTCATGAATTATTCAAAGCGTGAATTTTCCGCGACGATTTCCGCGAGGACGTAGAACGAGTTTTTTTAAGCTTTCGCTAACATTCAATAATTCACAGTTCGCGGCGCGTGGTTGAAGGAAACCGCTCGTGATTTACGACAGGACTTTTTACCCTCCCGTGTGTATCACACCTGATGGAAAGAGGAGGTCCTGGGGTCCAGCTTTTTACTCTCGGCCTAATCGAAAAAAACGGTTTAGTTCGCGCGAACTATGCGGAATGATTTATGACTTTGAGCTTTAAAAGTCAGTGTCGCGAAAAATGCCAATTTGAGAAAATATGCAGTGAGAATCGATTCGAATGGAACGATAAATAAATATAATTCAGCGAAGGAAAAATAAGGTTTTATGAAACACTGTGCTGAAATTCGAAAGCTTTATTTGTGCACATAAAATGCCTGGTGGTCAAATCTTTAAAGCGATAAATTTTGCGTTATCGCGATTATGCAAACTCTAACAATGAACCCAAATTTAATTTATTAAAATAAAAGTAGCACTAAATTCCATAGGATAATAATATTATATATCGTAGGCTTAGATCTGACATTTACGTATTTCACATTCACTTTAGCGTTTATTTTCTTTTTCATTCGAATTCCGTGTATCGCAAAACTCCAAATAAACGAGATGTATTATATATTGAAATACACAGTGTGCACTCATAACACAATAACTGAACTTTCATAAACTTGATAAGCTACAATCTAATGTTTTTATTACGAAATATATTTTTATCATGTATTAATCAAATGGAATGTAGTCGAATTTTCAAATACTAGAAAGAGTACAAAAAACAATTTAATTCTCACAATATGAATTTTATCTAAAGCAATTGTATTTAATTGCCATAAAAAAAACACCCAGATATATATATTAAATTTTAAAAATTGATAAAATTTAGATACATAAAATATAATATAATTAATTGAACAATCTGTTTTTATTAAATTTCAATTTTGTTTTATAAATAATATAAAAATATTTTAATTAATTTAGAGTACTTTCATATATGTATGTATATACTCTCCAGATAAAATACGAGTTATAACGAAAACATAAATTTATGTGCTTTGTATAATGCTTATCTTATCCATTAAGTTTATCATTTTTTTAATATAGAGTATATATCAAAAAGCATTTTCTTTATATTACTTATAAATATGACACCTACAATTTATTGAGATGATTTTTACTCATCCAATATGCAGTTTATTATTTTATTTTAATTAGATTATCTTTATAACGTATGATCACTGATTTTTATCTTTCGCTTGAGCTAAATGGAAGGCACTCTTGAGAGACTCAACCACGTCCATTTGTATTCGTTGTTGTCGAGACTAATAACGATATCACGTATGGCGAGGAACCTCCCCAGGTAAGATTAATACCACGTGAGAAAATAAAACGACCGTATGAAATATTATATGGCGCGTTCATTACACTCACTAGTCGTGTGTGTTTTTTTCTATAATAAAAGGAGTTAAGGTAGTCCGTTTATGTACGTATAATACATACACATGCACGTATGATGAAATATGTGATTGCTTTATAAATTGGGTATGTAATTAATAACGACACATGTGGCTGATGTGTCAACTATGTTAATATTCAAAGCTACATTTTTTTTATGAAGCGACCACCCAGAAAAGAATAGTCGATTGAGCGAAATTTAACACGATCGTATATTATCTTTGGAAATGTTCGAAAGCTCGCTAAGGCACTTTTATTAACACTGAGCGAAATTTATTTAATGCCTCGTAAAAATATTTGACCGAAAAGTACAAAAAAAAAACAGCTCTCATCTCACGATGATGGAAATTACATGTTTGCTTTGCGAAATCGGTACATCGTGAACGTTTTGTTAGCATAATGGCGTACGTGTATTTGAGATACGTTTCTTTAGATCGGAATTATCGTAATGTTTGTTTTAATAATATGATATTAGTGCATGGTAAAATAATATTTATTTAGTATGTGGACCTACATGATCGATTATAGATTAAAAATATCAGCAAAAAACATGAATGTATTGTATGATACATAACGCAACACTGTTTACTGGATCTTATAAAGTAATCTCAATTTAATTTATGGTTATTAAAAGTAATCATTATAATATTATCGTGCTTGATACTCTGGATAGTAATAATCAAATTTTAATTAAACTATAAAAATTTGCCTATAATAAATTTTAATTATACATTATTTCCTTTAATTATAATATTTATTGGCACATAAAATATAGATTGTATCTATCTTTTCAGCGTCTTTTCTACCTTATTGTTAAAGTCATAAATTATATGAGAGGAGTCTTATGCCAACTGTTTCTACAAAACATTCATAGCGTTGTGATTTAGTATTTTTTTCTGCACTTTTGACAAATTCCGAAAATTAAAGCTTTAATATATAAAGTATTAAAATCCTAGACCAGAAACTATGATGTGAATAAATCACACACAGCATGCAAAAAACGCATCACAATCAAATCATCATAATGTGATTTATATTAAAAGTATTACATATAAAAAATAGCAAAACTAGCAATAAACAAAAAAAAAATGATAAATAATAAAAAATATTATCAATCAATTTTAAAAAATCAAAATATTTTAAAATCGTATAATAACACTAATGAATACTAATTACGCGAAACATTAATATGTTTGCAACCATTTTAGCCTATATATACTGTTAAACACGGAAAGGGATGGTATTAATCAACAATTTAACGAGTTCGTGATCTAATTCGTCGTGGCATACTGAAAGTATAATATTATATTATACCAGGCATGGCGAACCTTTTTGAGTTCGCGTGCCAAAAATCCTCAAATATTATTCCTCGATTGTGTGGCGTGCCCAAGGAGTAAAAATTTACCAAGATAGAAAAAATAAATAATTAATTATTTTTTTAAAACGATTGTCGTTTATCTTAGAAAATAAATTAATAATTCACAAATTATTTAATCAAGATTTTTTGAACTTGGAAATCGTTCACGTGCAATCCAAATTCTCAAACGTGCCACATCGGGCACGCGTGCCCTAGGTTCGCCATGCCTGTATTATACCATAAGAATAAATTTAGCATCTGTTTCTCTGCAGTAAATTATCCCATATTAAAATTAAAGTTAATTATCTTTGAAATTTTAGTTAAACGTAAAATTAAAATATCATTATATCACATTTCAAAATGATATAGTTGCTAAATGTGTTATTAAATAATAATGGTTAAAAATATGTGCTTACACACGACCCTGGAGAGCCGTGATACTATGTGAGCTTGCAAAAAATATTGATATTAAAAATTTGCATGAGTATTTATATTTAAATCAGAATGTAAACGAAGCGTCGTACGTGTTAATTAACCAAAAAGTCCACCTGCCATTTCTACCCCGGCCACACTAATTCCGAATGTAAATTTAATCATCCAAATTACACGTGTGCGCGTTTGAGCAAACTTCGGTCACTTTGACTGTGCCTCGGGGACATGTCATAAAGATCTATTTGCGATTTTTTGCACGAGGTATAAGTAAACATGTGCTATGCAAAGAACCTAGCTGTGTCTTAATCTGTTATTAAAACGCTCAAATACGATTAAATCAACTGGTTATATCTCAAAACTATATTTGATTTAATATTAAATATAATACTTGACTAATGATGGAGAATTACTGTGCAAAAATATTATCATAGAATACTTTTAAAGCCTATATAGTTTTTTGCTCTAACTGCAGAAACCCTCTGAGTAGTAAGTTAATTTATACATATTTGTTAATTTGTTTGTATACACCTGGGAGTGAGTTAATTTTACGTATTTTCCATAATTAGTTCTGTTGCTATGTGTTTTTTATTACTTTATATTACAATACAGAAAAATACAAATTTAATTTAACAAATTAAATATTAAATTTCTTTAATATATTTTATATACTATTATATCAATTTAGAGACTCTTAATATATTTTTATAAAATTAATATAAAATATTTTTAGATATATTAATTATTTTCGTACACTTTAATTTATTTGTGTTTTTTCCCTTAAAAATCATTTACATTCAATTAAATTTGAAAATAATATTACATAAATATAATGTTTTTTATTTATTATTTCTTTTAGTTATATGTGTAAATACATAACTTTTTGGGGTACCTCAAAACAGTAAAAGATCGACCGCCGTACATGTACGGTGCTACCGCTCAGTATCAGCGTCTTAGTGTCCTTTTGACCAATGTTTTTTTTATTTGGCTGAATATAGAGACATTCAAAGAATTGTTGACTAATTATAAAATTTCGGAGCTGCCTTCAAGGCATAACGTTAGATTTACTCAAAATTTCCAAACATGTTTGGAATGTTTCCCATTAAGCAATTTGCACAATATCCACAAACGATCGATTCAATAATGCAATAAACAGCGGCCGCCGCGACTAGGAACTTAATAATTATCATTATGTCGCTAGATTAGCGACCGGCCCCAGGCGAAATCTGGTGGAAGCCGCTCTACCCAGATAAACATCTCGTGGCAGCAGTAAGTAATTGGTAGCCGGGACGACCATTATCTGGCAGGTAGCTCGTGGCCCTCTCGTCGGCATCGGATGGCGCTACTCCAATTACTCAGGATGGACAACGGGATATCTGTGCGGAGAGTTTATCCGATCGGAACACTTGCCAGGAACAGATGCTGATATTTACGTGAGAATTCCTGCCAAAGATCGAATCTGCAATTCTCAATTACAGTGCGTGTCTTTTACGTCAATGAACGGGTTGTGTATATATAATACTGTAAGTAGTATTACATGATATATGATATCCAGATTTGAGATTAGAAGCAATGACGCAAGAGACGCAGAGTTGAATTGGAAATGTTTGCAAAATGGATATGTATTGTAAAAATCATTAGGAATACAAGCAGACAGTTTATTTTACATACTAATCGTCTAAATCAGCGGTTTCCAACCTGGGAGGCGCGGACTATTGCCAGGGGAGGCGCCAACATTTTTTAATGAATTATTTTTTATACCATAATATCTACAAATGAATAAAACTTGATATATTAACGTAACAGTGAAAATTCAGTGCATGAATGTTCATTTTTTTACATTTACATATATTTAATTCCTATTTTAAAAATTATCTGAAGCGGAGAAATTTAAAAATGGCGCGTTTGCAAACGCTCTGTTTCGGTAATACACAAAACGACCGCTAGTTGCATAAAACAATAACCTCAAATTTAAATGTCACTCGTGTCAACTGAAGCGTGTCGGCAGGGTGTGATATTGTTTTTTTTAATTGTTTCTGACGTGATTTCTTCTTGAAAATAATCGTTAGTATCATTGATTTTAATTTATAGCAATAAAATATTTTTTAGACGAATGGATAAATTTTTGAGTGGTTACAAGAGAAAAGTCAACAATAATGAAGATACTGATGCTGATACTAGTGGGAATAAAATCAAAAAAGTACAAGGAAGTAAAGCTCCCAAGAAAAGACAATACAGTTCATCCTATTTATCATTAGGATTCACTAGTGTCATTATAGATGGCTTGGAAAAACCAATGGGTTTGTTGTGTTCGAAAGTTTTGGCTTCAGATAGTATGAGACCAGTCAAATTAAAACGGCACCATGAAACTCTACATTCTGAATACGTTGATAAGTCCATAGAATATTTTGAAAGAAAATTGGATGAGCTTAATAATCAAAAGCAAACGTTCAAAAATATTCTTTCTGTATCACCAAATGCATTATTGGCTTCGTACCATGTCTCTTACCGAATCGCAAAATGTAAGAAACCACATACAATAGGAGAAACTCTAATTTTACCAGCAGCTATTGATATGGTTCGAATAATGTTCGGCGAATCATATGCAAAACAGTTGCAACAAATTCCGCTTGCTGATAATACAGTCGGAAGAAGAATCAATGATATATCTGAAGATATTTGCGATCAATTAGTTTCTCGGCTGCGTACTTTGAAATTCGCCATACAAGTAGATGAGGCAACTGATATAGCTAAAGATGCCCATTTAATTGCATATGTTCGATATGTTGTGGAAAATAATATATTAGAAGATATATTATTTTGCAAACCCATTCCTGGAAAGACCACATCCATTGAAATTTTTAATATAATGGACAGTTTTTTTAAAGAAAACGACATAACGTGGAGTAATTGTATTGGACTGTGTACTGACGGAGCTCACTCAATGTCCGGACACAAAGCAGGTCTTCAAGCATTAGTTAAAAAGAAAGCACCACATGCTATCTGGACGCACTGTAAGCTTCAGAGAGCAGCTCTAGTGTAAAAAAATATGAGCGAGGAACTTAACAACATTTTTACAAAAATTATAAACTACATTAAGAACAGTCCTTTGAGATCTAGGCTGTTTGCAAAGTTGTGTGTAGATATGGAAGCTAATTATACCTCATTTCTGTATTATTGTGAAGTTCGCTGACTATCTCGTGCAAAAGCGATTCAAAGGGTATTTGAACTCAAAGAAGAAATAACAGCCTTTCTCGAAGAAAATCACCACGAAGAGGCACATTTGTGGACGAACGATAATTTCCTTGTTAAACTTGCCTATTTAGTTGAAATTTTTGGAAAATTGAGCAGTTTGAATAAATCAATGCAGGGATCACAAATGCATCCACTTGTTCAAAAAGACAAAGTAAAAGCTTTCATTAAAAAGTTGAAGTTATGGAAGTCAAATTTACAAAAGAATGAGTTGGACATGTTTTCACTGTCAAAAGATTTCTGGGCCACAGCCAATATTGAAACAAGCAAGAATCTTTTTATTGAACACTTGGATGGTCTAGTGCTGCATTTTTCAAATTATTTTAAAGACCTTGATTTCTCAAAGTTTTTGTGGGTACAGAATCCATTTATCGACGATGAAAACGACAAATTTGAGCTGACAACCATTGAAAAGGAAAAACTTATAGAATTATCATGCGATAGCCTACTAAAACAAAAGTTTCAAAATGAAACCTTAATTCAATTTTGGATGAATCTTAAAGGAGAGTATGAATCTTTGTATTGCAAAGCAATGCAAGTGCTTCTACCGTTTGTAACGTCGTATTTATGCGAAACGGGCTTTTCGGCACTGGCTGCAATGAAAACTAAATATCGCAACAGGTTAGTAGTCGAAAAAGAGATACGAGTAGCACTCTCCACATTGCCCCCAAGATTTGATAAGCTTTGTGCTAATAAACAACAACAACCGTCGCATTAAATTTTTATGCGATAGATGTAGTTGGTTTAATTGTTTAAAAAAACTTATATATAAAAATAAATATACACGTATGTGTATGTTATAACTAAACCTTGTTATTATTCTGTTAATTGTGGTTTTCAGTTTATTTTTGTAATAAAGTTTTTATTATTTAAAACGTCTCTATATTATTTAATCTATTAAAAAAATAAAAGGTAAGGGAGGCGCGGAATTTTTTTTTTTTTTTGGGGAGGCGTAGTAACAAAAAGGTTGGAAACCGCTGGTCTAAATTAAAGATTACTTGAAAGTATTCAAAAATATGTTTATGTTAAAAATAATATCGATACAAATATTTTTAAATTGTTTACAACCTTCACAATTTTGCACATACATAAGTAGTGGTTGATATTTAGTAAATTCACAGCTACATTCAGAGCAGGTGGTGAGAAAAGGGACAGGGATTTTAAATTAGCACTTTGTTTGAATAGACGAAATAATTATTTAATGACCGATTACCATAAAAATTAAGAATGCAATGATTATTGACTTAATATTGCTTAGATAATTCGTTCACCGGCTGAATAAAAAAAGAAACGAGGATTTTATGTAAATATTATATAAATCATTTGACAATATGATATTATTTTTTGCGAAATACAAAGGAAAATATTATGTCATGGAAAGTGACCGGTAATTAACCATGCAATAAGTATTTTTGTCAAATTTATAATAATATCTCATTCAACCCTTTCACGTAAGATGGCATCTATAAATATTATTGGACATACGCATTGCACACCTAAATATGTCCTGAACCATTGAGCCTTTTAATATGGTTATTTTATATAATTTAAAGCTGAAAATCACTTTAATTTATTAAACTATAATATTAAAAAATATGGCATGAATAGGTGCTCACCACATATTAGCAAAGTGCGAAAATATCAGCCGTAAGCAAAAGGTTATTAATTTTATATAAATATTAAATAATTATGTTCCTGTATGTTTTAATAAATATTTTACCATGCTTAGCATTCGATCATATTTTAATAAATAAAATTACAATATAAGATATATACATAAATATTAACCCAAATTGCTGTAAATATAATATTTTTCATAAACAAAAGTATATATTGTGATAATTTGAATTCACACTGTGTATATTTATTAAAATACAGTAAATTAAAAGCAGGTAGTGAGAAAAGAGACAGGGATTTTCGATTAACACTTTAACTGTCTCTAAAAATTACGATTAGCAAACATTTTGTTGCAACCTGCTTGAATGTTTACTGATAAGGAAAAAAATAAGAATGCAAGGATCAATAATTATATTATTAAGAATTGTACACCGTCTATGTATAATATATGAGTCAATGGTTTTACGTATTTTTTATATATATTATTTTCAATACATATTGTATATCGCATAATTCTTGAGATATATCGAGTAATTCAGATTAATTTCTCATTTCTCAATTCACAATTTTTTGATACTACAGAAATTTAAAAACAACCCAGGAAAATACCAATGTTTAAACAATAAATTTGACACAGGTGAAGTAGCATAAATACATTATTCTTAAAAAATATTATTAATAGATGAAAGGTATTAAAAATGAGGCAGCTCTTGTATTTTATTATATTTAAAAAATATATTTAACAGATGATTTTTAATAAAGTAAAAACATTACTAAACAATCGCTGGTGAAATATACCGAAAAATATGACAGTTAATTTATAAGATGTATTTTTTGCTAACATTAAATAGGGATAAAAAAATAAGAAAGCAACTTACATCTAGTCACATTAAGCAATACACATTATTTTTAATTTAAATTGAATCATGCTTCATATAATATAATATAATGATTGAAATTTTCTATTATTTCCTATTCCATATATCTAACATCAATTATGAATTTACCCATTTCTAATGTTATACTATATATTTATGTTTTCCCTTAAGCTGATTATTATTTTGTTGTCCAAATAATACCGATTTAAATGATTATTGTAGTATATATATAATTGTATTTATATACATATTCCCATTGCAAAGAATTTAGCAGAATTATTTGGAGAGAAATTATTTACATCAAACAACTGATACTAGTAAATTTCGCATCGTTAACGTCATAAAAAATCTTTAATTATTTTCTTCCAACTATATCATTATTACCACTAAAAGTTAATTTAATGACTTTTAAAGCGTGAAATGTAGAAATATTATACTGAGTGATTGTATTTTTCTAAGTTCTCACCATATTTGGAACACCATAAACGACCATCTAATAATTATTTCACTATTTATATTAAGTAAGATTCATACTTTCTTACAAATCTAAGCTGTCATTGTTTATTGTTTTTAAAAATTATTTATTTACTAAAAGACAAAGCTTAAAAAAAGTTTAGTTCCAGTACACGCTTCAGTGATCCATTTTCAACGACCGGAACAACGTCCATAAAAGGCAGCTCACGAGAGATCAAACGTGGGCATATTATCTAGATCTGGTAGAGAAGAATTAAAAACAATAACCAAAACTTAGAACAATTCCGCCCACGTAATTTATCATCAAATTTACATAATTGAAGTTTTCATCCATTCACGCCCAAACTCGAAAGGCGTGGTCTACTGAAATATGTACCATACAAACACATATGGGTCACGAGAGCATTAATTAATGGTCATATATTATAAATTATTTAGTACACAAGCCTGTGTGTGCATTAGTTAATAATACAATGTGGAAAAAAGCAATCTGATAAAAGTATAAGCTCCCTAGTGGGCGATATACAATAGAAAAGTCGAAAAGTTCTGGAAGAAATGTTATTAGGTGTGTAACAGTAGGCATATTATCTCATGAAATAGTCCATAAATCGCTATACGTATAAAATTATTTTTTTATGGAAATATATAAAAAGAATGTGCTGGACTACGCAGAATATGAAAGGGTGAGTAATGGCAAATCGAAAAGGGTGGTGATATAAGGCGATTTTCAAAATGGAGGGGAAAAGCGATTTAATTGCGAAATTGCCAGTTATGACTAACAGCAGCGTTAATAATTCACAAATGGATAAAATCTCATGTGTAAAGTACCAAAGGAACGTTTCTGAATTAAATAGTATGTGATGTATAATAGAAAAGTTCTTAGAACATGACTTAAATAAATTTGTCGAACCACAGTGGAAAAATATAAATAATACATATAATTACACTATACAAGTCTAATTTTTCAAAGAGCATCGATTTTACTAATGAAATTAAGTAGTTTTTAAATTGTTTCTTTATGCAAAAAAAAGGAAAAAAATATTTTAAAAATATATTTTTATTCTATAAAGCAGAAAGAGGGAACCTTTTATGTGCGCGTGCCAATAAAATATAATAATTAAATTTGAGTTTCTGACGTTCTTTAGAATCAAGAAAAAAATATTAAAAAATCTTATTGAGCTAATATAAAGATTAAAATACAAATTAATTAATCTTATTGAGACAATATAAAGAAATAAAAGTAAACACACACAAATAAAATATTTCAAATATAAATTAATAACAATTTTTACCATGAGATTTTTATGTTGAACATTTTTTGCTAATTTTTTATCAAAAATATTGCTTTTTTTATTTTAAGTTACACTTTACTAAAATAATCTCAAGTTTTAATGATCAATAAATAAATGTAGATTTTTTTTGATATCATAGCCGTTCCCAGTTTTTTAAACATACGTTACGAATAATTTGTATGTATTTTAGGTTCTCTTTAGATTATATCCATTAATCGATACCTTTAAAAGCTATATATTTAAAATATATTTTGTGTGTTTATGTATCTTTCAAATTTAGCCTTTCGAAAATATTTTTTACAAAATATTAAAACATTTATATCAAATTAAACTCAACCATAACCAAAACAAATTAACCCAATGAAAGATTTAAAACTATAGTTAGTTTAAAATTTAATGGCTCAAGTTAGGATTGTTAAGTCTTTTAGGTTAGGTTTCAAAGAGAGCTTAGAGCAGCAGATAATTTTACTAGTAGAAAACTGAGGTACCACTGTACCTACAAACTAAATTATATTTTCGCTAGTAAAAATACATATACATATAAATATTTTTTACAGTAGACTATATATACATTTTAACAAAAAAAAATATATTTTGTAAAAAAATACTTCTTCAAAAATTCATCAATTTAATTTTGAGCTTAAAACTAAAACTCAAGTTGAATTTGTTACATACGAATTAAACTGACTAGAAGATTTTTAGCAATTCTCTCTAAATAAGGTAAACTCTCTTAATACTGAAAAAAGTTTTTTGTAAGAACAATATTTTTAATCATATTTGTGCTTAAATTTAAACAAATAAAATATTTAATTGAAAAATACTATAATCTTAATTACAAACTTTTATTTATGACGTTTTTCTACAGTTTAAAATATTTTCAAAATATAAAATAAACTCAACTCTAGTCTTAAGAAGTGAACAGCAGCATTTATTATACATTTAGTCGTAGCAGAAAAAAATAAAAAAATACTTATAATACACTTTCACAGCAATATATAGTGCGAAAGAATAAAATGTCACTCAAATCTGTTAATAAACAACTTATATAAAAACTACTAATTAAATTCAAACATCAATAATAACAAATAATTATTAAATAAATAATATGATATCGTAAAGGGGAAAAATATTATTTTTCCTAATAAAATGAGGGAAGGAAGGAGGAAATCGATAACCAGGTAAATGGCTTTATGCTAAGGAACTGGGAAATAAAATATTAGTCACTGTAAAATACTGACACTAATCAAAACTCAAGTGGAGCTTGTTTACAGTACTATATATAGCTGTAGAATCCTTTGGTGTCACATAATGGATTACTGATGATAATAATGATAAAAGTATTTATACTAAGAACTGATTTATATTAAGCTTTTAATTAACTTCAAAAAATACAAAAAAAATTATGTTGTCTTAGCTTGTCAGTACTTCTTACAAAGCTAAACGTCGCGACGTTTAGCTTTGTAAGAAGTATAGGTGCATCGACGACGCGTCGTCGATGTACTTATTTTATTGCTGCGTAGTCCAGGAACTTTTACCTCGCACAATCAGGTACGCCTAATCCGCAATGCACGACCTCCTCCCTCCCGGGGGCAAATATCTTAATAAAAGAGAAAAAAGGGAAAGACGGTGATGGTGATGATGATGATGATGATGGTGATGAGTCTTTGAAAGACCTTTACAGAGGGGACTGGATGAATAGCCCCAATTTTCAATTTCAACCCCTGTAGGCGGTGAGGGTGCAAGCGCGCGAGCAACAATCACCCCTGAAATATTATACAGTCGAACTCGGATATTGTGATATAACTTTTATAAGCCGCTAGTTTTACTTTTGTGATAAACATTAACAATTGTTTCAAGTGTATCGAACTTATTAGATCTTGGAAGAATTCATCAAACGATCGCTAGCCGGTAACACGGTTGAGTAACCGCAGATCATGACCATTGAAGCAGCTAGCAGGTGGGGCTTTGTGCTTTGGAAGTAAAAACAACTTCTAGAGGAAGGGGACGGAACAGAACAAACACCAGCGGGTGGCGTGGGAACCGTAAATATCCAATACCGAGAGCCAAAACACAAAAGACCACGTACAAACCTAATCTTTTGATCTAATCATCGAAACATTTTCTAATGCATTGTTTCATGAGCATGGATAATTTTGTAGCCATTAGTACCGAGATACGATATGTAGATGTTATCTCAACAACTCCCCTATTTTATACATAAAAAAGTTGTTTTTTGCCCTAGGCAAAACTGCAAACAACCCCACTATTTTCCTATAGGGTCCACAGCCACGATTAAATATTAATCTCGACGTTGCCGATCGATCGCATTAGGCGCAGTGCATATTGCAGATACCGATCACAGCAACACCAAAACACACTTGTGGATAATTGCAGATTGAGACGTTAAAGGGTTAACGCCTCGCGGTGTTCAATTAGATTTATCCAAAGATAAGGTGAATCGAAAATACGAAACGGTAAAAAAAGCGTCGCCGCTAAAAGCGTAATTTATAAACAATAACGCTTTGGTATTTTTAGCGCCGTATCTCGACTTTTAACCCTTCAACGACTGAGATAAGGGCCATTAGTGTACCGTTACTGATATTTTTAGTACGTTGAGAATGCGAGGCGTTGATAATGAAAGCGGCATGTTTCTGTGAGTGCGCAATATCAATGATAGAGATTTAAAAATAATGTGATATTTCAATCACTGGTGTCTTGGAAAAAAATATAACAAGCTAGTAGTGAAAATTATCACATTAAATATACATGCGTAAATTTAGCTTAAATAAATATCTCATAACATATTATAAAACTGTATGTTACTTAAATAGCAAACTTTGGCACCTGATCCAGTATTTTGTCTTTGATGCCATTTGATTGTTTTATATTCTAGTAAAATCAATTTTATGCTTAGATAGTCAAAACTAAAATTTAAATAGAAATCAGTTCACAATAGTATTTTATGATTTTTCATTCACTTAAATACATATAGTATCTATTAAAAAAACTCCTTTCGACACTGCCCACATGAATCAGACATATGTTATATTTGTGAAAAGACATTTATGTTTTTAACAGTTATATTATAGAACGCTTAGAATAGCAATATTTGTCTTTTTCTATTGTAGATATTTTATAAATAGAGTCACGATTTTTTTAACAGACACTACTTTTAACAAACTCAGCTGAGATGTTTAGAATGTTAACTTTTCAGATAAATAAATAAGTACCTACAAAAAACATTATATCTTTTTTTTTAAACAAAAAATGTGGCGGAACTCTCTTCTTGTCAAGATTTTTACTAAAGAAAATTATATTCATATATCATTTAAATGTAATTTAAAGCAGCTTTTTCTATGCCACGAAGCACATAAAAAATTAAATAAAATTTATTATATTTTTCTCTACTTTAGACATGTCAAATCTAAAGTCGTTTACAAATATAAATATACTGTAAACTAAATGTAAAATAAAATGGTAAAACGTCATAAATTGGAATGAAAGTTTATAATGATTTCTAAAGTTTTATTCAATTCTTGTCTGACAAATCTTCTCGATTTCTATTTTTAGTATTGTTGTCCATGGCCGAATTAAATCTGAGAAACCACAAATTAACGTGTTTTGAAGGATCGAAAGGTAATTTGATGAACAAAAGTGAGGAAAACATATTGGTTTTGAACGAAGCTCTTATTGGTATAATAATTAGATTCACTTGCGAAAACCTGCGCTCAAGTTCACTTGAAAAAATGGGATTAGAATTAAGAGCATATATTAAACGCAATATTTTTTCAGGATGTCTTTTCGAAAATGTATTCACAAAATCCACGAATTATTTCTCTTTCGTCTATGGTAGTCTAATTGGCATGTTTCTAAATTCCATCCAAAGTCTAAACTCAACATTTTTTCTATTTAGCATCCTTTTTAAAATTGACTCTTTCAACTTGAAATAAAATTCTTTCAAATCAATAGGACGATCATTTTTTGAAAAAATATGAAATGTACAGCAGCTGCAGAACATTTATAATAGGGTCCCCTCTTGAATTTTGCCAGAAAAATGCATGCCATTAAATAAAATATTATAAATTTTAATGAAATCAAAATTTTAAGAAAACAACGATCACTGACTGTTCAACTTTCCCCTTCTCCTTGAAAAAGCCACCCTGATTCCAAACCATAAATTCAGGGTTATCCCCCAAAGAAAATCTATAAAAAGCAATCTCGAATCTATCCCGAAAATATTTTTTAAAATATGTCATTTCAGTGAAATCATATCGGAATACATTTTCACCAGTAGATACATAATTTTACTAGTAAAAATATATTTTATCTGGCAAGTAAATTATTTTATTTAAACTTTTCCTTATGTATTAATATATACATTTACGTACTTTTATCATTATTTATTTACATGCGATGGATAAATAGTTGTATTTTACAGTGAAGTTATATTTTCACAGGTATCCAACATATAATTATGAAATTATATGTTGGTCTAAATTGTCTCCGAAACTCAATTTAACGATTGCAACACATAAATTTGCTGTTCAAACCCAAACCTAACATACACGAATTAACCAAACCCAACTTGACCTAATGCTAGTTCTAAAACTAACTACAATTTTAGAACTTTCATAAAATACAAACTTAGCCAAATAAGCGGAAAAAGAAAAACAGATTATTAAACAAAAACAGTTGAAAATATATAACATAAACATAGAAAAATAATTCATCAATATTTTTTCTATATGCCTAAATTTATTCTCAAAAGCATTTTAGATAACAAGCTTTCAACACGCAGATTACACAAATATTTTTGCAGAAAGTGTAGAGGGCCTTCAAACTCTAATGAATGTTTTCATTATATTTATAAAGACTTGTGAGTCTCTGTAAATATAATGAAAACCAAGACCACGATGACCATGAAAGACGACACTCGCACGCTAGAATTAACAGTGAAATCTCCAATGATCGAGCAGATATGACGTTTTGAATGTATAGCAGTGTAACTAGGGATTCCAATCCCGGGATCCCGGGATCCCGAACGATTTTCAATACCCGATGAGTCCCGGGATTATAAAACATAATCCCGAATTTTTCGGATTGGTTGATTTATCAAGCACAATCGAATTATTATTGACAACATCGTTATATTTCGTGTACAAACTTGCGCGAGTTGCACGTGTCATCTGTGAATCTTTGAGGCTGTGAGTCTGAACGTGCTTTTTCAGCAGCAGGCTGCTTAGGAACCAAAATAAGATCAAGGCTAAACGATAAAACACTTGATGCTTTGATGTTACTTCGTGAGTTTTATTCAAAATAATGTTTTCAATTAATTGTGTCTATGAATGTACATACCTATGTACATTCATTGTCAAAAGTTCATTTTTTTCTTCTCAAATAAATATATAACCTTCCCTTTTTTATTTTTATTATATTATTTTCTATTTTAAGTCCAAGACTAAAATTATAAGTACTTTATACATTGTACGTTATAAAAAACAGATGTAAAAATATATTGTATTATTCATTTTAAATTATTTTTATCGAAAAAATAACATGAAAATTATCCCGGGACTGGTCCCGGGATCCCGGGATCGACGAAATTCAATACCGAAATCCCGGGATCAAAATTTTAGCCCGGGATTGGAATCCCTAAGTGTAACTATAGAATATGAAATATGAGTTAAGATTTAGATGATCAAACGCATATTTATCAATCTGACTTCGAACGTTGCACTACTATTTATAGTACATATCTAAGAATGCAAGACTTGGAGTTTACTCGTAAGATGCATGAGCAATATAGAGACTTTTATATGAAGAAACGTATAATAAACGATTGAATCTGTTCTAAATTAGTATAAGAAATGTTTTAAATTTAGCAAAAATAAAAAAAATATATAATTCTAATTTAAACGTAAAAGAACAAGTTGCTGGTCTATCAACATTTTCTATTTTACAACATGTAAGGGAGAAAATATGACTAATAGTAATAAAAACATAAGATAAATTCAGAAAAAAATACATAAACATATTAACTGACTTTATATAACTGAATGTATAAAAAACGATTGAATCTGCTCTAAATTTGTACAAGAAACGTTTTAAATTAAGTAAGAAATTATAAATATTTTAATTTAAACTTTTTTATATAAACGTTAACTATAATATTAAAAATACAGTAAAATATTAAAATTTAGCACAAGTTGTTTATTTGTAAACATTTTATAGTTTACGAAAGGTTAAGGAATAAAATATGACAAATAGTAATAAAAATATAAGATAGATTCAGAAAAAATAGAAATACGTAAATAAAAAAAATTGTTTTATAAAAGTACAACAATAATATTTTTATTTGTTATAATTAATTATGGGTATTTTAAATGTCTATAATTACACAATATAACTAAATTTTTAAGCGGTTCATACATACATATTTAATTGATAAGAACTATTCCAAATAAACGGATTTATGAAGAAAATTCAGCAATTAAATTTTCAAATGATCACAAATACCTTAGCCCTTAAAACGTAAGCAGAAAAACGCTATTATATCATTGTATGATACATATGCATATATAATAGATCGACAAAGACCTAACGGATGCTTTGATCTTGGTTTGTAAATCCAATTTAGATAACTAACTTAAAAACACACATCCTTGAGTTCTGCTGACAGAATAATTCACAATGCATTTAATTGAAATCATTCAAATGATCTATGACCGTCGTGCAATTTATATACATTTATCCTTGCGAACGTGACCCGTCGGCGAAACTCGCTGTAAATTTATGCAAATATTCGCTTCTAATTTCGTCCATATTATCAAACGAATTGCACAATTGTCTTTTGAGCACGTCGGCGAATTTGCATCAAGAGTGTCATAACGAACAGCAAAAAATCTGACGACAGTCAAAACACGCTGACAGGAACCGATTACTTGTTTCGTTAACGTTTGGATTTTGATTGAACCCAGACCATAAATCATACATGGGCCATTTGCATAACGAGTCTCGCTTTCGTGTCACGGCTGACCATCCATCCTTGAATAACGGATAGCGATAAAGAATTATTTATCGCCGATTAATTGATCAGGGTAAATATTTTATAAGACGGCCGTAAATCACGCGTGGGATGCGTCTTGAAACAATCTTAAGGATGTTTACAATTTTTTTTTACCATACTTCGGCAGCGATGACATCGTCCATATCCACAAAAGTTCGTCTGTAAACATTCACTCTGGGCCACTGTGTAAACTAAGCGTTATCGTGTTACGTCAACATCAACAAAAAAATCTAAGAAGAAAACCTCTTTAATGTGCTAATGGATATTCTAGAGTCGATAAACACCGCACCAAATTTGGATGTAAGTGGGAGGTGAAAGAAAAGATGAATGAATTGGCAAATGGCAACTCTATCAGTACTTCTAAAAATATCAAATGAATATATTAATATACATATGTATATGTATAGATAAGAATGAAATAGGCCCAACCCTCAAAAATCATATTATACTTAACAAGCTATTCCAAAAAAAAGCTTGAATGTAATGTTTTAGACTTTAAAATTTTTATATATTAAACAGTATTTAAATGAAGCTTAAGAGCCTTTATTTAGGTAAAGTATTTATATATAGTCTATGTACTAATTAATTCAGAAGACTTTTATTAAATCAGTTTAATTCGATGTCGTCTCAGTAACTACCAGAAAATCTCAAAAAATACTAAACTTTCCATATTCTCTGTGAGTGAAAGTTAGTCACATTTTTTTACATGTATTATTATTTATAATGGAACGCAAAGAGTATTTTTATTTATTTATGAAAATATAATACAATTACACGATTATCAGAGTGCAACAATTGTTCGCAATATTTTGACCGATTTTTTCTCCATTGTCGCATTCATTGTTACGAGAAAATCATATTAAAGTTAATTAGTGTACGTAAAAGTAAAAGCTAATGTATAATAAAATAATTTATACAGTTTTTATAATTTGTTTTATCTTATAGTACATAATATTATTATGTTATCTAGTTGCATTGCACACTTGTATAGAATTGCGTTTTGATCGCATTTCCTCGTTACGTCACAACGGAATGTGTCTAATTGCGTCTCAAGACATTCGGGTGCGATTTACACATGTGGACTGACTATACGATAATAGTATAGACACAATTCGTACATTGTACGAAAATGTTTGAGTTTGCTTATATAAACTGTTTAAATCTGATTTATGCAATAGTTAAAGCGTGCGAGCGCGCGCGCCAATGTTTGATATTTACTGATGTGTGCAAATAATTGCAAATCGCGTGCGCCCCCGCACCCCACACGTGACACAGTTCTACTTGTTACCGATGTGTTCGTGAAGTGTGATTCATCGACAGGGGTACCCAATCTTTTTAGTTGAAAGTGAATAAAATTAATATTTTAAAAACAAATATTTTATTCCGACAAGGATCAGAACAGAATTTAGTATTGTATTGAGGGGAAAATATTTGGTTGTAGGGCTTTGATTAGTGTTTGTTCCACAAAATGCAATATAATGATTTCTCATTTCTCAAAAAAATTCAAGATTTCTAAAGATATTTTTTGTTAAAAATTATATTTATACAAATATTTTTAAATGGTTTAAAACGGTTAAAATTTTCGAAACAAGTAGATGTTGAAAATAACTTATTTTACAGCTGCATTTAGAGCAGGTAGTGAAAAAAATGACAAGGATTTCCGATTAATAGCAACAAAACATTGTTTTATGACCGACTCTAGAATTTACAATTAACAATAAAAATACAAGAATCAATGACTTAATAATGATTATATAATATTATTAAGTCTTTGATAAGGATTTGTTCGCCGGTCAAATGAAACAAGAGTCAATGGTTTCATGTAAATTTTATATAAATCATTCGATAAGATGTTTTTATTTTTTTAAACGTACGAGCGAGTGCCTGTTAAATAAACATGCATTAAATATTTAGAACAGATTTATAATAATATCTCAGATATAAATTATAAATAATTTAATATAAATACATATCGTATATTACATATTTTTTATATTTTAAATTTGTATTAATTTCTCATGTTCAGAAAAATGGAAAACTTCGAAAAATAAGAAACATTAAGCATATCCACTAATTCTAGTCCTTGAAAATGTATAAGGCATCCTCCGTTCTTAGAATATTGTATGAATGGATTCACCAAGAACACGAAATGTTTTTGCCAACAAAAATATTTGCCTCTGGTAATATTATTATATTTAATTTGTTAAAAAATATAAAATATTATGTCTAATTAACTTTGCTCGGACATTGTGACATAAATTAAACATGGTAGAAGCATTCATCGTTCAAACAAATTTTTGAAACAATTTTAGTCACTACATCGTACAAAGTGTCTTAAAAAATATCGAAAAAATGTATTGTTATCAAAAAATATGTATGTAAACTACAATGTTAATAGTGTACACTTTAGAGTAGTGCCTTACAGATAAAATACACAAAGGAAACGTTAATTTTAATTCACAATGTGTAATACGATTTGTGAAATACACAAATTGGTATTCAGCTCGGTTATCTAGTGTTTATATAAAGACTTTTAATAACAATATTATGACTTACTGAGAATCAAATGAAGCGTAGCTAAACCGAATTTTGACCAATAGGAGAACGCAAAAAACAATTATCCCTTCTCAGAAGTCAAAAATCAACGTCAAAAGCAATAAAATTGTACCGTCGCCGTCGCAGTGGGAACGCTTGTTACCGATACATTTTATAGCAGCATATAATTTCACTAGCGCCTATCAGTTAAATTATATTTTCGCTAGTAGAAATATATATTTACTAGTGAAAACGTATCTGTACTAGTGAAAATATAGCTTTACTGAAAAATGCAGAAACAGCCATTTAATTAATATTAATATTCATAATTAATGAAATACAGCAAATGTTAGATTAATAAAAAAAATCTATAAAAAAAAATATTCAAATTTGTGTTTCTTTTTAAAAGTTTGGAAACTGAAGTTGGTTAAACCTTTATATATTATATCCTTCAGCATGAACATTGTATCGTAAAAATCTATCATACAACTGAATAACTACTCTCGATTAAAATAAAACATATAACCTAATTAATCCTCGCGACGTTATAGACCTATATAGGGCGCAAAATAATAAATATATAACAATTGATAAATCAATATCAACTTCACGATTCAGAATTTAATGCTCTCAAAATATATTGTCTTAATATTGAGTTGAATTAAAAACAGTAATTTAAACTATTCAAAGAATTTACGTAAATATAAAAACAAAACTTTTTAAATTGAGAACCGTGGTTAACAAATCTCGCTTCTAGATTTTGAGCGATTGGCACAGACTGGTCAAAAAATTGTTTCCGAAATCCATCGATGGATTAACATATTTTATAATGAATTCTAGGAATTTGGCAATTTTAGGTAAAATGGTTAGGAATTACTAAATCTTGTTACCGTAATATATGTGAGTAACTAATGAAATAAAATACTGAAAATTTTAAGTCATTATTTTCACTATCATAATACGTTTTAATCCTTTTTAACGTTAAATTGAATTAAAAGTATTGTTTCCTCGTCTTCAAAATAACAAAATCTTTAAGCGTGAAAAAATGCTTTGTCAATACTCATCTGTCAAACACAAAATATTCGCCTAATATGGCTGACAAAAAAATGACATTTACATTACAAAGAGAGGAAAAACCAACGTGAGAAAAAATATTAACTTATTTGAAAACGTATAATAAGTGAAATCCTTTATTTGTTATTATTTTTGTTATTACATTATAGCAATGCCAGACGAAGCTGCTTGGAATCTATGTAATGCTGAGAATATACAAAATATTTTCTTCAAGCAAATGGTATGTATGCAATTCCTACACAACCAACCGTGCTATAGTTTTTATATGAAGTATCTAAATTAATTTTTAAATAAAATGCAATGATCTAGAAATTCGTATTAGACGTTTTGTAAAACAAAAGTGTACTAATGGTCAATTTTTGACACGCAAACTGAAAGACAAACATTATGAACTATAGTATAGATTAGTGGTAAGCAAAAAAAGTTTACTGTCACTTATTCACAGCATGATGAATTCCGAATACAATTCGAACATTTTCAAAAGTCCTCGCATTCATTCGCCGTTCCCAAACGGCACTTCTAAAAATACATACAAAACTTTCGCCCGGCTCGTCTGGCAGATTCGCGAATGTCTGTATCTGACACTGACCGCGTCATTGTGTCACACACCAAAGACCGTGACCGCACGATGACCGTAACCGTGAACCTTCTTCGTAAACGAAACTTAACCCAAACAGACAGACAGACAGACTATCGTCGATCCACGGGGCAAAAGCGCAGCGGGGGCGTTCTTCGGATCTTATCCGGTCATTTTGCATACTCGCTCTGTTTCGAAACACCCGTGGCAATTTAGCCACGAGCTAGAATCAATCGGTGGTTTTCCACAATTTCTGTAATTTCTGAAATTGACACTGCGGAGCGGCAACCCAACGTAAGCTTTCGATATTTACGGAACGAAAGTGGGTCAAAAATAGCGAGATACAACTGTCAAAGCTGCTTTTATGACGGACGAATGCGCTCGAAAGCACTTGAAAGCTACTAATAAAGAGCGCACAGAAGCGAAATAGTACGTTTTAGACTTTGCTGCTGAGAGGATATATTATAATCTCTGTGAGTTGTGAGTAATTTAATATGCTTGCATCATTTAAACCTGATTGTATAGTACACACTAAACAAAATACAAATACATAGAGTTGACCGTGTGAATGGGATATTACTCACATATGATACAATCACAATACATAATAATAATGGAAATAAAAAATGATAAAATGTTTGTACAGTTTAATTGTAACATTCAAAACGTTTCGTTGATTATCCTAATCGAAGCAAATCTTCATTTAAGTCATACTATATTTTCTTCATTCATTTAAGACAAAGCTTTTATTTTGTTTCGTGACGCAAACCAACCCTTTATTCCACCGTGAGTTATCGTTCCTGTTACGATTCTTTAGACTTTTAACGCAGTTCCACCGGATACAAATTCGCTTTATGCTCCAATTAACAAGACATGGACCCTAATCTAAATTTCGGTCCACGACAGCTCCGATCCACTGCGCATAATAAAACTTCTATATTATCTCACCTCGTGATTATTTTTTTCAGTCGTGGAAAAAGCTTTTCCGTTCCGCTTAACGATCGTTTTTAAGCTTCTTTGTTCCGCATCAGTGTCGTTAATCAGTCGACGTTATCCAAACTCTTCCACATAATTTCCCAACAGAGCTCATCACCTATCCGATATTTGGCCCTACGGAGAATAGTCAGCTTGTCGCCACATGGCCATCTGTCCTGATTTACTTTATCGCTTGGGCTATATCGATTTTGGAATCGTTTCAATATGTCGGTCAACTTCTCGAGTCCCGAAATAACGGACAAGACTAGGAACTGCAGTAGTGCTTTACCGGAACGAACATGCAAGCGTCGATTGTTGTTTCTATTCGCTTTCCAAATGCAAATTTACCGACATACATTTTTTGGCCGAAGCACGTGCTACGATTTTTTAATAAAATGTTCCTGAATACGCATAAAATTGTATCGTTTTCCACAGTGTCGATTAAGAACACGGCAGCGACCTCTGCCTTTTGAATTGCTACTAATTGAGCCACGATTAATCATAAATTCAATGAGTAACATTGTAATTGCGCATTGAAGACGAAAGCAACAATTATTAATTAATAAGGTCAATTAAGAAACGCTTTAACGGAGCGGAAACTAGGATTAGAATTGAGATCAATTGAAAAATTGTTTAGATGGCGCACTTAAAAGTAGTCTATGAAAGTTAAGAAAGAAAGAAATTATTATATATGTAATTAGTCATATTCTTATATAAACGTAATATTTGTCCAAATATTCGTAAAGTATTTGTTTATAGTTGTAGTGAAACATTTTGAAATTTTTAATTTCTATATTCACTATTGCATGCTTTCTTTAAATCTTTGTGTATTACTACAATGCAGGTAGTCATTTTTTTTCGATCTACCATTGCATTATCTACAACCCGATTGTGCTTTGTTTTGTTCTATAAAGTTTATCTTCATGTAATTTAAAACAGCCATAACCGACAAGCAAAAAACTTATTTAATTGCAGAAATTCCATAATTTACTCATATTTTCGAATAATTATAATGCAGCTGTGAAGCTGAACATTTTTAATAGCGAACATTAAATTTTTAATTAATACGAATAATGTATAAATTTATCGGAACCATAGAAAAAATTTCGTTTTATTGAATGTAAGGAAGATGATTTTTATTTTAGTTTTAATTACAATATTACTACAGCATCAAAATTACATATTACAAGTTTTTGTCCATTTTTAAGGATACTGGATACTAAGGATACTTAAAAAAATGTTTTATAAAAAAAATTTGGGGGTCGGCGAAACACCTTGAATGTCCTTTGTGAACACACCCGGCACAAGTCAAGTCAAGGACGAATTAAATTCGGAAAAATATTGTATCAAGTTGTAACGTCATTCTTAAATTCGAATCAAAATATTACGTTATACTGAGATCAGTCTTCGTTACAATGAAAACATTTTGTATAACAGTTTTTCGGGGACAAATTGAAGATTCGTTATACTGGGAATTTCATTATTTCGGTATTCGTTACAAAGATATTTCACTGTACTATACAGATATTAGCTAAAATAAAAATTCTGCAAAGATAATATCACAAATGTAAGAGTAAAACTTAATTCCAATTTATTTTTTTCATACTAGCACTGCTTTAAAACAAGCGTTTTTAAACAAAGATAAAACAACTTTACTTATGATTAAGATATATCCTGATTTAAGTTTGATAAATAGTTGTATTCTAATAAGGTTTTTGTTATTTATAGATTACATTCCAAAGTTTCCACATTGTCTTTCACTATTTTTTAAATATTTTTTATTGCCAATTATATTGAATTCAATTAAACCTAAATCCATTTTTTTACGTAGATAATCGATACAAAATTGTAATTATGCCTTACGCTATTTTTTATCAGAGAATACTAAAAAAATATTAGCATTTTGATTATTTATTGCGTTGTTAAACGATGATAAAAATAACAACATAATAAATTCATTTAAACCAAAATTGAAATTTGAGTATAAAAATCGCTACAAAAAAAGATATTTTTTCCTCACAAACTAGGACTAGGCAAAATACTGAACATTGTTTTTATTTGCATTTCACTTTGCTAGACTATGATAAAAATGCATATATTGAATTAATTTTAACCTGATTGTAAAGATCTAATTTTTTAAGTAAAAATGTGAAACTTTTAGTTTAAAAATCGCTACACAAAAGGGTTTAATACTTTTTTACAAAACTTAATTTACTTCTATATAGATTTTATTTGTAATAACAAATTTTACTTCATTAGTATTAAAGTTGTTTATGACACAGATTTTATAAATTGATTTATATGTAGTATTTTAAATACATTTTAAACGCTCCGATTAATTGTATTTTATATTAAGTTAAATAGCAGTTATAGTTTTTAGTGTAACTTAATAAAATTGTTGAAATCATAAAACTATTTATGACATGATATAAATCAATAAACAAAATAATAAAGTCATTGAATATTTATGGTAAAACAATGTTAGGAAAGTAATCCTTGCGATATATGATTTACAGCTACACGTCATACAATAATTTTTTAGTATTTTGCCATATCAAAAGCTTGATAATGACAAAAATCTAATAATTGATTAATAATTACATTCTAATACATATTACTTAGATTGAATTATCTCATATTTGTGGCATATACTTTGTTGTACATTGTGTTTGATTTTAAACTATACATAATGTATAGGGTATCAGTTTATTTAACTGTTATAGCGGTCTCAACAAACATTTCAATAAAACAGACGTCCGAATATTTTTCGACATATATAACAATCCAACTTCGGTATCGTAAATCTTTACTACAAAACCGGTCGTTGAAAGTTGTCGATCACAATCGTTTTGTCACAACAAATCAACCAGTAGGCAAACCGATATACAATATATGTATACATACACGCAAACATACACACAACTTTTGACACAAATTCTAAAACCAGAAACGTTGAACCCACATCGCTTCTGACCGATTTCAACAAAGAACACCGCTGTGATGGATTGCCATCGGTGACATTTTCGGCTCAATATTACGCTACACAATTTTCCCACAGTGCGGCGGACCATTTGAGAAACTTCGCTCGGTTTTCAGTTTCGTCCGTGGGCGTAGTTCGGTTGCATAATGTGCGCTTTCTTGTAATACTATTTTACCGTCCTGACGTGTAAACACGGTTAACTCGCGCCGGTCTATTCACACTATACAGCAGAACTCACAACACGGGAGATGTAAACAGTAGGAGGTGGTGAGCAGCACAATCGAACAAAGAGGAAAAGAATCGAAAGGCAAACATTGAGATGTTTGTAGGGGAGTGTAAATAAAAAAAGTCAGTTATCTGCATACTTTTTGTATTATGTGAGATTTTGTCGCATATCTGTTAAAATGAAGCAATAAAGGTATATTTGGTAACATATTTTTGCTCAATGAATTGGAAATTCAAATGCGACGTTCGCGAAAGAAAAACATCTATTGACGTCAGAGCTACTGAGATTTCAGATTCTCATATAAGTTAGCAAAAACTATTTTAAATTCTTACTGCATTCTCGCCAAAAAGGTCACAGTTTTACTGCAATGTCAAGAGGTCAAGGTTCAAATCTCACTAGCGCCAATTTTATCACGTCTATCCCATCTATGAGATTGTACTGAAAGGTTATATACGAATCGACCAAAATATATAAAAAAATAATCAATATTCAATAGCTCAAAATAATACAATAAAATATATGTTACAACTAATTTGTGAATTTATAAAAAGTATACATTATTAAAAAAAATCTGTTCAAAATTATTATTGCATTAAAAAATATAGACGTTTATGTAAAATTCATTAAATAAATTATGACGTGATAAAATAATTACACTTGTATGACAATATTTTTGCCACAAATATTGTATATTAAAACTCATTATTTTAAATGTATAGTTTTTTTATATACTCTTGAAAAATTATCTATTTTTTAAAAACGTCTATGCTATCTGTAGCGACCACCATAATTGTCGCGTTGCAATTAAACCTCTCAAAGATCCGTCATTTTTTTTGCATACATGCACATGCATATCCACATAAACAGCGTTTTAATGGCCTGCCAAAAATAACAAAGTGCTAATTGAAAGCAATTAGCACTTAAACGGGATCTATTTCAACTTAGATCAATATTAACCCTTTAAACGCTAGCAACCCATTGAGCAACAGCTTGTTATTTTACAGCACACGCCAATATATATCGATTGCAAAAACGGATTTCATAATAAAATAGTATTTGTTTTTCAAAAATGTATTATTTTATTATGACCAAAACTTGGTGGCACGTTGGTAACACTGACGGCACATTTTTTTAGCGCAACGGCGGTGAATCCTCATCCACCGTTTACTTTCATATTCTAACATGTAAGTCATTTTAATCTCAAAAAATTCTACTCTAGATAGTCACCCATCGTTATATCCAAAAGAAACGGTTCGAATCTCAAATAAACCTCTGTATTTTTAATTGCTATCGTACATGAAATATCGAAATAAGTGTTTTTTTTTAAATAATTATATATCTGATTGATCGTCACAGATTAAGTGCACCTGGATTTTCTGAATCTCACAAATATCAGTTCAAATTGAGGTATGTCTAAAAATAGTAATAGTAAGATACTTTAGCTAATAGAGCTAATTTAACTAATATTTCGCTACTTTAGCTAATATATTAATATATGAAAATAACAGTCACATGCGTGACAAGAGGCGATTTATCGGCGTGATATAACTAACCGTTAACAAAATGACAAAAACAGTCATAAAAAATCCATTGTTTCCGGATTTACGCAACTTAAGACGCGTGCACCTAGTAAAGCAGTAAGAATAGTCTAATTACAATATTTAAACTTCGTCTTAAATCACCCAGGATGATTCGACTTTTGTGTTTTTTTATATCAATACAGAGGCTTTCAATATTTTTTATAAAATTAATATAAAATATTTTTCGCTATGTTAATTTATTTCGAACTCTTTAATTTAATAGTATTATTTTCAAATTAATAAATATATTATATAATTATAATGTTTTTTATTTATAATTTCTTAAGTTACATATAATATAAATATATAACTATCTGGGGTACCTCAAAACAATGAAAGATCGACCACCGTACATGTACGGCGACACGGTTCAGAAAGTAACGGCCGACTTTATGACCGAAATATAAAAAAAGTGTAAAATTAAAAATTATGAAAATAATAAACACATACAATTATAAAAATAAAACACTTTTAAGATTAAGATGAAAATTTAGTGATATTAAATAAATAGAATGAAAATACCAAAAATAGTGCATAAATACAAAATGAGACGATATTGCTTACCTGAAGACAATAAATAACACTTTACCAACCTCATGCACCTTACAATAAATAAAACACAATCAATCATGCACCTTACAATAAATAAAAAACAAACAATATGCACATTAGCACATATGTTTTAAGCTAAAGAATACATTTTGACGATTTAATCAATGATTTTTAAAAGAAAATCTAACACTTTTGACGCTAAGTTGCCGATAATGAGATTCCGAATATAGTAAAGTGAAGGTCCATATATAAAGGAGAATGAAGATTAGGAAATACATCTGATTTTAAATTGATTTGAGAATTAGCCTTTGCTGCAAATATCATGAGATTTCTTAACAGATTGAACTTAAATCTAAAAAGAAAAACAGTGCTTATATTTAAAATTTACACTACATTTGAATATTTGAGAGAAATGATAAAGCTCATTTTCCTCAAAATCGCCAGTACTCATTGGACACTTTAAGGTTCCATAAGCATTTGAGCCTAATAAAATGGCTTTTTTGTATAATTTAAGGCTGTAAATCACTTGAATTATTTGAACCATAATATTTTTTTAAATATGGCATGAATAGGTACCCCCCCCCCCACATATTAACAAATTTCGAAATGGCGCGCAAAAATATCAGCTGTGGTGATAATCTAAAGGCAATCGGCCAGATGAAGGCAATAAAAAATGAGTGAAATAGATGTTGTCGATCAATATTTAAAAAAAATATAATAAAGAAATATTAGATAGACCTATAGTGATTCATACATAACGGCACACGCGTATAATGTCCCGCTAACAGTGCTCGCGTACCTAGCAGCCGTCGAGAAATGCACCTGCATTCTTACAATCCCCTTTAACGTACGGAGTGGGAGTACAGCTTACGCGTATGACGATATATATAACGCAGCACAAAACCGGACTAGATACACTTGACTTTGATACGCCTCGACGCTCAAACAAAATCTGTATTTTAAATATCTTTCGGAAATCGAAATCGAATCTTAAAGCAATAATGCGGACAGATTTACAATATTTGACAAAATATAATTTTTATCTTTAACTAGCTTTGAATATCGACCCCGTGCTTCTAGGCATTATAATTTGGATGATAAAAATCAATACACATAACATCTTGTGGTTTTTAAGAAAAATATTAAAAATAATCACTAAAATCGAATAATAAAATGTTTTGCAATCATATAATTGCACTTACATAGCAGCTGAACAAGCCCTACAAAATATTGAAATATTTCTCAATAAAAAGATCAAATTTCTTAAAAAGATTTACCAAACTCTAATTGACAATTATACATTAATTCCAGTGAAAGACATAAAAAGTAATTTCTTATTACAAAACCCGATACCTTGGAAATATAAAAATAGTGTTATTCCCTAATGATATTTGCAATTACCATATTTAGACTTACCAAAATATTTAGGAATATATTAAAAGAGTTTTTAAAAAAAAATTAAATTGATCATAAAAAATGATTACATCTTTAAATACTTGTACAAGATTTAAAATTGGTAGAAATAGTCTTAGCATGAACGTGTCTAAAGCTGATGCTGAACGTTCGTTCAGGTCGTTGAATCGCATTAAATACATATGAGAAATTTGATTTCCTATGATGTAGTAAATGCCCTTGCTGCACTATCAATCCAGAAAGTGTATAAAATATATTAAATTACAAATTAAAATGAAAATTATATTAAAAAATTTGTAGGATTTACAATTTTAATAGGGAACATATATAAACTTGTTTTAAAAACAATATTTTTATTACCTTATAAATAATAATAATAAACTATTATGCTAATCTCTCTTAGTAAATTGATTAGCGTTTTTATAAATTGATATATTATTCTTTAGTTTCGGGTCTCTGTAAACGGATCTCTTGGTGCAGAGGTTTTTTATTAGGTTAACAATATTTACTTGGCGCACTATACCAATTAATTGTCATAATATTTAAGATTATAATAAGATTCGTATTCATTATTTGCATCAAATATTGGCATAATCCATCGTATTTTAAGTGGTTAGATATCATTCCTACTACTATTACTGTCACAGTAATAATAACACGGTTTATATCAAATTCATCGTCACTTCCTTAAACATCCATTATTATAACGTCATTCGTAATTATATGGATAATTTGTAAAAATAAATCAATATATGTATTTATAAATAATTATAACACAGATTACTAATTGTTAGTAATTTACTAATATTCTTATTTGAGTCGCCGCTAAAAATGTCGATACCCAGGTCGATGGTTGTCAATCGCTCATATTAATTGTGCGAGCGAGATAGCGAGCTCTGCTTGCATCTCGCTCTTTTTTTCCGTCATACTAAAATCGTTTTTATTTGATAACAGACACACAATATTAAGTAAGAATTATGCACAATTAGAGCATATAATCCCGTTTCATCCCATATCATAAAAATATAGATACCCTTTAAAGGAAAAAATCAGTTTAAGAGCAAATGATTGACAAATGTCAACTATTACGCGATTCAGTCTTAACACAGCACGATTCGTCCATGTCCGATAAAAATTTTAAAATAAACTTACACTCGTAAATTGAAGATTATTGAGTTATCTGCGTAAGTTAAAAATTGAATATTACCGAAATGTGTTTAACAGAAGTTTTATTACCATTAATAAATTTAAATTGGCAAAATTTGCTTGAACACAAGGCCAATAAATGCATTCAAAGTTTTGTCGATTCATTTTAATATTTAACTTAAACTTGTGTATATGCTTATATATTTATTATTTTGAAAATCTCACTCACCAGAAAGAAGCGCCTCATATTTTTGTACATTTTGTATATAGTAGCTCATAACCATAAATATTGTTGCAATCTGGGGATAAATATTGAGATGCGCATGCGCGGGGCGCTTCGGCTGCGGGGTGCAGCGCCATCGCTCCGTGCAACGGCCTTGATAGGCCCGCGTAACAATATATTTTGTGTATAAACACAAAATTTAGCTATGAACACTATTATAAACATTAATTTTAACTATACACTGCTTAATTCTAACACAAACACTATATTATATACACTAAAATGTATTATAAACACTAATTTTAATATTACACTGCTAATTATGATTAATTGAAATTTATTAGTCACTTTATAATGCACAATAATTAAAAACATTGAAAGGGATATTATTAAAAAAAATATGAACGAAAACACTTATTCGAGAAAAATGTAACACAACCGTTAATGACTATTGCCACATAGCTACTGATTTTTTTTTAAATATTTCGAGATGCATAAACAAGTTCAAACGAGTTCAAGGTTATGCTTCGTGGATAATAAACCATAAGGATTCAAATGTCGTGCATCTCAGATAACAAAAAATTTATTTTTTAACAAGGTTAAAATATCTATCTCTAATTCGAATTATTTTAATGCAAGTTGGTGTGTTTATTTTTAGAATATCTAGGTCACATTTGTTGACCTTCTAAAAGTATAATGTCGATGATTTCAAGTTTATTTATACGAAAAATAATATTTAAATCCAATTTATATGTGACATATATACAAAATTTTCAAATGACATTCTTCCATCGAAAATAGTGAAAAAAAATATATTTTTATCACATATCAACGTCAGAGGACGCGGTAAAATATTACTGTTTAAATATTTATTTCTATCGACCCCCTAACAAAGTCATGTTGACCACTGTGGAAACCGTTATTTACTTAAAAACATAAAGAATTACACCTGGCTTTGAGCGAAAACAAGATATGTACACTACTTACAATAAAAAATAACGATAAGCGAATCGTTTTACACACTTATATTAAATTCATATGTGATTTTCGGATATTTACTCAAGGCCTTGATATAAAAAACTAAGCGAATTACTTGATCGGAGCAAGATGAAATTTTATTAAAATAATTCTTTATTCCGAATAAATTTAACTCTCATCCATCTATCAGTGCTCTAACAACGTCTTTTAAAATTAATTTGACATTTATACTTTGGCAGCCGATACAAACTGGCAAATATACAAAGCAATTTACCGCAACATTTATTATTTTTATGACATAAAACATAACGGCTTTGATGTTTTATAAATATCTAAAAAACATACTATAATATCGGCATTATATTATATGACATAACCTTAGCACTTTTCCTTTGGTTTCTATTTAACATCCAGATAAAACCACTTGTTATTGACACGAGCTGCTTGTCTTCTCGTGTCGTGTGGTTTCATTTCCGATTTCCTCATGATGAATCGTGGCAACAAGCTAGTGCACCATTATCTCAATGTTAAAAATAAAACTCATTTTTCCTTGTTGATAATAGCTCGGTCGAGCATCATTAGACAAGCTTTCAGAACTATCCATTTAAAAATGTCATTTGTGAACGTCGCCACGTCCATCTATCAACCCTATACCTGAGATTTTTTGCCAAACAAGCCAATTATAATAAAGCGTCAAACATGACACTGTGCAAATATGATTAGTTTGGCTCGGACACTAGACATATTTTTTGCTATTCAAGTATTTAGCTTCACCTACAGGTGTGCCAACATCAAAAATAAACTCGAGAGAAAATAGAAACACGTGAACGAGTCACGTATCTTCATTTATGCATTTGCATTATGGTCGCTCGGCTATTATTCATAATTAATGGTATCCACTCCAAGTTCTTCCTAGAGTCTGTCGGAACAGAACCACCGAGTCGGACTTTCAAAGAGTTGAAGAGCAGGTGTGTGTGTGTGTGTGTGTGTACCTTTGAAAATCGTGGCTAATTGGATTCAAAGGCCAACGTCGGCGCTTGAGGTTGGGATTGAAAGGGCGGGGTTATTAATGAATGTAAGCAATACGGAAATGTATGCAAGATAAATTGCATGCATATTTATTAGGGCAAAAATAATTGAAAATCGCTGTATATGGCCTATATGCTTTCAATTTCGATGAACTACCTTGAACTTTTCGAAGACTCGGTGCGAAATCGGCCGAGAATTGTGGAATAAAGATATGTTGTTATACATGTGAAAATACGCAGTAGAAATGCTAATGAAACATCACAGACGTAGTCTAAAGAACTTCTCAGTAACTAAATAACTATCTGCATCCTCATGATACTTTTATAACATCATGTATACTAGTTTACAAACTTATACTAACGTGATAAGTTCATTTATCCAATATTTACTCTACTATCGTATATGGGAGATAAAAATTAGTATTTAGGAGCAAAATTAAATTAAACTGATAATTCAGTACTACACCTACATCATTTTTAAAGCATTTTAAAACTATGTATATTATCGATTTTAATTATCATATTGCAATAAAATAATATTAAAACTTGTGATCTAATTTATTTTAATTAACATTGATGTGTATTAAATAGTTATTGCAACTTTCACACCTTTAATTTCATGCAATCGAGAAACATCTACATATATAAAATTTACGATTAGTGCTATGCAGCAATAAAAATATAAATTATTGTTTATAAATTAAAATTTTATATAATTATTGTTCATAAATTAAAATTTTATTTGTTTATAATTAGCGCGCTTTTTCTATTAAAAATCGGTCTAAGGGCCGCAATAGCAGGTCTTAGAGCAAAATTCCAAAATATTATGAGTCCAGGTGTAAAGTCAGGAATTTAATTATTGTTTTCTAATTTACATTAACGTGTTTATTTTGGGAGGTGGTGGCAGAATTTGTTTACGTTTTGTAAAAAGAATTGTTTCTGTTTTTATTCATTTGCTTTTAATTTTTCATCTCTAAAAGATATATTTAAGGGATCAAAATATTTTTGTGATTTATTCGCGATTAATTTAAGACCAAAAGCACTTCAGCGTACATAGATAAACGCGTATTTTTTCATTTTTGGGATATCGTTCGTATACAATGTAAAAAGAAACAACTTTTACTTAGAGATTATTATATAGGTAACGCTACACAAATGGCACTTCACTGCTATGTGTTGTGTTACACATACCTTTTAGTCGGCAATATGTGATGCTGCAAAAATGTTCATAATAGTTGTAATTAATTTTAAACAGAGTGGTAATACAAATATATATGAATTCGCTGTTCGAATATTATTGAACTAAGCGTTTAGATATTCATACAATATTATGAAATTTTTGATTTCTAAAAACACAAAAATCCGGCTAACTCTAAAAACATTTTTTTTTAATTACAACAACGCAGATAGTCGTTCTACACCTCAATATATTACTGCATTATTTACAACCTATTTGCAAAATTTATATTATATTTATGGTACAACAGCCATGGCCATAACAATCCATTTTAGACAAACAAAATAATTAATAAAAACACTTTGTAACTGCTAGAGTTTCAGAAATTATTCACGTTTACGAGTTTATATCGTGCAGCTGTGCACTTTCTCATAAACTGATATTGGGTGTTATCTCTTTTTACTCATTACAAATAATATTTAATTTTAAGTTTATCTAAAGTAATTTGTTAAAATAACATATTTTTAGTACACCGAGTTCTAGTTTTTTGGACAGAAAAAGTTATTAAATAAATATTTGTACTAGTTTAAATTTTAAAGCACTTAATGCTCTATTATTTTTTAAATTAAAATAAACAGTTTTGAAACTTTTATATGTTTTTAAAATTGTGTGAGTTATAACAATTGAGGAATATATTCGAATACGCGAATGTTGTATCGTTTACTATTCGATATTCGAATAGTTGAAAATAACGTACACAATACAGTGTTTTATAAGCAAAAGATAGAATTATGAAATAATTTAGAATTGTATTTTGGAAAAAAGATTTGATAAATATTTAGAACTTTTTACTTAATAATATTTGAAAATAGGACAAACGTTAACACGATATTTATCTCGATTTCGGTTACGGCCAAAAATTAAAAAGACAGTTTCAGTCGGTCACTGATAAAGAAAACCACTTTACTGAAGTTCATTTCCAAGTGAAGTGCTACTTCAAAAATCTATCATCTACTACTTGAAATATATGACGGCAATTTAATAAGATCAACACATAGGAGTCATGATTTTTTAAAGGAATTTGAATGCTATTCTTAAAACGCACATTATTGTTTTATTTGGCACAGCACATTGAAATTAATAAAGAAATATACATTTTTATATATGTAAGAAAATCAAAAACGTTTAGAATTTTCAATATCTATATATTTTAAACTTATTTGGATTTTGACCGAGTATCTCGAGGAACGCATGTATATTTACTGGTAATTTGAATAATAAAAAACTGGTATGTGTGTAAAATTCGTGCGGATATTACACTGCATACAAAGACTTTTTTTATCTGCGAATGTCACGCTGTCAAATCTTTGCGCCGTGTCAAAAGTTCGCCACACACTTTACATGACAATTTAATATTTCGACAGCGGCGCTGCCTGAATGTAAGTGTATATTTGCCCCTAGGAATGTGTCTTTATAAGATATTCATACGAACACAGTGCTACCGAAAAAATCGTATCAATATTATAAAACACATATAGTGATTTATGATTCTAAAGCATTCGGTGCTATCTCCAGGAGGTGAAATACTTTGGCCGACGCCTCAGAGTTATCTTCTCACTTCGTAGAAAATTATTTCGGGAAGTGTGTGACGAAGCGTCAGGACCCGGTCTAACTAAGAACAGGTAATTCTCGTAATGGGAAAACAGTGATTGACCGCTTGACAAGCGACTCGTGCCTACCCAAGCTCAAAGTCTAGACCGGTAAGACTTTTTTTCATAATAATAATAATAATAGTTGGAACCTCTGTCGGGTCACGGATGATTTATCGATACCGAAATCGCACCTGGTAACCATCTCTAGATGGTTATCGCTCAAATCTAACGCTACTTAGCATGTATGTCAAACAAGATCGATATAAATTTAAATTTACCTAAATTTACATCACCAGCTGCGAAGATAATTAAGCTTTTGCTTTAATTGACCGGCTAACGTCAGCATTGAATTAAAAAAAAAGGCAAAAGTCTGAAAAATGCCTAGATTACGCTCGGGCTTTTTATCCAGAATGCAAATCCTCTTTATTCGCCGAGAGAAAAAGCGAATATTACTCCGCAGGAAACTCCCAGGGGGTGAATCGCTTTTGGACTTTCGCCTTCTGCGAAACGAAAAAAAGCTGGCTTAACTGATTACCCCGAGGCGTTCGTAATACATATAAATTTAAATCCTGATTTTTATTTCGCGCAAAATATTATAATAGCTTTTTTCAGTGATTACCATCTGAATCTCCCACTGTTGGAGAATGTATCTTATTCCACGGGCAATAATAAAAAAAATACAACGTATTTGTAAAAATGACAAAACGCTTTTAAGGGAGCTCATTTTATGTCCCGGCACGCGAGACACAATGAAACCAAAATTGAACGACCCGAGAAAGCAAAGTCATGATGGATGTTGAAAAAAATCGGATAGGATGATTAGATTTTTGAAAAAAAATAATAGATTCATATTGATAGGCGAATGGCTCATCCCGATCAAATTCTTAAGACTGCAATTATATTAATCTTATAATATTCAATTTCGTATCTTTTAATAACTTAAAAATAGAATAGACATTTTATTTGGTTATTTAATAAATAACACAAGTAATAAATAATAACCTAAAGAAATCTATACTTGTCAATAGAAATGTTATGGACATAGTTGACTATTTTTTTATAAATTAAAAATTCCTACAATATTAAATTTCTTATAAATTATTAAATATTCTGCATTCGCAAAATTTTTGGGCTCAATTTTTTTTCAAGTAACTGAAAGTGGAGTCTAGATGTGCACCAAAACATATGTAACAAAATATGTACTTATATATAAACGACCGAGCATTTTTTATTGATTTTTTTAGTATTTTTTTAGTATAAATACTGACATACGTTACACGTATACACATGCCTATAACAGGCGTGTACGGTGAGATAAATTCCCTTTCGCTCGCTCGCATCTTATGTGACGAGAGTGAATGAGAAGAAGTGGGCGTGCGGAACGCATATAACGCACGCCCTTATTATTATTATTATTTTATTAATTTATTTAGCTTAATAGCTAATCTTTACATCTAACAAATTTAGTAAACATATATAAAAATATATAAAAAATACATAACAGAAAGAAAAAATAAAAATATACAATAATAAAGTCTTAATATTATAATTTATTTCTATATGTACGAAGGTGTTTTTTTATTCCATTTATGAAACCCGTTATATTTTTGCTGTTTTGGATTTCTCTTGGAAGACTATTATATAAATCAAAACCTCCGTACATAATTCCCCTAGCCGTACTCGTTTTCTTATACTTAATTATCTTTAAATTTTTTCTATTTCTAGTATTATATTTATGTACATCTTTATTTCTTATTAAATACTTATTAAAACATTCTGGTAACATATTATTTTCTAACTTATATATAAATACTAAAACATTCATACTCAATATTTTTTGAACATTCAACCATTCTAATCTATCAATCATACTTATACAATTAGTTAATCTATTTTTATTTAAGATTACTCTCATTGCCCTATTTTGTAATTTTTGCAACATTTGTTTATCTAATTTATTTAACATATTTAATAGTGTTGCACAATAATTAAAATGGGGCAATATTATAATATTGTAAATTTTTTTTTGTATTTATACTTAATATATTTCTTAATCTAGATAATAAACCTATTTTTCTACTAATTTTTTTTAATATGTAATTACAATGTTCTTTAAAATTTAATTTTGTATCAACAATTACTCCTAAATATTTTATATTATCCACTATTTCTATACTAGAGTTATTTATTACTATTTTGGTACTATTATCTAACACATTTTTATAATTAATAAACATACATTTAGTTTTATTCTCATTTAATTTAAGTACATTATTCTTTAACCATATTTCTAATATACTTAATTCATTATTTAAATTATTTACAATTTCTTTAATGTTATCACCTATGCAATACATTAATGTGTCATCCGCAAATAGATGAATTTTACATTTTTTCACGTTATTAACTATATCATTAATATACAAAACAAATAACAATGGTCCCAATTGAGACCCTTGTGGTACTCCATAAGACACTAATTTCTCTTCAGAATATACATTATTTATTTTAACTTTTTGTTTTCTTTTATATAAGTAATTATTAAACCATCTTAAAACTATATCACTTATACCTATACTCTCCAATTTCTTTAACAATATTTTTCTGTCTATTGTTTCGAAGGCTCTCTTGAAATCCAAGAAAACTGCTCCAATGATTTTGTTTGTATCCTTAGCCAACAGCCAATCATTTATCACTACTTGTAATGCAGTTTCAGTGGAATGCTTTTCTCTGAATCCCGATTGTTGTTCACATATTATCTCTCACTCACTCTCGTTACTCAACACACGAGCGAGCGAAAGGGAACGTATCTCACCGGACGCGCCTGACTAATAGTACAACTCAGTGATAATTACCTAAAAGACCTGAATTCGAAAGAATAATCATACTATAAAGCATAATAATATATTTTTGAGAATCGGTGACTACGACAAGATCAATCTTAAATTTAGGTATAAACATAAAATATCTAAACACATATTTGCTTTAGAAGCATACATATTTAGTTGCCCTATGTACCCAGTTAAGTTTAAAAAATAGTTGTAAATAGTCTTAATAATTTAAATTATTCAAAAATGATTTTTTTAAATATTTTTCATTATTTTATCAAATTATTTTATTAGTGTTCGTATTATTTATCACTTTAATTTTCCCCTGAAAATAGCTATAATAAACCAGCAACTTTTACTTAATTTTAATGTATTATATTTATTGTTATATGGACCCTAGTGTTTTACAATATCTATCGCTCGTCTCATATTAGGATTTCCTAGATTTTCCTAATCTCGCGTATGAATATCGTAATGAATAATTAAATAAAAAATCGAGACGCCTACTAAATATCAACTGTAATAATATTATATAATTGATAATATAAGTCATTGATTTAACAGACTTTGATTTCAGTCTGGTTTGTTATTATAACACATGAATAAACACTTGTCAAAAAAGTATAATCTAAAATAAACATTTTCTTTCCAAAAAACTGATAAAAAAGTGCATAATAAAATATAAATTTAATTTATATTGAATAACACTTATAATATCATATAAAACTAAATGCTATTTATTTATTTTAAAATAAAGTTTTGTGAGTGGTACTAATAAACTACCTATGTATATTATTTAATTATATGCATATAACTACTTCTTGAATCCTCGTATTTCAAGACTGATTTCTCAAAAAAAAAACATTGAAAACGGTGCTAATAATATGTTTAAGACAAAATCTCATAATCAGCTATCCACCACATCTCAAATTAAATTAGATAAAAAAAGAAAGTATAATTTTATTTATTGGAAATTAATAGCGAAAAATCCCAGATACTTTTATACTGTAATATATATATACATATGTATCAAGTCATAATATTAGTATTTGACCTTTGAACCGCATTAACAATCCATTTCTATATATCAAAAACAATAAGCTTAATTAATTTCGGAACACGCCACATTTCTATAACATTCGCTTTTGATATTCTATGCCCCGGAGCCATCAAAACCGGGTTTTATATAATTCGGCAAGGTTCAAAATTATCAAAAATTTGCACACACGTCTAATTCACAATCACAACCGTCTATAGATCGTAGATAGAGAATCAAACCCCGAAGCGAGAATTTAATTTTTATTGTCTTGTTATGCAAAAGTGTTATCATGCTCCGCAACAAGGTTGAACTAATTGGTGGTCTGACTTTTATGTTATTTTTTACCATTATTTAGTGCCGAGAGGTCAAAAACAGTTTTTTCGACCCACCCAAGTGTCTTTCTTTTCCCGACACCGGCAAAAGCAAAAGGGATACTTGAAGTCGTCGAGATGCCGTCGAAAGGAATGCTCGCCGAGATGGGATGCAAAAAGGATTCCCGGATAAATTCGCCGAGATATGCTTTGATGATTGACGCCACGGTGGACGTGTTTATTATTATTATGACGGTATAAATCTCGAGAGATGATGATTTGCTCTCTAATACTACATTTAGCGGCTAACCGAGGCGTTTCGACGAGAGAGAAATGAAAATCTGGATGTACTATATTTATCGACGCTCGTGTTTAGTATTGAATTATGCTTTTATTAATTCATCGATGGAAAGTTATCTAAAATTGTAACGGCGTTGCTCAATCATAATTGTGTATTATTGCGATTTTTATTGCGTTAAAGTATGCGTGTGATGTAATTCGTTTTTGACGGATGTTACGAAGTTATCGGTTAAAATGTGTGTGGTTAAGAATTTGATACACTTTTAATTCGAAATTCATGCATAGATGTTGGAGCAGAATTACTTAATATCACTTGTGATATTTTTATTAGAATTTAATTTGAGTTGCTATATCTGAGCAAGTTTCTATTTTATTTGTTACAAACTAAATATCTTTTAAAATGGCAAAAATCGTGTATGAAACATACGGTTAACTAAATTAGTTTTATTAAGAAATCAAAGCCATTCAAAAAGAAGTACAGGCAGTTCTCGAGTTACGACCACCTCGACTTACGACCATTCGGAGTTACGACGAAAAAAAAAGTTGTACAAAAATTTTTTTTTATGTCATATACATAATTTCAAGACTAGTTTGATAACTGTTTCATTCCAGAAGTAAATAAGAACTGTGATGAAATGACATAGTTTTTAAAATTTTATTGATTCTTGACAATGCTCCAGGCCATCCTCCACACTTAGGGGAATCACATCCAAATATAAAAGTGGTTTATTTACCTCCAAACACCACCAGCATTCTACAGCCGATGGATCAAGGGGGTATTGCTAACTTCAAATCCCATTATTTAAGAATCACTTTTGCTCAAGCAATTGCAGGAACAGACAAACATCAGACATTGAGAGAATTTTGGAAAAATTACAACATCTTTCATGCAATAAACAATATCTCAAAAGGATGGTCCAAAGTAACGACGAATTGTATGAACGGCATATGGAACAAACTCTTAAAAAGATATAATGACAATATGTATTTTAATAAAGAAGGGGAAATAGATGAGATAGCAAATATTATTGTAAAATGTGCTCAACAACTTAATCTGGAAGTTGATAATGAAGATGTAATTCATCTTTTAGAAAATGATGTTGAGGAACTCACAAACCAAGATTTGATTAAGATTGAGGAACAACGAGTTGCAGAAAAAAATATAATGGAGCTAAAAGAATTAGATGAACTCGAAGAACCACCAAAAAAATTTGTGTTAAAAGACATGGCTGCAGCTTTTAGACAAATCAATGATGATATTAAAAAATTTGAAAATATGGATAAAGACATCGATAGATCTTCGAGGGTACACGGCCTTATTCAGCAAGCACTTGCGTGTTATTATGAAATTTATAGAGAAAAGAAACAACAAACTGTACAAATAAACCTGGACGTTTTTTTAAGAAAAACAAGCACTATCACTGCACTCGCTGAAAAATCTCAAGAATTAACAATGGATTTCAGTAGCACAGATGATAAGCATACTCTAGATCAATTCTTATAAATAAATTATTTATGTAGATATTTGCTAAAAAGTATTTAGTTAACAACTTGAAGTCAGCAATAAAAATAATTTTTGTATTTCGCATGTATGCATTGTTTTTAATTATTTTTTGTATGATTTTCGACTTACGAACTTTTCGAGTTACGACCAAGGTGGTGGAACGGAACCCCGTCATAACTCGAGAACTGCCTGTACAAATATTTAAATAGTATTAAAGTACAAAAAATATACTCGTAATCTATTCTAAAATCGCTCAGATTAACAAGGAAATAATATATTAGGCTAGTTTTGTTTAAGATTTTTACAAAAATATCAGAAATTTTTGAATAAATATATCCCAAAATGAATAATCTATAATCGAAATATAAACATTGCTAATGTCACAAAATATAGCAATAAATAAGATTTCCTACAGTAATAAAAATAAATTAATCTTTATTTCTAGTAGTGGGAATTGTGCACTTAAATTATTACTATATGCTTTTCTAATATTTAATTAATAAGCGACTAATTATTCAGTTGGATTTATACGGAAAGAAAATAAATATGATCATACCATTTTTTTTAACACATGTAAGAATTAAATAAATAGTTTCTAATATACTTCTTACAAAATATATAATCACTTCTCATAAAATATATTAATGTTCTATTTGTTACAAGTCGTGCATTCAAAGTCTAAGGATGCCAGAATTATACAATGTATTTTGAGATATTGAAGACAAAATTTAAAACTAATATGTACCGAAAAATGTTTAAAACCGGCAACTATAAGTATGTTACGTCAGCAATTGCTGGTAATATAATATCACTTCATATAAAAATTATAAATCATCCTAGATTGCATCGTTTATGGGACGTCCTGTAGGTAAATAGGACCAGTTTTTTTACCCGACGAATGTGTAATTCGATATAATAAATGTGCGGCAATAAACATAAGAGATAATTACCTGCATAAGAAACGTTTATTAGTTTATGCCTCTATGCATGTAAGTCAGCATTTACATATAATATACAATACGCCATAAGTTATAAAATTTACGATGGCGTATCGCATTAGCACGATTTCGTGTCAAATGCCCATTATTAATAAACTGTAATTTCTCGTTTGAAATGAGGCACATTTTTATAGAAATATATAATGAAGTTATGCGAGCGGCAAGGGAATGCCTTGAAGATTCTATAAATTTCAAGAGTAGATTGTGCTGCGAGATATAATATTTTCGCTAAAAATTTCTACCTTAAAAAAACTTGAAAGCTCTAAAGAGCAACTTCGTTGTTGCTTTATAAAAATTTAATTTGTACGGCGCTCAACATAATCTTTGTATACAATATATACAAAAGGCAAGTGTGGAACAAGATTATCCAAGAGGAAGCAATGTTGACGAGAAGCAGGTTCATTGTCGAAAATCTAATTGCTTCCGTCGGTTTGATTTTTTAAAGGCCACGTGCGTATTAGGGATTTATTAAATGGTTTGCCCTTTTTCTAAATGGGTCGCGAGTGTGCCATTTGAATAGAAAAAAAAAACTATGTCAGTGTGTCGTATAAATATAAAAAAACTCACCTTTTGGGTTTCCATCGGCGTTTGAACACTCCCAGCATGATAGCGTGGAAAAAATCACATCTGCATGAGTATATCTATAATAGTAGTATAAGCACAAAAAATATCACTCAACACTAAATCGCTCCCGTCACTACGAACACTGAATTCACGACTATAACACGAATTTATGACCCGGCGAATGTGCGAAAGATGAGGGATGCTCTCACGGTTTCTCCTCGAGGCTTTCACCTGCGTGTTTATATTGATTTATCATAAATTCTCACTATTGTGTTCGATGCTAACGCTCGATATTCACTTGTGATCAATATATCTGAAATAAAAAAATAATACACGCATTAGAATTGTAAAGGAAATTAAATTATGTATGTACACATATACATAATACTACAAATAATTACTAAAAATATAACATATAATATTCTGCTCTAATCTAGAAATTTACATAAATATTTACAGTTAGATTAGATTTTTAATTATTTTACAATACATACAAACTTCATTTTGATCTGCACCCAAACATGTTTACAATTGTGTTATAGCTACTTATTAAATTAGTAATACAAAAATGTTAGTCTTATCTAATAAAACTAGCTGTCAGTTCCTCAGCTAATAAGTGTACCCTCAAATTTAATGTCTTTAATTACATTCACATATTAAAACCAAAATAATAAAATTAAAATGTCAACCGCTCAATCTGTTGCTCAAAACAACATGAGAGTAAGCATATTATGTAATTGAAAAATATATTAATTTATTCATATTATTTAAGAAAATGATTTTTCTGTACAGCATAATATTTTTTAATAATTTTCTAGAATAAATAAACTTAAAAAGTTTTCGCTGCGCGGCCAAATACAAATTAAATTTTAAAATTGAATGTTTAATTAAAAACATATTTTTTTTAATTAAATGTTATTTTTTTAAAATTAAAAATTCCATTTTTACTAAATCTAATTTGATTGTAAAGAATAGTAATTTAAAAAATATTTATATTAGTGTCTCTCAATTTTATTTATTAAAATTAATTGTGTAGTTTCCTTTTTAATGCGCCAGTAAAAGGGATTCCCCGCTACAATTGTTTTCTTATATTGGTGGTTTTTAATGGCAGCACTTCTAAATTTTAATTGTCAATAGCGAATTGTCATAATGACAGCGCGCCGCAAAGTTATGGTGAATTATATTAAATAAACGCTAAACAATCTTCTAATCAGTTAGTTGAATGACGTAGCACTTGTAATTAAGGACAATATGAATAAAACTTTAAATTATTAGTGTACCAGTAAGTATTTTTTTTTGTGTGAAAAATAAACCATTTGTGATCAGTTAAATTATACTCCGAGAACTGTGTATCTGTGTATATAGGCTTACCATATTAATGAAACTCTAAACTAGGACAGCTAAAAAAAGGTCATCTCGTATTTTTTGCGAAGCCAGGACATATGGTAAGCCTATGTGTATATTAAAATATAATCTAAATCCTAATATGTTCAAAATACCCGATCATTGAGCATCATCAGAATTGCAATCATTCTGAAAGGAAGTAAAAATACTACATGTCTCATTACCTGTAAAGATATCTTTAAATAAAAATATACAATTTTACCCATAACAAAACTATTATTATTATTTTAGGTCCAAATATTAGAGGGGAAACATCGGTAAAGGGAAGTTCATATTCAACATTAACCTATCTGACGGTTAGTTTAGGATATATTCTATGACCTCAAAGATCTAAAACGTAATAGCAGATGTTATATGTATATACTATGCAATCTCAAATGAAAGGGTGCTTCTGGGCAATTTGTCAGTTACTACTTTACTTTTGTCCCTTTAGTTGTCAATGGATGTAAGTATTTTAACTGTGTTCTTAATATCTACTCGATATCTACTACACACTTTATGTCTTATATTATCTGAAAGTATTTTATTTTATAAAGAACATATATAAGTTTGCTATTACTGAACAATGTGGTTTTGGATATTCTATAAAAAAATGACTAAATATGAAAAAAACATAAAAATCTTAACGTAGATACGATATGTATTTTATTACATACAATAAAAGAATTAATTTGATTATACCAATTCATGTTTCTCAATGGACTATTAAAGTATATAAGTTTTGTTCTTTGCGGTAATCCAAATATTTATCAAATGCCAATATATGATATCTACTAAATATTTACTTTATTTCTCATAATACCAGCAAGTATTTTGTTTTATAAAGAACATACTGAGTTTGCTCTAAGTGAATAGCTTGAATATAGCCATTATTTAAGAAAAATGATTGCAAAGAACAGAAGTTCATAAACTCCTTAACGTATATATGATATTTTGACACACTCGGAATGAAATGACTGAAATATTTTTTACTACATGATATTTGGCTGTATTAATTTAAATTATGTATGCAATTGTATATTATTTTCTTATGACTTTTACCCACTTGTATATTATTTGCTTATGATACTTTTTCACTATAGGCAAATATGATGTTAGTATGAGAAAGTCATATCCTCACGTACAACGTCTTGATACAATTATATGTAAGAATGTTATGTTTCGTTATGTTATTAACTATTATATGAAGCTCTTACTATTTTAAATGATAATTTTGTTGTATTACAAATCAAAACCCTCACTGTCACTGAAGATTGTTTTATAATTGTTTATATAGTTTAATCAATGTACACTTCTAATTCTTACACGCATTATGTATTTAATTTATAAAGTTGAAACTTACCTAGTTAATTTGCAATCCAAATATTTATACTGTCAAATCGAACAACGCACAAGAAAAATTAATGAAAATTATTTTTAAAAAACAACTGTTAGGTTGCTACCGGCCATCTTGTTTTATATTTAAATACTGATTTTTCATTGATCGACAGTTAGAACTTCCAACAAAAAAACAAAAGAATTTAATACTAGAGATTCAAAAATCAATCAAGCAAATTTAATTTTTATTTTTATTAATTATAATTAAATATATTTCCTTTGTTTACGCGTATTATTATGAACCGTTCATACAGGGTGATACGATTCACAAAGTAACAAATTGATCGTAATATTCGTTTCAATTTTGAAGCGAGCGCGTCCGGAAGCGGAAGCGGCTTAGAACAATTAATATAAGATATGAGCTTGTTACGCCATTATTAAAAGCTCTACAATATAATATTATTTGAAGAACATTATAAAAGTCTAGGACTTTCAATGATATATAGTACAAATGAATACATAGATCTATTATGTAGAACATTCTAAGGTTAATCGCGAAAGTATAAGTATATTATTAACTGTTTTAAAGTTTTTAATCAAAATAATAAATAATTAAATTATGTATTTATAGTGAATATAATTTTAAGATTTAGTAATCCGAAAGGTGTGACGACGCAGGTGAAAACTAGTAAGAATTTATTAGTTAATATTACTATGATGAGCGAGATTATTCTTCGAGCGGTGGTGGTGAAGCTAGCGGAGGGATGATGTCAGTGGAAGATCCTCAGCATTGTGATTGGTGTGATAACGACAGTATTGCTTAAGTCCCTCTGAGGATGTGAGCGTCCATGACCGTATGTTATCCGCGGACGGGCAGTGTCTTCGAGTGTCTGCCAGTGTCTGTCCTCTCCTCATTGGAAACCAGCCTTAAGTATTTAGGGCTGCAAAGCTTGCTAACGAATCACAATCATGCAGCGGTAATCCAGCTAATCGTTGCACTCGCTTCTTAAAACAATAAATTATGTATACGCTTTTAAAAAGTGACATTTGCTTGATGGACATCTCCGAGGTCGAATTGTGCAACGGGAATATTGTACCCTTACGGTGCATTTTGTTTTTAAGTGATATATTGTTTCTGTGACCGTTTCACAAAAAATAAATATTCTGTCAATGCATCGGAGATTCCTTGCGTGTTACTTATGTGAAACCCTTTTTTCTAGTCGTAACGAGGGCATTTGTGTGGTCCCATAGTTTACACTATTGTCTAGTTTATCCTTATTGATGAATGGTCATTTTTGGTCACAGTCTTTAACGTGAGTTTTAAGAATAAGATCCCACAAATAATACAACTTGATTCATATTTAGCGCAATATATTTTAATTTAGGGCTAGCTACAATGAAAACAATATAAAAATAAATTTCAACGCTTTTAGTTAATTTATACTACTTAAATGTACTATAAATATGTGTAAACAGTAGAACCTTGAATTACGAGTTACTTATTTTACGAGTTTTTCGCAACACGACCAGTAAAAATTGAATTACTTTCTCCCTGAGCCGATGATTCTTCTTGGAGTTAAGACATACCCTTTGAAAAATTATTTGCCACTGAAAGTTTTGTTGGTTATAATAATGCTCCTGCTCATCCTCCAGACCTTTAGGAAAAATTACTAAAGGGATGCAAGTTTATTAATATCAAGTTTCTTCCTCCCAACATTACTCTAACCGTGGAGTTCTGGTTTATCGATATTTTTTATTTCTCGAGAAATAAGAATTCTCATTTTCAATTCTCATTTTGATAAATAAAAAAATATATTTAATAAGTATGTGATTATATTAATACAGTATAAAATTGTAGATATCTTTATATTGTATAAGTAAAATCTTTTTGGCGACGAGAGTATTTATAATAGTTACATGTTTGATAATAAAATAAGTGAACAGTGCGTGGGGCCCGTACCGGCCGTGTGAGCCCGCTGGAGTCGCCAAGAGAAAAGTGTGCCCGTCACGCCAAGTTTTGGCCATAATAAACCTAAATATATGTAAATGGTCCTTCTACAATATCTTCTCTGTTTTTAATTTTTAAATATTTTTATGACAATAAAATATAAATTATATTATTTAAAATAATTAAAATTTAAAAGAACTTAGCAAGTACATTATTCCTAAAATAATCTCAAAATGCACATATCATCTAATGTGGAATCGGTAAACCTTGTTTTTGTTTATGTTAGAAAAATTTTGGTGAAAAAAAACTCTCGAAAGCTTCCATATATTATTGTTCAATCTGCTGATACCCAAGCTAAGCGGTTTCTTCTTATTTGATTCTTATGTTATTAAAACAAACATAAGGCTGATTAGAGTACTGAAGAAAATTTAGCTATTAAAATATTTCCGCCCTTTATTAAAACATGCATATTTTCAAACATCTGGCAAAGAACCATCCTTAATTATGCAGTGGTTTTAAAAAAATGCAGATGTTGTAAAACATTTTAAAATATATGTACAAATTTAATTAAAATTCTCGAGAAAGAAAAATCTAGATTTGGCATTTATCTCGAGAAATACTACTCCAACCCATGGATCAGCGGATCATTTTGAACTTCAAAAAGCTTTACACGAAATCAATATTTCAGTGATTCTTTAAAGTGACCAAAGGAACAAATCTTACATTCACAGACTTAAAAAAATCATTTCCACACCGAGCTGCTTCAAGATCATCGATAAAGCGTGGGATAAGATTATCAAGAGAACCCTTAATTCTGCTTGAGGAAAACTGTGGCGTTGACAGATTTTCTCGATGAAATTATGTCCTTGTGGGAAAACATGTTAAAGATATTAAAGAGTTGATGGAGGCCAGTAGCTGACCAGCGAAGAACTAATAGAGATCTGGTCTATGGAGGGGAAAGAAGAGGCTGAGAAACCCCTCACTTTAAATGAGATTAGGAATATCTGTAAAATGATGGAAACAGTGAAAAAACACATCCAAGTAAGGTTGCAGCAGTGCGAGCAATGAACTGATTCAATGACAATGCAATGTTACGTTTTCGCCAAATCCTCAAAAGTGTCATTGGATAGGATCCTAGTTATAATTCCATGAAAATAATAAGATTTTATTGAGCTATTAGTGATAGACATCATGAATAATCAATCAATTAAATTCTTTTATTTTAAGCTGTAATGATAAAAAATATACGTTTAGTATGTACGAAAGGGTACGGACGCAATCACGTCGGGGTCACCACTCTATGTCACGGTCATTAACAATAAGACAATCGCCATTTTAAATGTACCTATACGTGTGGTCGCCATATATAAATTAATATTTTTGGATTTTTAAACGAGTCAGTGTATTTTTTTATTATATCTTATGGCAAAATTTGTTTTAATATATGAGCACATTTCCAGTAATAATTATGCTTGTAAACCAAGCTTCCACTGTATATGCATATATAATATATTTAATATAAACACATATTCAATAGATATTAAACATAGTTATCATGCGAAATAAAATATGTAAATTCCATCAAAGCTTATCGGTATTCACTGCTGTTTATTAGATTAAATGTTATCTATATATAAATAACGACACTAACATGCATTCGAATAATACTTTATTGGCTCTTGATTGGCTAATCTTTTCATTTATGAATTGCATTTTAATTGAATATAAAACACTTCCCACAAAAATTTGTATTAGTCACTTCTTGCTCAATCATTAATACCTAATCTAATAATAGACACTTTTTTCGCCGTTGTTATAACAAATCGTGACTTTGTATTTATTTAATGATCAAGCCCAATAGTGCACAGATAATGACTCGATTGCCTTTATCCATCAGACACGACTTCCGTATCCATCACGATTCGTCTCCTTTCCGTGCTCGAAATTTCCAAAAGTTCTTTGAACCTTAATCCCCAACAACCCACAATGATTTTCATAGTTTTCATAACCACCAATGCATGTGCACTGTTGTACATTGTACAGTGATTAGAAAGTCTCCGGCAAGTGTTAATGGGACATACGCGTCGAAACGGTCAAACACACCTAACGTTACATATCGGGTGTGTTTGAGCACACACATATGCAAATGCAATTTAATATGTTTGCGGTTTTATCATTTAGTGCCTCTCGAACGAAAAGAGAGTTTGAAGTGTGTAACAGATTAGCTCACAATGAAAGGGGTCCCACGCGCTTTGGACCCACATTATTGAAACATCAAATCGCTTTCACGATTTGAATATCAAAAGGCATTGTTGTGGTGCGTCTTTTTTCCTTTTCAACGTTTAATAATCACGAGAATTATGTTACTTAGATGAGTTAAGAATATTTTTTAATTCACAACCGACGCATTTTTTAATTTTTTAATTGAGCAATTAAGGTTACTCTATTAACGAATCAATACAATAATATCTACATATATGTAGATGTTATCTACCTTAAAAAACAAAAAAGAGAGTTAAGATAATTTAAATTACCTCTTTTAATAATGAAATCACATTATTTGTGACCATAATTATTATTAAAATAAATTAATGTTTTTAAAAAATCACAATATTTTATTTAATTGATATTCTAGACATATAGTATGTACGCTGATAATATCGTGCTATTTGCTCATAAGGAAGCAGCCATAATAACTATAAATATGAATCATTGAATCTTAAATCCGCGAATGGAATATTTTTTATGTTGCGTGATAGTGCGAATTTATAAGCTATATTTTAGATGGTATTAATTAATCAGTATCCCGTCGTCGTTAATGATAAACTTAGCGATAGTAATACACTTTTCGGGTGGGAAAAAATACTATGAAAAAAAAATACATAAAATAAACCCTTTTTAAAACTTTTACTTTGACAAAGTACTCAAAAATGCATTTTTATTGTGGTGAGCGTAAATAAGTTGACCAGTAAAAAATTTAAAATATTTAGGGCAGCAATTTCAAGAACATATGTTAAATTTGTATTAAATTTTTACGCGCTTTTGTCCGGCGCTTTTTTGTCGATTCGAAATTTTAACCGCGCGCTTTTGTTGGCACTGTTTTGTCTAATGACCTTTGGTAAATATATACGCATCAGCCTTTGCAAATGTGTCAAGTGGCAATCGTTCGTTCAGGAATAGTCCGGTAAGTTATTCAAAGGTCAGTTCCAAAAAGTCGTCGCTAGTGATCTCATGCCCATCTCTCGATTTGCTCTACTCACGCGAGTCTGTGCCGATGCTCTGTTTGTTATGCTTTCTATGTCCTTCTGATGTGACTTGAGTGTCATATTTTATAACGATCGTTCTAAGAAGCTTTAACAAACCTCTGATATGAATAATTAAGAACTAATCTTGTTCTATTCTGAAACACACCCTCAAGTGTTAACAGCCAGATTTGATTTATATGGCGATCTTTAGTCAAGATCTCCTAATAAAAAAAGCATTCATAGCAAGGCCAAAGGTAATTGTTTCGGGCTGACGTATTGACTCTTTTTAGATTCGAGTTTTTATGACTGCTGTAATGAGCGGTTATTAGAGAAACGTATTTTAAAGCAATTTATGATAAATGCTTAAAATATTCTAAAATTCATAATGTCATAGATGCAAATAGATTCTAAAATCATATAATATGTAAATAGTTGCGTATTTAAACCATATTTCAAAAAATTGTATCAAAAATTTAAAGAATGCAGTATAAATAATTTGTTAAGCTTATTAAGATTTCGAGTAAAATTACTTATTTAAAGCTTACAATTTTGCAAAAAATATCAAGTACATACATAAATAGATGCTAAAATCTGGGAAATAATAATTTCATATTTTTATTTGCGAAAAATGAAAGAAAAAATGTAACAATTAAAAAAATACATGTCTTTAAAAGTTATAAATGAATTTTAAAATTGTGGTTATTGTGCAATATTGCGTGTCCTACACGATTTATACACCCTTCTGTTGTAAGTCAGATCACTCTCGATGTGTAAAGCTACTTATTATCATTCGCATAAGATGCAAATTCGTCATAAACGACACTAGTTGTCTTAAAAAAATATTCCATCGTTAAAAATCGTTGTCTTTTCCGGGATTTCTAAATTAATCATTGAAACTCCTCACGATTATAAAATGCTAAGTGTTATAGGATAATATTTGTTGAATTCGATTTAAGAGGTAATTATTGGCGATATTGGCATTTAAATAAATACTTATTCCATAAAATGATTGTTTGTGCATTACAATATCAAAAAAGAGCATTAAATAAATATATCTATGTTTAATAAAAAATATTAGATTGTGCAACATGTGCATTGAAATATTATAAGATAATAAACACAGCTTTATTCAATAAAAAAAATATATTATTCAAACCCAAACCTAAGCCTAACGAATTAATCCAATAAAAATTCAACAACTATAAATAGTTTTAGAATTTTTATTAAATTAGCTTTGGGTTTGAACAGAAATTGAACGTTTCGCAACTGTAACAGTGAAATCATATTATATTATAACAGTTGCTGTGTAAACCCCACTCTATATTTTTTATGAAATGCTATGCAAAATGATATCATTTAAATTTTCTTTATATTTGTTTTGATATGCTATGATTTTTTAAATTTGTATGAATATTTTTTACGATTTAATTATTTAATACAATCACTACGATGGACAAGTTGTTTAAGTCGCTGATAATTAACCTGAAAGACCTGGGCTCAAATACCACATATACCTTAGTGTTTTAAAAAAAAGAATCGTGTCTCGGAGATGAATTAGTAAAAATTACATAATTACAATTCCGGTCGATTATCACAGATTATTATATCTTAATATTCCTATGATCATAATGATAAATTAAAATCGAGGTAGGTAGTACATATTAATGATGAAATGAGCAACTTCAGTTTATAGGGAATATATAATATTATATGTATTCAACAACAAAAAATACAATTTTGAATCAGCAATTTAATATTAAGATTGTAAAAACATTAATAAGAACAAATCAACTGAATTAAAAATGTATACACGCGTCACGCTTAGCCGTAAAATTAATAAAAATAATAACAAGAAAAAACTACTAAGAAAGATATTAAAATAATGACTTGACACTATATATTTTTTAGATTAAATCGCATAATTAAGATTTTAACGTTAAAACTTTACTTAAAAATATATGAACAATGTAATAAATATGCTAATTTAGCGCTTTTATTATTAAAAATTTAAAAAGTTTGGAAATAGGGTCGTTGATATAGAAAAAAATATAAGACTAAGCATTACCTTAACTTTGTAACATAAAATTGCAAATTTATTATTAGTAACACAATACAAATGGAAACTGTTCCTACAGTCAATCCGTTTTTATAAAAACCTAATTGGATCATATTAAAGTGAAATTATTGATTTATTTGTGCCGTAACTTAATCGTACGAAATAACAACCTTGGACTAAAGCCATCAAAACAATTAATTGCATTTATAGGATGGTTGTTAAAAAATGTATCCGTTCTCTCATCGTAATTCTAATTAAGCTTTTATGGAGAGGTTCGAGTAAGTATGTAATATAAGTTGAGAAACGAATGTTCCACGTAAGTTTTGGTTTCTTAATTATTTTACTGACTATCCAACTTTCCGTCGGACTGGAAATGGGTCGGTCACAGTCAGACAAGTTCTTGACTGCTACTCTTAAGAGAATAGAAAACCTGTCAGTGAAGTACCACAGGACATAGGAAAGAGTTTATTTGTAATGCTTGAAAGCTCTATAAATATATTATGCCCATCGCAAATGTACACTTTAGCGAATCGTCATGATAAGCGCAGCCCGGTCGTAATAAATGACCGCCATTTGAGCACGACACTTTGGCCGCCATCTTGTTCCTATGATATATACACGAGACATTCGTTTTTCCGGAGAAAATGAAAATCAGGCCTTTTCCGAGGATCGTCTGGGAAATTGCGTTAGAGTCAGGTCTTATCTCGGCACCCGGTTCTTGCTTTATTATCCAGTCGAAATTGACTCCTCTTTTGCAAGCTATAAAAAAAACTTTTTCCACTTAAGCAAAACATGGGAGAATTTCTCAAGCGTTTCTCAGTTCAACGGTTGATTTTTCAATATATATATTATTATAATAAAACTAACAATGATTCATATATTATTAACTGGAATAATAAAATATTTTTAACAATATTATAGATCGTATTTAAATAAAATAATCATTTTATAAAGATATATTGCCTACTTCTGGTAATCCTGGCTATCAAGTAGACAAGACATTAACCAGCTTGGAAAAGTAAAACCATTGAAACAGTTGTGTAAATTTGAAATTATTACGAATATTCCGGTGATGTAAACTCAGTGTACATGTAAATTGCTCCCACAAAAAAAAAAATTTTCTCTCTCACATGAGTAGAACGATAGTATTAGGTCTCGAACTTGTGTTTTGAATGACATCTTCACATTATTGTTTGTAAAATTATAAAAAAATAACATGAAAAATAAAATTATTTCATTAAATTAAGATAATATGTATTGTTTATTATTTTAATATAAAATAAATTAGTGCAGGTCATCGAATCATAGTAATTATATGTGAAGAGTATGTAGATAAAATTATTTTGATACGTTACTGCGATAAGGTGTTTTTTCTGTATTTATTTAAGCAAACTTGCGATTAAAAGTTATTGATTTATTTATACGTATGTAGTGTTTCATTAATTATTTCACACTATTCATACTGCAATAAATCTACATCGCTTACGTAATTTCAAAAAACGTATATATTATGTAATAATGTCGGACACGTGCTCTTGATATGCGAAATTCAATAATCGCGCACTGCCAGCGATCATACTCGTACATGGCAGCTTGGCACGTCGCCAAAGAGATAATGATACAGAGGTATGTATTATATGTAGTGTGTATGTTCATTTATACACCCGTGCAATTTGGACTAGAGCAAACGAATCGGCCCTTGAACCAAAACATTAGGCGCCCCTGGTGAAGCGTCATAAGAGACATAAATAATCCCAATATCGTTGGAGAGAAAAGGGTTACCACAAATCACAGTATTTTATAAGCGAATGGGTATAAAAGGTATGTAATTCATTTCTATAAAAAATGGCATATATTGACAGGCGCTAAATAAATGTTGTAATCTTTGGTGGAATGAGTGGTTTGGAAAGATACGTAATCTCCTCAAGATATGGATAAGATCTGGATAATCGAATATGTTTAGCATTCGTTATGAATTTCTTGTATTAGTAAATACGAATCGTCCAGTTCTTGGGTCATGTCCTTGACAATGATAGACTGCACGTCTGTCTATGTGGAATGAATGTCAAGTGAAGAATTAATGATAAAGATACGAGAATGGACATGAGAAAATATATCTTTCAATTTATAATAACTCGACACTTTATGAAATGTTAATAATATATAAATAATTAAAATATGTTTTAAAGATAAACAAATATGAGCCTGTTAACCTCATTTTAAGATGTATCAATATTTTTATATATAATAATTATTTTCATGTGTATTGAAATTCATAGTTTAATTTAGGCGTCACCAAGTTACTTTAATTGTGTTTTAAAGATTCGCACAATATATTAATTGATATTAAAAAATACATATGCATATAGTATTTTTTTTATAAATACACTGCGCGGCTACGTTTTTCTGAAACGTTATTACAAAAAATACATTTTGCATTGCTTATCCCAATAATACGCGATATTATCTTCAAATGAAATTACTTAAATGTTAACTCAAAAATCTTATTTATTGTAGAAAAATAAGTCTTTTTACTAAAATAATTCGCTTAAGTAAACTAAATTGTAACAAAATCTGTTCTCTCTATATATAACATAATTTAGTTTTCTTAAACAGATATAAACTAAGCGGAAAATAAATTGTAAGTATTAAATTTCAATTAAGTACATAAATATGAATCTAGTTAACGAGAAAATTTACGTAGTCTGTAAAATTGAATACAAATAATTTTAATTAATTACAATCAAAATTCGACTTTAGTCATAAATTATATAGTCATATTAAAAGTAACTTATTTTGATACTTCACCGCGATAGGTGTTTTTGCTGTATTTTTTCAAGCAAACCTGTGATTAAAAGTGATTGATTTATTATTTGACAATATTATTACAGTACTGATATTAATCTACATCGTTCACGTAACTTAAAAAAACGTATATGTTATGTTATAATGTTGGACAAGTACTCTTGATTTTGTAGAAATTGATAATTTTGTAAAAAATGTAATAAGCTATGGAAACTTTTCTGTAAATGTAAGTTTTTATGTGTACAAATTTTGCACTGCGCGGTCAAATAGTCCTAGTAATAAAATAGTTCTCGATAATTTCACTGCGGTGTTAAAAACTTGATTACTGATCTACACTATAAATAAAAAAAATCAACTCATATGTGAGATATCTTTAACAAAGAACTAAATTTTGAATATCATGAATTAAGAATATCATATATGAACAAATAAAAATAATTTAGGTCAAAATACAAAACTTCAAATAGCTTTACATAGTTAATAGTATTATTGAAAAAATATTTTAAGTTATATTTACTGCATACTTAATTATTTTAAAAATCTTTAAAAAATACGTTTAATCAAGTATTGTACCACTAAAACAAGGTTTGATGTAACATTGCAATAACACTGAAAATTATGAAGACGATGTACAACGACTCGTTAAATATCAAAGGGAGAAAAATATTACAAATATTTCATTACATTTTGAAGTTCGAAATGACCTGCTGATTTATGGGCTAGACTAGATTATTGAAGTGGTATTGGAAGGAAGAAATTTGATCTTAATGAACTTTAGAATTCTTCCAGTAAGTCGTCCTTAATGTATAGAGGATAAGCAGGAACATTATCCATAACATACAAGACGCAGATTATTTTCCAAAAAATGATCTACCACTAAAAGTTGGGAAGAATATGACGCAATACTGCAAGATTTATTATAAAAATGCTCGTATTTCGAAACCGAGGTATATATAGAGTCTCCAATTCGAGTAATCGAGTACTCGATACTCGAGTATTTTTGTCTATTTTTCAAGTACTTGATAATCGAGTATTTTGAAAATTACTCGATTAATACTCGAAATTAAAAAAATTTGAAATATTTTAGAAACAAAAATAACTTTAACTCGGTCCGGTAAAGGTTAACGTCTTGATTTTATTTGGCGTTTATGCCCGAAGTCCCGAGTTAAAACGGTTACTATCAGGTATAATTTTTTCATAGTTCCATAGTTGCAAAGTTCCGGTCGTCGGCTATGTTAGTGGGTACGACGGAGAAATTTATTTTGTGTTTTCTGTTCGACAGTCCCGACTTATCTAATTTATGGCAATGAACAATAAGAAATATCAACAAAAAAAAAAATTAGGTTTTATGACCATGCAATTGTAGCGTAAAGTGTTGTAAATTGTTTATACTGATCCCTCAGCTTAAAATATAAATCAAAACAATTGTGTGTTTTAAAGGCATTTAAAGTAAAGTCAGTTCTTTGCGAACCGTTTAGCTCTAGAGTGAAAGGGATTCACCCAAATACATCTTCGAAGGATATAGATTTAAATTCTTCGCATTAATCAGAAGGAGTAGAATATTGTATATTGTTAAGAAAAAAAATCTATTCAAGAAGAATAACAAAATGCTATTTTGTCAATAGTCGAAGGAAATAAGAGAAAAGCAGAGAAGGGAATGAAAGAAGAGAACATAAAAAGAGAGTTCAAAAAATTTTATATCTATAAAAAGCGAACAGATATAAATTAGAAGCCTTATCCAACGCGTTAATGACAATAAGACCAACATCAACAGCAACGGAAAGGGTTTTTTCCATAACGGGAATAATAAAACCAAAGGTTAGCAGTAATATTAAATTCGAGACACTTTTTGCATTATTGTTTTTAAAAAGTATGTTCGTGAAGTTAAAATAATTGTAAAAATTAACATACTAAGTATTTTATTTATTTATTTATATGTGCACGAATTTGAATAATAGCTATTTTGGTACATTTGGTAAATACTCGAAAGTACTGGAGTACTCGAGTATTTTAAAATTTTAATATTCGATACTCGAGTAGTTGATGGTTCGAGTAATTGGAGACTCTAGGTATATATAATAATATTTCGGTAACATTAAAAAAATATATACATATCTTTCCTTCTTGTTTTGGAAATATTTTATAATTATATCAACAATCATCATTAATATGAATTCATACAGAAAATATTAATAACTGAACTAATCTACATATATTAATACTATTTTATTACTTGTATTTAACCCACTCTATTTACACAGATCTGTGTAAATATGCAACGAAAATATCCGTAAAATATTTTCACATTAATAAATCGTTAAAATTAAATGTTTTAAGTAGAATTGAAGCAATGAATCCACGCCAGTTTATATTACCTCGGATGTTCTACAAATATATTAATTAAGCCCGTAATTATTTATAATCAACCCTTTGATTTATAGCTTAACCAACTGATTACAATACAAAATAAATTCTATATGTTTATCATGTTGCAGAATTGGAACATACTGTTTTATAGTGAAATAGCTCGAATTTTATTTTCTATATATATTTTTTATTAACCTTAATATTACCCTTTAATATTTTTTAGACGATAAAAAATCATGACATTAATGTATTTTGGAGACTGGATGTTGACGGGTGGCAATTAGACACAGATTGAGCCGCTGCAGTAATGTTTTATTGAAGTATTAAGGTTGGTTTACATGTTTAAGAGCGGACGCGAGACGACGCGTCCGAACGCCCGGAAGATTATCAGTCGAGAGAAACCGTCACGCCAGTACTACTCAAGTGCTGCCAATTTTTGGCCATAACAAATCTAGGCTCCCACATGTATAAGCATAATTATATTATATATATTTAAAAAGAGTATAATTTTTAAGTTATTTTAGGTGTTTATAGCGGGTCTAAATCCTATAGAGCATTTATGGGCAAAATTAAAAGAAAAGGTTGCCCAACACAATTGCATATCCAAAATTGAGCTGCGAGTAAAATTGAAGATGACATGGAAAAATACAGGCTTTAGGACTTTAAATAATTATATATTTTATACTCCTATAATAAAGGCTCTTGAATATTTTTTTTGCATTAAAGACACAAGATTTTAACTGTAATAAAATATATAATATAAGCTGAGTGAATTATAGGTTATTACAATTAATGGAAATCACACAATTGATTTATTAATAAAATAAATTGTATTAATAAAACAAACATCAAATTATTATAACTACCGTTACATGGTTACAAAAAAATAATATTTTGAGTTGATTTTAAGTAATGAGAATTTTAATCGAGAATTTAATATTTTGAATTAATTCTGAGTTAATGTTTCTCCCATTTTTAGCCACTGGATTTATTTTTAATAGTGTATATTTTATTTTTATTTATATACGTCAGTTTCTTATTTGTTTTATTTTTAATTATATTTCAAGAAATATTTAAACATGAACGTCAGAAAATTAATATTATTATTTTGTTATCTCCTATGTGATCCAGATATATTAAAACAATAAATGAATTATTTGAAGAAAGAAGAAATGCCTTTGATCCGTGAAAACATGTTTATCTCGGACAGATAATGCGGGAAAGCTCTCCTGCGATTATTTCAGTAACAATCGCCCTTGAACTGCGCGCCTCGATCATTCACGTTTAAGCACGTGACACGTCTATTTTCAATCGTTAGATAAAATGTAAATATTTACTATTGAAAAAAACCAGTTTCGAACAATTTGACCGTCAATATCAATTTGTAATGGCACTACTAATGTTTATTTACATAATGGCGATAACGCTATATTTCATTTTTAACACGAGCCAATATTTATGTTGTACTATACTAGCTTCGCCCTGGGCTATGTGCATTAAATGCACATTTGAAACACAATATATTTTACACCCCCATATACATTTTTCACTGATAATATTTATTTTTAAATAATTGAGATTCTGCTGTTTCAAATCTCAGAGGTTAAAAAAACAAAAATATTATGATGGCGATGTTCGAATTTACCTTTGTCGCAGTTGCGCGAAAATCGCACGCGCATCAGCGCCGAAACGTCATCGGGGGTGACCCGGAGAAGGTTTCCCGGTTCGCCCTATTTACCGGAACCTAGCCGATCCGTTCAAAGGTGCGCGCGCTCCTCGGCCGGGCTCGAATCACTCGCGCTCGACGCACATCTCGACACGACGCGTGCGTCCGCGACCGGCACACGACACTCACTGGCGTGTTTTGAATCGCGCGGCTCAGCTGATCATGCGCAGGTGCTGCGCTCTAGCGGATTCTTTTCCAAGTTCAAATGTCAAAAATTACGCATTTTTTATAAAATGGCCGGTGTTGTAATCGTGAGTATGCAAGCAATTATATACACCACAAATTATTTCGTATTTTATTCTTTTGATCAATAAAATTTAATTTAAACAATAGAATACATTAAAGGTCAAGGATATCACAATGGAGCGATCTTACCTGGAAAGTACATTAATGAGAAATGAAACTCAAAACTATGACAATGTCCGGTCAAACCAGGACATATGGTAAGCTTAATTACAGTGCAAGAACATATTTTGGATGAGAACTGAACTTTGCCGGTGTCTTGCTTATTTTTAAGAGTTGGCAAGTGCTCCAGTCCTAGACTTTATAGTCAAGAACAGTGGATGTGACCGAAAACTATGAGCATCGAAAGGTAACTATAATATAATGCCTTTGAGCAATTTTCAAAGGGGTTTAATTATATAAACACACAACGAAACGTAACACAGTGCTTCCAAAATGAAAGCACTGAAAAACAGGAACGGATTCATTCAAGTATAAACACCGAAGGAATTCATCCTGTACTTTTTCTAGCCGCAATTTAATACATTGGCTCACTACGCCTGAAATCCATATTATAGAGCCATCGTGCCACCTTCCAGTATGCTGCGGACTAAGGCATCATAAAGTATTATTGAAGTAGCGAGCATTTTTTACATAAAAACCGAGCATCTTTATCGATTTGCTGTGAGTCTATGCAATGTGCAGGCTGAATTTTCATTGTTTTTCGAAAGCCACACTAGATCCTTAATAAAGGAATACCAGTCTAGAATATATCCGCTGAGATGATAGGATTATACCACCGGCATCGAGGACCTTCAAAATTAAATTATGTGAAATTTATATACACTGAAATGCAATCGGTTATAGCAATCCCACTTACATAAAGATCCTCCTGTAGGTCGAGGGAATCAGAAATCGACTGCACTCTCTTGAAAATTAAGTCATCCGCATATAATAAAAGAATTGAATTATTTATTGATATTTCTATGTCATTAATGAACAATAGAAACATCAATGGACCCAAGTTGGATCCTTGCGGTACTCAAGTTGAGGTCTTATATCGTTCTGAAAATGAGTTTTCATATCAATTGAACAAGTAATTTGAACATAGCTATATGAGACCTTCACAAAACCATAAATTAGATAATTTATTACAAATCGTGATTAATTTAATCAAATGCCTTTTAAAAATCTGTGTGTATAACGTCCACTTGTAAATGATTCCAATGATCTCGAAAAAAGGGACCGAGATTGAAGGAAACCAAATTTCCATAATTTTTTGATAATGAAATCAATGCTTTTTGACAATAATATATTTTCGATGGCAATCGCAAATTATGAATTTTGCGCGCGGTCTCTGAGTACGAAATTCTTTGTAGGTGAGAGTTTCGCGTTCGTTTCCAGATTTTATGTATGACATTTTAAGGTTATTAGGCCCTAGGTGTGTGACTTCGCAGCCAGAAATATACACCGGAAAGCTAGTAACAATTTATTTAGTATCACATATATTGAAACAAACTACTGTATAAGAATATATGCTCTTCTCCGAGCACTGGTGGAGAAGCTGGCGGAGAAATGATGTCCTCGGAATGGTCCTCTGAGGTCTCTAGTTGCTCGTCACCGTTTGTCGTATGTCACCTGAAGGTCTTCCTGCTGTCTTCAGTGTGTGCTTGTCTACGGTGATCAGTAGTCTGTCGATCGTCTCCCTGTCAGCCCTTTTGTACCGCAGATTGGGCAGGTCTCCTCGAATCACGACTATCCAGAGATAATTCAACCCACTGTGGTGCTCGTAAATTTGACAAACAAAATAACTCCATATTTTTAAAGAGTGAACTTTGCTAGATTGATATATTCGAATGTAATAATGCAAAGAGTTGACTATTATTGGTCTTTTTTTGTCGCCCGATGGCGTATTGTTTGTTCAACCATAATGCACAAACGGGTATAGATTATCTGTATTTCGAGCGTAATAACGACTTGCTTTATGTATTCATTTACGTCCAAATGATTATTTTTACCTCTGGACATCACGAGGGTTTACCGTGGTGGTCCGTTCAGTGTCAGTGTCTATTGTGTTATCGTTTTTGTGGGTTACCCTTCGTTTATATTACACAATTGTCAAGATATATTCTTATAATTATAGTTTGATTATGATATTTACTACGCGGGTATGAGAAGACCCCCCAGGACATATTTCTTTCTGTTAACTGATATTAACTCTTTCGAGAATCATATTGGATAAATTCTGTTAGTCGTTGTATATCTTAGGGAAACATTTATCAAAAATATTATAAATTACAGAAAAACTAAATTCTTCCAGAATCTCTGGATTGTGTATATTCCTTACCAGTAGCTTGAAGAAGTGCTTTACCAAGTACACTCACGCGACTCAGAGGGATTATATCCCAGCATACATTGTAGGAACTTCGTAATAAATAAAAATGGATTATAATTATATTCCTTCATGTACAGGTGGCACAAAAACGAAGTACCTCTAGAATTTGCGAAATATTTATATTCCCTACCAGCAACTTTAAAAAGCGTTTTACCTAGTACACTCGTCGACGCGACTCAATGGAATCATATCCCAGCATGCCTTGTAAGAATTTCGAGGAAAAAAAATGAAAATGAAAAATAAATGTATGTATATTTCAGAAAATATGTTGCAGCAGAGGCTAATTTTTATATTTATTTGTAGAATAGAAAGGGTTAACTAGTACCTATTATTATTTATTCAAGAAATTATATTACGATGGTAAAAAATAAATAAAATGCTATTTTTGTCATGAGGCCCAGAATCATTGTTTTTCCAAGACTCGGGTTCGCTATCGATGGCCCTGATTATATAGTATATAACAGGGGCGTATATTCAGGGTGTGCTAGGTGTGCGGCGCACACCCGCAAAACCATCTAAAATATAAATTTATAAATTTAGAAAATTTAGGGCATAAAGCGACATCATTTTGCATACATACAGCAAAATTATAAAATTTTAATATGCAGTGTATAGTATGCATTGGTATTTGTCATTCGCTCTGAAAGTTTCCGCGCGACCGACTCGCTATGTATTACACATGTGGCGCGCCGACCTTGAGTGCGGCGGCTGACTAAAGTAAATTGTTCCGAGATTTAACGGCTGAAGTCGATCTGTCGGCTGGCAGCGCTCAGTAGTAAAATTGGTCTCGAATTTGGTGCGCGTACTTCAAAAACTCTTGCGTCCGTCGCTGCTTTTTTATTACATTATATCACAATAACAGGTCACTCATTTTTTATATTTTGGCGTAAAATAGTTTATTATCTTATTTACATATGATCAATACTTAATTTTCTATTCTAGATTATATTTTTTTATTTACCCCAATAATGATGAAGAATACTGTTGAAGATATTTTGAATAATCCATTTTCAAAAAGAAGTTATGAAATTAAATTGAAGATAATCAAAATTGGCAAACCACGTCCACCTCTTCCCAATTTATTTATGGTTTGCAAGCCAAAGTACTCGAAGTTTATCCATTCGCCATTTTTACACACTGCTATGCTCATATGTTGAATTTAACATTACAACAAGGTCTTTCCAATATAAAAGTGTGCAAATCATTCTTTCAAACTTTAAATGGATTGTCTGCATTATTTTCGAAATCTTCCAAACGAATAAATACTTTACAAGAGTTTGTAGCTAGAAGACTTCCTTCTGTTACACCTACAAGATGGAATTACACATCACGGTTAAGTAACACAGTGCAAAAATACAGAAATGAATTTACGGACTTTTTTCGAGACGTCGTGAAAAATTGTGAACTATGGGACCCCGACACTGTAATAAAAGCACGAGGTTTTCTTAGCTTTTTGGAAGATTTTGAAACAAGAAAACTTCTCCACATATTTTCAAACCTTTTTGGAAAAACTGATGTGTTATACAACATTTTACAATCCAAATCTTTTGACATATTATATTGCTGTAAGAAAATTACCGAAATTTTGCAACAACTCAGACATGAACAGGAAAATAATTATGAAACATTATGGGATTCTTATGTAAAGGAAGAAAATTATCCAAGACTGAGTAATGATTTGCTTGTTGAAGAAAATCACGCGTTTTGCCAACTATTCAATACAATAGTTGATAATATATGTAAGCAAATTGAAAACCGTTTTTCTTCAATGTCCAAATTGGAACATTTTCACCTTCTGAAGAAAGAAAAATATGAGCAATATAAAGGAAAATTTCCAAATAAATTACTTACCAAACTACAACAATTCTATGGAACATTATTTGATTATATAAGTTTAAAAAATGAGCTTGCTGTTCTTTATCATTTGCCTGCATTTGCAGAGAAATCTGTTCATGAGCTTGTACAATTTATGAACACAAATAATCTTGAGTCAGGTTTTCAGGAAATAGATAAATTAGGCAAACTAATATTAACTCTTCCAAGCAGTACTGCTTCAGCAGAACGTTCATTTTCTGCTCTGAAACGAATTAATAATTGTTATCGAAGTACCCAAGACCAAGAAAGGCTATGTGGCCTTAGCTTGATTTCAAAAGAAAAAGGGATCCTTATGGATATTAAAAAGAAGAGCACTTTTTATGACAGCGTTATAGAAAAAAATATGATCAAAGAAAGAAGATTAGATTTTATGTATAAATAATTATAATTTTATGTTTATTGGAAATTTGATATTTTTATATAATAATATTTTAGATTAGGTTTGATGTTTATTTATTTATTTATATATGGGAAAAAGCTGTAAGGCAGTTTAGGCATGCCAAAACCTCGGCTAATAAAAATGAAAAAATGTACGTTTTTTTTATTTTTTATAGCACACCCAATATTAACACCCACCGTACGCCACTGGTATATAACCGGGGTAACCAAATATTTTATCACTACAAAACATAGATAATACCAATACTTATTCAATACAGTGAAATCTCTTTGTAAGGAATACCGAAATAAGGAAATTCCCAGTACAACGAATCTTCAATTTGTCCCCGTAAAACTTTCATACGAAAATGTTCATTGTAACGAAGACTAGTCTCAGTATAACGAAATATTTTGCTCCGAATTTAAGAATGACGTTACAACTTGCCACAATATTTCTCCGAATTCAATTCGTCCTTGACTTGGCGTGTGCCGGATGTGTTTACAAGCGATATTCAAAGTGTTTCGCAGACCCTCAAACTTTTTTTATAAGACATTTTTTTAACAAATTTTATTGTGCTCGTTATAGTATCCCTAAAAATGAAGAAAAAACGATTTGTCAATCTTGTAAGAGGTTAGTTTGATGCTGTAGTAATATGGTAATTAAAAATATAATAAAAATATATCATCTTCCTTACATTCAATATAACGAAATTGTATGTTAAATTCATGATTATTTCACACAACCATAAAAATAGTTTACAAATAAAACAATATTTTCTTTCTCGCGGGCGACTAGGAATAGTTATGCGATCGACCAGTCGACCGCGGTCGACGCTTTGGCCACTCCTGGTATATAATATGAAAATAATGTTTTTGATTCCCTCAAAAAAATAGTATTGTGAATCTCTAGTCTTCGAGATTCTTGTATATGGCTTGTACTGGCGTGAAGTTTGGCTTGTTATATACACTCATCCCTCGATTTACGCGGTACTCATTTTACGCGGTTAGAAAAATGTTTTTTTTTTTAAATCAAGCATATTTTGTGGCACGTGTCACACAAACGCATATATTGCATCAGATTACTCCCACTTCTAGGACCAGACATCTGCAACGTGGGTGGGATATGTCGCGTACGCGGCGTATCTCTCGCACTCAATACATTTCTATGCGTTGTCTCTCTTTTCTTTGTTGTCTATAGTCTATTTATTTTCAAGAGTCAGTGCGCAAGAACATTGTTTAACGCGTAATCATAACATGCTTTTAAATTTCTGCCCTGTGATTGGTCGTTCGCCGTAAGATCAATCGTTTCATTGAGAACGACCAATCACAAGGCAGAAATTTAAGAGCACATTTTGATTACGCGTTAAATAAATAGACTATAGTGCTGCGTGCAGTAGAACGCACTGACTCTTGAAAATAAATAGACTATAGTGCGCGTGCAGTAGAACGTCAAATGTTGTGTGGTGGAGTGAAGATTTAAGAAAAACAAAACACAGTCTCGATTTACGCGATATCTCTTGGAACGTATCTACCGCGTAAATCGAGGGATGGTGTACTGTTTTTTATCACTATCGTGGCGCATTGAGGTTCACGATTGTATTAAATTAAATAAATATATGTTTTTTCTATATTAATTATTTAAAGGAATATATATATATATATATATACACACACATGTACATATATAAATATTATATATCTTGTCAAATATATTCTTTAGACGTAAATTTAAATATGTTTTTTATGATTCATCTATTTTTTTCAACACATAATTATTTTTTGCTGGTCACGATATTTTTCTGATTGACAAATCTTTGGTTAAATTTATCAATCAGAAAAATATTTATTTTTAACTCAAAACAGGCAATAAATTCATAAGAATATAATTAGTAATTTTTTTTATATTTAAATATTTAACTACCTGATGTTGTCGTATTTCTTTAATACCATAAACAAACAAGTTAACATTTTAAAAATATATGCCCGTGTATCAAATGTTTACCATCACTGTGATAGAATTATTTCTCTGCGGGGATGTGTTATATAAAAATGCCAAGGCACAACAATAGCATCCAAAGTTATTTTCATATCTCAGTTGAATAGATAAACATTTATCTTGTTTTAAATATATCATAATTGAATGCATTCAGTTCGTTTCGTTCAATATTATTATAACTCTAAATTAATTCGATATAGATAAAGCTCACGATTAGATTAGATAATGTTCTTGTCGGCAAATAAATGAATAGCATATTCCATTGTATTCTTTGTATCGTTATAGTATAGTGTGTTTTCATGTGTTATTAAAATGGTGACAGAAACTCATCCCTTGGACACTGATAGCCTCCAGGAGGAACTGGCTATGGAAACCAAGATAACACGATTGAAGTATACTTTCATCGGTCTCAACACGCTCATACTGGTAAATAACACATAGATTATTTTGATTTTTTATATGTTTTTTATTTTAACATAATTTTATTAGATCGTTGCCATTGGTTTACTGCTTCTTCTCATACGTCTGGAAAGTTACTGGGACTTATTCTATCCATTTTTGACTGCATTTCCCGATATACATGGCGTGGGAATAATTTTTGCAGGCTGCTCAGTTTGCATTTGTGCAACTTTTGGATTCGCTATTACTTGCACCAGAAAAAGCTCTCATTTTATATGGGTAATTCTGCTTTAATGGCCCATAACCTAATCAAAATTATTTATGTAGTTATTTTTTTAGTATGGACTATCGCTCATATTGGTAATAATATTGGATCTAAAGGTAATCGTCACTGGAATGGTCAACGATGAATTAGCACACCAGCTTGTAAAAAAATCATTGACTCAAGGCATGAAAAAGTATTTAAATGGGACTTATAAAAAATACGTGGACAACGTACAATTAAGTGTAAGTTAGAATATTATTTATTAACGACACCTATTGAAATTATATAAAACTATTTTAAATTAAATATTCGTACACAAGCAAATAAATTAAAATAGTATAATGAATGATCAACAGATGTCTATAAATATTAAATTAATATTATATTTATTTTAGTTAATGTGCTGCGGTATAGATAGTATTGAAGATTGGCATAGCATGCCTATTCATAATGTACCCTTTTCCTGCTGTCCCTTTTCAAGCCCAACAACCGATATGAATTCATTTTGTACAAACCCAACTCGACTATTTGGAGACCCTTGTTTAGATAGATTAATAAAAGTTCCTGATATTGGACTTATATTAGTGTACTGCATTGTGACAATATTGATATCATTGAAGGTAATTATTAAATATATTAATATTAAATAAATCAATTATTAATCCTTTCTTTAAGATTTTAAGTTTGCTGCTGACTTACAAACTGGAGAAAGGCTACCAATATTTATGACATAATCAATAATTTTAATTTTAATATATAATAATATATTTATTTTCTGATTTATAACTGTATATAATAAATATAATATAAAACATATTAAGTTTATTTTTCATTTAAATTGTCGAATAAGTAGTGCAACTTTGTTTTAATGGTTCTAAAGTTGACCCTAACACTGAACTACAATTGCCTTATTTGTGACTGTTGACACTCGAACCCTGAACCTCCATGCCAACCAAAAGCACAACAAACCCCGATTGCCTCGTTCACTTTTGTTGAACCGAGTGGCTGATATCGCCAACCGGTGGCACGCGAAAAGAACATCTGAAAATAAAATGCTCAAAACAATAGTTTCCTTAATGAAACACGTAATTGTGACTTGTGAATAACGACTACAATTTTTTACTCATTAACAATATTTACATTATTTTATACATATGGATATGGAAAGGAAGTGACAAAATATATTGATAATGTATTATAAATTCTAAGCATTTAAGGATAGTGTCTATCTAGTTACTAGATAGACACTTAAAAGTTCAACGATGTGGATGAATATATTCAAAACATTAAGATTTAGAAAAAATAAAAGATATCAACGTGATGGACATCATTTTCTATGAGGTTTTGCTCTTTGAAAAATAGGTTTAAATTTTTTAAAATCTATTATCTATATAACATATAAAACGAACCATATAACAACTAAGCAAAACTATTAATAATGAATAATTTTTGAAATCAAAAATATCAACAGAAATGCTTTCTAGCTTTAGTATTTTCACTCACCTTCAAGAAAGACAAACTCGAAAGGATTTGCTTTTACTTAACAAAATCAATTGCACCATAATATGAAGTTCAATAATTCTTGTCACAAAATGGCTACAGGTAGTAGTTTTAATTTTGAGAATGACAACCAAACATTCGGTTTTAGGCAATTTTGAGCAAAATATATGGCTGGCAGAAATTAAAACATCAAAACTATACAAGATTGGTCTAGTACAAAAGCTGTATTTTATATTTATTCAGTTAGACGTAAAAATGTGGCCATAAAAAATATAATCAATTGTTTATATTTTTTATGGCTACATTGTTTGAATAAAAAAATTCATCTGTTTTTTCATTGAGTTACACTCACTGGGCAATGGCAAACCGATTGTCGTTTTTAGTTCATTAAAAATACTATAATAGAGGATTTTCACTTCGCATAATAATAAAGTTAGCGCTATACGTAATGCTTATTTCACTGCTGTGTGTAGTGTGGCAGCTTAAAGTCGTTTTAAAATCAGTGAACAAGCAAATTTATATTCATACAACTTTTTTTGTTTTTTGGACAAACTTAATAGCCCTCACTTAATCCTTCTTCAAAAAGAGGCTTTCATCGCTCTTCAGGTCACGAGCTAGGAGTTAGACAGTCACTAGAGGGTAAGACAAGAGTTTGCGCCACTTCGTTCACCTGACGATGACACCTGCGCGACTCGCCTTAGATGGCGCGTCGTCGAGGGTCTGCGCCATCTAGGGCGCAGTTTAAAAAGTTATATAGCTTTACTGGACTCTATGCAGAAATCTATGCAGACAGGCGATAAGACGATGTTCAGGACAAGTTTTAAAATCTATTCGTAGCATATTTGTTCCTAGGTTTATACATTTACATACATATGATACATTTATTAATATTATATCATACTTACAATTTATTAAAGATTTGGTTTCAAAATATCAAACACAATTTTTCGTTTCAGCTGAAAATAAAATTTTGTATTTATAATCTGTTAAAACAGTATACAGCAGAAAAGACGAGGAACTTTTACAAACAAATACCTAACATGGTATAGATCTTTCCAGAAAAATGTTTTTTTTTTTGCTATAGTTTTTTTCATTAATAATGAATATAATAGAATCGTAAGTAATTGATGCACTACAATTCTAATTAGATTATAATCTTGGTTAGTAGACTTTTTTATATATATTATGTATAATCAGTAATAGCATATAATATTTGTATTTTACATTCTCTGCAGTCACAATCTGACAAACTATTTTCGGTGGTGATTTCCATGTAATTGCGGCCCTTGGGGGGTGGCAGGTGGCTTCGGGGGTGTTCCGCGGGCCGCAAAGCTCCGACACTAACTCTGTCCAGTGTAAGCCAACAGTTTGATCGTAACTGTTAAAACTAACGCAACTGGTTACGACCATATTGAAGTTTTAGTATCAAAGTCTTGAAAAATCAAAACAATTGTTACTATAAGAAATTGGTTATCAAATAAAAAAGCAAGATGGAGTCGTGCGGGATGAGCGTGATAAAATATCTGCTATTTACATTCAACGGGATTTTTGCGGTAAGTGATTTAATAGTTAAAAGTTGATCTACTAATAAAAAAAATTAAATTAATAAAGACATAATATATTTATAAAGTAATAAATTGCTTTTGCTGTAACTCTAAAACATTTATATAATCGAGAAATAATAACGTATATAAAATTATGCATAGGTAATATTTTTTTACGATCCATTTATTTTTATAACTTTTACTACATCATTAATGGTAATTAATATTTGTATTAAAAAGCATTAATTCTTAACGCATATTAGTATTTATATTATATATACTGATTACTATTTTAAATACGTATTACATTTTTAATCATTCAATTATATTAAGACATAAAAATCATTAATTTTATGTTATCATCAATACCTTTAGTAACTTGTATTTAATGTATTAATTTAAAACTATTCATGATATATTGATTGACCTTATAATTATCTTCAAAGTCAATATAAATTAAGTTATTTAAAATATTTGTAGTTCTGGTTTGGCAACAGTATTTTAAAAAGTCCTTGGGTTTAAAGTCAAATTACAAGTTATCATATAGACGTCCTTAATAACAATGAGAATGGATTTATAATGTCACTTATGTCTCACCATTCTGATCCATATGAATAAATAATATACCACTGTAGAAGAAAAAAGAATCATAAAAAATGATATAAATTATTTTTTAACCTTTAATGTTCACTGTAAAGTATTTTTAATAAATACACTAGTTTATTACCGAACTACCAAAAAATAACGTTTAATTTACAAAACAATATTTTACTTTTATCTAATTTTATTTAATCAGATTAAACCACACAATGTTCAGATCTCTCTGAAGATTTGACAATTATTGATTATATTTTACTAACACAGTGTAAAAAATAACTACTTCTAAATTGTTTTTAAAATAATAAATAAGAATTAGGTTTACCACTTTCAGTAATAAAAGTAATTATGAGAATAGTTATATTTTAAATAAAGTACTAAATTAAAAACAGTGAATACTATTAGTAATGAAAATGTTAACTCCACAAATAATATTTTTTATTCCTTGATAGATATTTTCCTATTTTAAAATATGTTATGAAAATAGATATAAAAAATTCCATATTTAATTTCTGTTCTATATTTCTTAACATCAGCTAATTTTATATTTTTACACAATATCTCTTATTTAATATTTAAGTCATACTTAATACTTAAGAACAATAATTTGTTTTACAAATTTCTGCTCATCATACTAATTTTTAATTTTAAAATGTATATATTTATACATATTTGTAACAAGCTTTATAAATTTAAAACTATTACGAGAATAATATTTAAAAAAAGTGTAAAATTACTAGCTCCATATTTGACAACTTTACAGTAGAAACAAAAAACTAAATAGACAACTTGAAAACAGAAAAATTTTGTAGTGTTTAATTGAAGATTGCTTGCAATTGCTTGAGCATGTGTATTTCAATTAAAGGTATAAGATAACATTGTTGAGTCTTTTTCACCCAAAAGTAGAGTTTGCACTTTAAGCCATTGATATGGCATTTAATATTTTATTTTATTAATTTTTAAAATCGTTAAAATATTATTCGCCATCGATTTTTTATAAGATTTAAATAAAATTTCTCTTTTACTTATAAAACTATATTTAATTCCTAAAGATCCTAGGGGTGTTGATCGTGGTAGCAGCATCCTATGACATCTCCCTAATGAGGCAATACTCCAACATGGGAGAAGTTAGCGGAATCGAAACCGACATACTTTTGATAGTAATCGGTCTGTTGATTCTGCTGATTGCTGCATTCGGGTGCTTCGGGGCACTCAAGGAGAGCACCAAACTGTTATATCTGGTAAATTTGCTTAACTATCTATTCTAAATCTGACTCATTAACCTTATAGTTAGTATAATACATTTTGCTGTTGTGAATCACGTGAAATAGATCATTATCATATGAGTTGGCAAACGCGAAGGTGAAGCTGACCTCGTGGATCAATATATTAAACAGTAAATATTTTGTTGTATTTTTATGTAACCTATATAGTACGCTGGGTGCTTGATCCTTATCATCATCTTCGAATTGTCTGTGGGAATCGCTGCTGCTGCTTTAAGACCTCAGGTGGAAACGACTGTCAAGAAACATTTGAGGGAGTCGTTTATCAAAAATAAAGCAGATTCTGGACACAAACTATTCTGGGACAATCTTCAAAAGAACGTAAGTTACATTTAATATATGTATTTTTTTATATTAATTTATTTTTTAATAAATTAAATATTTACAAGCCAATTTATGTAACATTATGACTTGATAGTATTTTTGGCCTTTAAATGCTTGTCATAATATTTTTTAATAGGTTACAACCTGATGAAAACGACTCCACTTAGATTCAGTTAATTTTATAACTCAACTGGATAACTATTAGCTTCTTCTTCGACCATAATTTTGTTACCTACTCCAACTGGTATCTTAATAATTACTAGCGATAGTATTGCGCGTTTTCAAACCATTCGTTGTAGCTATTTCGATAATCATATTACTAGGTAATTCGCAATTTTTTTGTGAAACAGAATAACATTACATTACTTTTTATATAAAGTAAATTAACGTTCTTTTTTTTAATTAGGCCCATAATTACTTCAGTTTGTGTAGCTAATTTGTCAAAGTAAATGTTATTTGTGAAACCTGCTTAAAAATAGCAGACTTGTACTGTAGTACGAAAGTCACAATAGAACAATAGATTAATTGCAGAATTTGAGCTAGCGTTTTTAAATAACCAATGTAATTTATTTCCCTTTTCGGTCGTTGTCTAAACATCTTTGTTCTTTGTCGTTTCATGAATATCATTAACCATACATCTTCATTATTTTAATTCCAAAAAAAAGCATAAAATATGTTCAGTATTAATAATATTTTGTATTAACAGTATTAGGTTTTTTAATTAAATTCTACTATAAAAATTAAATGAAAATTATCACTATTACAAAATGTTTTTTAATGCCACTATTGTGTGAAAATTAAGCATATATAAAATAATATGGTTACAAAATTAGCATTGTTATACGAATTCTTTTTGAGTAAACATTTTATAAATGTTTATCTTGTTCACTTTAAGACTATAATTCTCTATGCACAATTTGTCACCTTTTTTATTAATAGAATCGGAAATGATAACATCAAACAGATCAAAAATAAGTTTTAGAGGAGCAGCTAGATTGACTTCGTAACCCATAAAAATTAAATTGAGATCTAAATCATGCCTAGAAGAACGCGTGCTCAACTTCTCAAAGCCGTATCCAAGATCTAAACGCTCAGATTCCAAGATAATCAGTACTAGAGTTTGCAATACCGGTATTGGGACAAGAATTTCCCATTGATACTACCGGTATCACAAAAATAAATACCGGTAGTAACAATTTTTTTTTCAAATCCATACATTTCTTTGTTAAAAACGATATCTCTATGACTTAAATCTACAAAAACGATGCTGCTTATATTGCTTGATAGCAGAACTAAGGAATAAGCTATTGTAGGGAATTTTATAAGTAGTATTTTCGGTGTATGATAGTCAAGTAGAACAATATAATGTAGTATAGTAGACCCCCCAATAACACGGTAAATTAGGGACGTGATATTTGGGTGCCCGTTATCTTACCACACGCGCCTGATTCGTACGTTTGTGTATTTTTTATTATATAATATTCACATAAGCATTTATAGCTTAAATTTAATTACCGTTTAAAATGAGTGGAAATATTTTTTTTTTAAATAACTATTATTGGTATATTCTAAAATAAATATTAAATGCTCGATAAAATGTATTAAAAAAATATATAATTCACATAAATCTGTTTTTAAAAAAAGTATATAGTATTTTGAACAAATAAATTTGCAATTTCGAACGTACTCCATTATCATGAGAAATTTTCAGATAATCCTAACTGAAAAAATCATGAGTAGTATAGTAATATATTTAATTAAAATAAATTGTCCCTGGCCCCTAGTATAAAAACTTAGGAGGCATACAAAAGCGAATGAAAGACGATATTTTGTCTAAGATTATGTTTTCGCTGATGTATTGTTCCAAAAGAAGAAAGTTTTGCCACCCGCATTTTTAAAAATATTTTTTTCGACAATAATGAATGCATGAGAGTGAAAAAATAAATAGGACAAAAAGGTATTTGAACACAGTGTCTCATTGATTTTTACTGCTACTCGTAGATAACACAGCGTATAAAGTATTTTTATAGGTACCTGAATGAAAGAAAGATTTTTTAAAAGCTACTTACTGTTTGAAAAATGAAATATTCATAAATAATCAGACGAATAAATGTCGACCGCTTAAATTGAAATTTGATCCGCTTGTTTATTATATATTTTATTTACTTAATTCCGCATGTATACTCAGAATAACTCATTCTGTGGATCCAATTTGATACATTTAAAATATAAATTTAATTCGTATTGATAAAAATATAATTAGTACACTTAAAATATGTATTACTAAATTTTGAAAAAACCAATAAGAAAAATAAGAAGCATGTTAAAGGAAAACCAAAATAATAATTATATAGTGATATGATGTATGTATTACTTATTAACTTATTTTAATTTTATTTAAGTTGCATGAATTCATTAAACATTTTTTTTGTTAATTTTTTTGCAATAATTTTTGTAAATCATTAAAGATTTTAAATTAAATATATTTTTGAAAAAATTGTGCTAAACTTCTCAAAAAAATACTAGAGGGATGTGTATTGTAAATCATGGGCAGTTTTAATTTCATAATTATGTAGCTGTTTTCTAAATTTAAATTTAGTATTAATAATCGATTTTCCATCATTATTACTTCATATTTTGGTAAAATAGTTATATGCAAAAAAATTTTAATGTGTTTAATGTGAGCATCGAAATGCAGATTTAACTTATTTCATTAAATTTAAATTTAAATTTACTTGTAAATCCCCAAACGCAAGACATATATGTTAAATGATTATGAATATCAGGCGCGCACGGTGAAATACATTCCATTTCGCTCGCTCGCGTGTTAAGTGACGAGAGTGAGTGAAAAGAAGTGGGCGTACGGAACGCATGTAACGCAAGCTCTTATCTCTCACTCACTCTCGTCACTTAACAAGCGAAAGAATCTCACCGTACGCGCCTGGTGAATATGTGCATTATAAATGTTTAATCTAGTTTTATACGATAATATATTTTGAAACATGCAAAAAAATTGATATTGGTAATATTTTTTTATTATGTTTTTTTTATTATTCTTTTACTTCGAAAAAAAAAGAAGAGGACAGCAATAGTTTTTACATCTTTATTTAATATCGTTAAAGAAAATGAATTCTTAAATTTTTTCCCAAAATTCGCAAACAAAAATTTATTACAGCAATAAAGCATTCAGTTTGACTCAGAATGAACGGATATCCATAAGATAAGCCGAATTAATAAAGTTTAAAAATACTAAATATGACAATTAGGTATAGTTGTATTTTAATTGTAATGTAATAAAAAAAATAATACAAAATCAAACAAAAAAAATTTACAAGTCACAAATTTCTACTAATAATAATTACCCATGCTGAATGTTGACATTGTAAGCATTTAAAGGCTTAATTTAATAATTAAAATATTTAATATATCGAAGTAATAATTTCCGAGGTATTCGAATGCTTTGTTTTTGCTAATCAATACACATTGTGAAACATGCGAGCGGTACTCTAATTATTTTATTGATTTTTTTTATTGTCAATTAAATAAAATAATAATAATAATAATAATGTCAATACCGGTATTTTCTTTCGGTAATACCGGTAGTATTGAAAGAAGAAGAAAGTACTGCGCAACTGAGCGAAAGGCGAAAAAGATTCATCAAAAATAACATAATTATTTTCATACGCATGTATTAAATTACAGACATTTTAATTGATTAAATATTAAAATTACTATTCGGACAATCAGCTTTTGGTTAAACTCAAACCCATATGATTTTACGTTACATATGTTATTTGACCATAATTCCAATTGTTTTTAAAAATATATAGTCACTTTTTGTAACTCCTGTATAACACACCGAAGTAAAACAAACCCAAAAATCATATTACCCATTTTGATCGACGTTGAACTAAAATTGCCTTTTATAAATTATTTACGACACTAGTATATTGCTCCAAAAAATACCGCTCCTTTATTTAACGTTGACATTGTTTTGACCTAGTTTAATACGTCGCTAATAGAAATTTAATCATACTTCAATTTTTACAAAAAGCTTGAATGTTGCGGAGTTATCGGACCTGAAGATTACAACGATGCCAACAACAATGTACCAGTACCACCGGCTTCTTGCTGTCCCATGATGACAGATTCTGACACCAGCTCACAAGGAGAACAAGCAAGGCGAAGCGAGTGCGTAGTCAAGAGATCTTATTTCGCAAAAGGATGCGAAGATCAAATCTTAGAATCGGTTCATGGAGCAGGCTTGGCGGTGATAGTAACGGGCATAGTCTTCTGCTTTTTGGAGGTAAGCACTTGATCATTATGGTAACACCAATCTATATTTATTTACTATTGCTTTGGTAGGTAATTGGTATAATTCTGGCGCTGTGGCTCGCGTCTTCCATTAAAAACGAAAGGAAAACCGATTCGGAAACTGGAGCGGCTGCTGATTAAGTCTAAACCTTCAGAAATCTGATAATCGTTTCTTCCTAATCGATATTTAAAGTTGATGCTTATGAAATGTATGCAAATTAATGCAAATGCCCTAAAATTATTTTGCTTAATTTTTTTCATATAATAGTAGTATTGTATTAAAAATAGAAATCCGACGTTTCATACGCATCAACCTAATCGCCGTGGTTCGTATTTTTAAAATGATTATTTCCTAATTTATAGATCGATTTGTCATAGTTTTAATAAGCTTTTGAAAAGTCGTATTCGTATTGTAATATTATATAATAGATGGACAGTGCTAGTCCTGAATTCTCATATTCAATGCACTAACGAAAGTTATTGATTTCCTTTCGTGTATATATGACACATACTACATAAATATAATACAAAAATGATATCGTGTGCAGTTGTAAACCTTTTAAGGACCGTATGTGCGATGAATAAATATTTTTTAAGAAAATTATGATATATTAAATTATTGTAGAAATGTTGAAAATCTAAAATAAAATATTATAACATACATCCAATTTTTTCATTACGAAATATGTATACCAATGTTTATAGTTTCATGCGTCTGAGTTACATGAATAATTTCCATATCTTCAATCTTTGAGCAGTACGCATCGATTGTTTTATTTTTTGTGTTAACGACCCTTTAGATATTTTTAGAGCGAAAAATCGGAATTCGTATAACTTAGCTGTATTTTATAATTGAAATTCGCGTGTGCGAAAAATCGACTACGTAGTTCGTGTGTGCAGTTTATTGAACTTTTCCCGACACTTTTCTTACGTCATATAATTTTTCATACTGACAAAATAACATCTTGATTAAAGTTAACATGACATTTAATAAAAATTAATTGCTATTTGTACATGACATTATAAATGAAATTAATTAGAATTTTCGAAAAGTTTTATCAAAAGACAACATCGCTTGACAGCTCGTTGAAAGTTCTTTAATTTCAAACATAAAATTGGTTTAGGGGTGAATGCACTAAAAATATCGATATATATATATGAGGGCTAACGACCCCTAAGTATTTATAAACATACTGTACGTCTAAGCGTATGCTTTATTTATTATAATAAAATAAGCTATTAATTAAAAATATATACTTTGAACTTCATAAGATTATAATTATGATTTTTAAGCTCAGATATTTAGCAAGTATATTCCATTTTGTATTGCATGTACAGTATTTTTTCTATAGTATTTTTTTGTAGTATATAATAAGCTACTATTATATAAGCCTTTTAAAAATCGCCGCTAAAAATAATTGTACACGATAGCCTAAAACTAATATCAAACATAAAAGCAGCATTTAATTTAATACAATAGTTAATGGAATATTTGAGGCAAAAGGATCTAAAAATTATACTAATAATATATTGTAAAATTCTAAAAAAAACTATAAAAAATATTTTATTTCATCAAAATGCTAATAACAGCAATATATTCTATATATTACTGCAATATAAATATGTCATTTAAAATCTACTAATTTTCAAAATCTTATAGACAACATGCATCTACATTGTTATCTTGTGGTCCTTAATAACGAAGTGTAATATTATATATGTTTTTCAATTACATTATGAAGAGAGTTATTAGTCTGCTGTTTGTTATTATTTTTCAGTTTATGGATGTTTATAATAAACCCCCAATAACACGTTAAATGGGGAACGTACTATTTAGGTACCTGTTACATTATTTGTGAGCGAGCCATAGGGTGAATATTTAACCACTTATGCGTACATACGTATTGCAAAAAATTGTATGAATGTTTTCTAGTTCCCCAACTACACGCACTCTAATAGCACGTTCGCAATTTACCATGTTATTGGGGGTATACTGTATTTCTTATATATTATAGTGAATCTGTATTACAAGGGAAAATATATTTCACTGGCATTTCAGTGAATTCACGTTTATAATATTTTTTATTTTCATTGGTAGAAATAGATTTTTACTAGTGAAAATATATGCTGATTTAAACTTTCATTTGACAAGCGTAAAATGTATATTTTCATGTTTTAAAAAAACGATTAAAGTATTAGAAAAGTATGCAATCCAAGCTATTAATGTCAAATAAATATCAGAATAATGCTTATTTTTGATAAAATAGTTTTTTATATTTCCGAACTTATTCGTGGACAATTCTATTTTACCGATATAGCCAAAATAGACGCCAGAAAAACTAGTAACAGTTTTTTTTTTACTATGAGCAATTTACAACTGCAGAGAAATATTGTTGAGGATTGTCGCTGTGATGACCTCTGGACATTCCGCTGATGTCTCTTGTGTCCATGCGTGTCTCACGGTTTGTATAGAAAAATTTCTGTCTGTCTGAGATCGTCTCTGATCATCTGCCATCTCGATCAAAAGTATAAAATATGTGACAAAGTGTCGCATATTTTATACTCTTGATTTGAGACAGCTGTGGCGAGTCACAGGTCATAATGTTAGTGAGCCAATTGCATGACTTGATGTTACAAGCTATAACTTGTAGTGAAAATACATGGTGAAAATTTCGAAGATCTTTATATATACGCATTGTCTATTGCGTTTCATTTACGCAAACAAGAGTACTTACGCAAACAAGAGTACTTACGAGTGGTTAAAAAGACGTTGATTTATCTCCACTATTAATAGGCTTGTTATCTGGCTAGTTGGTTATTTTCTTTTCATAATATTTTAAATGACGCCAGGGTTAACGGTGCAGCTGTTTGAACCCGCACAAAAAATATAAAACTAAATATAGACCATCACCACCCTGATTTAAGGACGACAAATTATATGTTAAGGCCAAAATGTTTTAAACTTACGTGTTACAATACAGTTTCAATGATATTGCCCAGTGAAATTATAAATCAATCACTGGCCTAGTTAGTGAAATTATATTTTTACTAGTGAAAATTTAATTTCAATGTAAAAAACACATTTACGGCAGCATCCATTTCATTTATAACAATTATACATAATTATCGTTCGTAACCTATAGAAAAAAATGAATTTAATTAAAATCGTCGCCAAAGCAACCCTGTAATATTTTATAGTTAAAAAGAAGATTGTTTATTGATACATTTATCTGTAAGTTTAGATTATTTTATATTTGTTTTAATATACAGATTTTTGCTATATTTTATCAAATGAAGTCCTTAAAATAAATTATATTTTATTATGACTTGAATTATTTGCAATCATATTTATTATTAGACTTACTATTATTCAATAGTTATATAATGTTTGATATGAAAATCAAAACAGATCATTAGGAATTTCCTCTATTTTACAAATTATCTTTACGATGAAAAGTAGCACACTTCCGGTTGGCATTTCCTAAAAATAATGGTCAATGTGAAAAATGGTCGAATCGTGACCATACGTCGGTCACCATAACACCATAGGGCACATTCGTGGTTAAATAATACACGAACGTCTTAACTTATTTCTACCTTAAACACGCAATAGGCTTCCATGACCTCCTCGGTAGAAAAAATGTTGGATTATCACAATAAATTGAATGCTCATCTTTTATTTCTAATAATGAATAACTTAAATATGGTGGAATAAATAAAAAAAAATTATAATACAAACTAATAATTATTTATTAACAACAATGACATAAAAAATATTAAGAAATTAAAACAAATTAAATTAGATTAAATAAAAACATACTTACTCTTCATGTTTAGTTAAAATAATTTTGTTAAGATTAATGCGAAAATAATGTAGATTGTGGAGGTAGTGACAGGAGTTGCGGAATTCGGAGCATATCTGTAATGAAAAAATAATATTTAAGACTAATGATACATATTGTTAGGAAACAGGATACGAACGACTTTTACTTTTATATTTCGCGGCAATTACGAAAATATATTTCCTAATCTATTTATGTTGTAAATGGCTTAATAATTCTAATTTATTTTAATTAAACCGTGAGAAATATACAATACGGTTATATAAAATCACAATCTAAAATATAGATAACATTATTTTTGTTAAAAAGAATGATCCAATATTAAGTATCATTCTCAAAATAAAGTTCAAGCATTGTATAAAGTGACTTATTGCTGATGAAGTGATATTAAATATTTTATAAATATAAAATGGTATAATGTGTTTGTAAAAATAAAATACAATAAAACTTATGAGAAGTCTTATGAGAAGTCTCTAAGTTAAATTAAAATTGTTTTAACATATTAAGAATATTAGATTAGATTTTATTTAATCATAATATTATAATTTATTACAATTAATTATCTTTTGCAGTAATTACATATAATTTAAATGTTTTATATATTAGACTTATACTTGAGCTTTTATTTTAATACCTTCAATTTATTTAAAAAAATCCTTGTCGCGCTTTCAAGGGCAAACTAAAAGCACTATAAATTTAGTTTAATTATTATTATGTGAGTTCAAAGGAGGGATTGCAAAAAGAGTGACGCAATAGCTGAAAACGACTAAAAAATAATATAAAAAAGGTCATTATCGAACGTGTGTGTAGGTTCACAAGGTGAGGTCGACAAATGGTAGGTGGCAAAATGGAATGGTCGTGCGTGTCGGCTATGGTACGAAAATATGGCTACGAAACAAAACCTTTATTGAGGTATCGGATTTGCAAGTCACCTAAGATATTTTGCGACGAATCATAGGTGTTAAAATGTACAGAAGTAAAAAAATAATCAGTTAATTCAGTACTCAAATCTTGATGGAAAATAGTTTCGGACCAAAATATCATTTAAATCGAAATAATTTATAGTCAGAAAAAGTTTTTTGAACAAACAGTTATTATATTTGATATAATTCCATTCAAACCGAATAGTAAAATATGACCTGGATTACAAAATATGACTATCCATCATAATCTCAACTAATTTACTCTTTCAGTTTAAATGAGGTTATGCAATTAATTTCAATACAATATTAACCGAGAATACGTAACGAACAATAGTGAATATACAAATAATAATCATCACTTAAATATTACACCATAAACTTAAGATTATGAAGTAGTTACGTAACCATTAAATAAATTAAACAGTTTAATTTAGATTTGTTTTAATATATAATGCAGTTAGTTATGATATAAAATCCTAGATCAAATTTTGATTTTTGTAAGACGTTCTAAAATAATTCACATGAAAGTATGTTTCAACATATACAGTCCTAGCGTTTTTTGTGAATTTTAAACATGTAAGAAAATAAAGAATATGTTCATTAAATTATGCTTTTATACAGGCAAAAACTCCGTTCTGTATATAGAAAAGGTGTTTACCATGATTAAGCGAGCAGAAACTGGTTTCAGATAGCTTTAGACATTTTTATAAATATTTATTTATTAAAATACTTTTTTTAAAATAAGTTTATTCAACATTTCATAAACATACATATATAATAATATATATATACATCAACCTAAACATGCACACACATAAGTATATATGTACATACATATACGTACACTTTAACACACATATTATAATTAAAAATACACACGAAATTATTGTGATGTACATCTAAAAGATATGCGCATATCCCAAATATATTGGAATATTTGTATTTGCCAAGCTTATATAGCGTTCTCGAGCGCTGACGTTCTGGCCGCGGCGGTTAAGAATAAGGGACGCGATCGTGTTTCTCTAGCAGCTAAAAATCCCTAAACTTCAAAAAGTGCTTTATCACATTCTAGGCCAATAAATATAATATAATACATATTTAGAGATATTTTAGAATTTTTTTATAAATCCTAATAAAAATGCGTTTTCTAATAAAAACGCTATAAACTAGCATATAAATTGGTAAAGTGACACGCGCTCCGCATAATAAAGTCGAGCATTCTAAGCGCTATATCGATGTGCATACAGTATTTCTGCTTAAAATATTTCCTTAAATTTTGATGTCATAAATACATCTCGCAACATATGACCTCTCAGAACAGACTTATATAAAATAAATAATATTATTAATAATTTAGTATTTTATAACAGTAAAAATAAAAAATAAAATAATTTTATCTTTAATTTATTTATAACAATATATGTGGAAAAAAACATTAAATAGAAACCTAAAAATAACAGTTCAATTATTTTTAATTTCATTATTTAAGTTCTAAATAGAGCAACAACATTTTATAATTCCACAAGTATAAACATTTCTCAACAAATTTTAATAAAAAAAATATATTTGAATATATTTTGACTTGAAATGTTTGGGGTAGTTAAGCGACCCCATCGGATGGCATTTTTCATTTCGAGGCACCGTGACGTATGACATATATCAAATACTAGAAAATTCGGCATGTGAGAAAATAATTGTTAAAAAATAACCTAAAAAATTAGGTACATTTTTTGCTACATTTGAACTCTACAAGTATCATATAAAGATTTGTTAACAAATGTTGGTTATGCTACCTATGCTACCTAGAGCCATATGTCGATTATTTGTCTAAGTATTGTTATACACACGCTGTTAACGTCTTCAGCTTACGCCTGTGTTAAGTAAATAAACGGTTTTATTGATGTCTGTATTAAAATATCAGTTTTTATTGACCATTTTGTATATAGCATATTACAGCAAAATAAATAATAATCTTTATTTTATGCTGCTATATTAATTAAGAATCTCTCACACTAAAGCCAGTAAATCTTAGCATTTATTACTATACATTTAACCCTATTTTTTTATACTGTTTAAAAGTCCAATTTTATGACTATATTGTATTTTTTATATCACAATCTTAACATAATAACGTCTGGGCGTGTATTCTTAGAAGAAGAAAAAAAATATGCGTGCTAATGGTGTTTTGTTTTATCGAACCACTTGACCAGCTCCGTAACCCCAGGACCCCAAGGTCAACTGGCCAACGTTAACAAAAAGAAACGTGAACGTTTCAGTTACACGGCACCTATTAATCGTCGCTTTTAACACGCGAATTTTAACCAGATTTATTCCAAAAAACTGCAAATCGTTTAATTAACCAGCCATTTAACAATTCAATTTTCGTCAATTTATTATTAAAATAACATTACAAAAGGTACATAAATTAATCGAGTATTTGTACATTGTATTAAAAATATTTTTATTACAATACGCCAATGACGCCGCAGGATACTCTGCCTCCGGCGTTTCCAGTCTTTTTGGAATCTGGGTGTCTAGTCCTTCCGAGGTCATCAACTCCAGAGTGGACTACCACAGTGCGTCCTATGATACCGTTGACACCGGATAAAGCAATGACAGGATCTACAAAGTCAATAACAGCTACGTGGTTGTTGTTAGATTGCAGATTTCCTAGATCTCCGACGTGGCGGACTTGATCGTGAGGAGCTCCATGGTCGACCTGATAGAGATATCGTTGGTTATTTGACTATCTAATCTATGTATCGGTTAATTTATTATATTTTACAACCTTATGGGGATTGAAATGCGGTCCAGCCGATAGACATCCACCTGTAATATCTCCTTTGTCATGGACGTGGAATCCGTAGTTGCCTTCAGGGAGACCGATTACTGCACCTTGGACATGGACGCCGTTTTGGACTTCGGTGAAGGTGACGTTTCCGTTGACTGTATCTCCCACCAACTTGACGATGGCGCGGCGTGGTTCATTCTGAAGAAATCGTGTCGAGAACTGATTTTGTACCGGCCCTTCATTGTAGCCGAAAAATTGCGTTTGTTGTTCAGGCTGGAATTGCTGCTCTTCTGGCATATATTGAGGGACATACTGCTGTTGGTAATACATGCCTTGTTGCTGTGGCCAATATTGCGGCTGAGTACGCGGCCATGGTTGACTATGCCACGCATTGTACTAATAGCAACGAAAAAAGTTGAAGTTTTCCGACAGGATAATTAAATTAGTGACCAACCGAAGCTTCAATGTGCTCATGCTTAATTTGTATGTGCGAATAGGTTTAGCTGATGAGATTTGCAACGGCTTAAAACAAAGGCTCATTAAATCGCGCTTATCTTGTCACTAACTGAATCTAGGTTGAACCTCTAAACTGATAGCATCAGCATGGAAAGTTTTGAAACTGTGTGTTTATGGAAAAACACCACGCACGAATATGTGGCTATCAAAAAATAAATCTGCAATATTATACTCTCAAGGAGCAAAGTATTTTAATGCCATTAATCATTATGTAACCATTGCAATCTGATCGAAATGTTATAAATATTCATAAATAAACTAACATGCATAATATATAAAAGCATTACTATATTACATAAAATTATATATACACTTGAACATCATCATGCATTTTTACTAACAAAATAGTTAGCGACTAACTACGGGATTTTCCAACAAACGCAATTTTGTTATATATGGCATAATAATATTTATTTAAAATAACATGTATGGCGTAACAATATATATTATAAATAAAGTAATCATGCGTATTATTTAATACATTAAAAAAAACTTACCTGGCAATTAACAACGACGCTGAGCGCCAATACTAAGAAAAATGTAAGTTCCATGATTATCTGAAATAATAAAAATAAATACATGGAATTTTAATTAAATAAGAGTAATGAATTTATTAATAAATTAATAATATTTTCTAAAACTTTATAAAATAAATAATATTTTTTTGCAACTATATAGATTTCTAAAAACACATTTTTAAAATATTTGTCAGAATCTCACATTGATCATAAGATACTCTCAAACGATTTTTTAAAGCTAGCTATTTTTTTTATATTATGTAAAAATATTTATAGTTCTACTATTAAAAAAATATCATATGTACACGAAGTAAACAAAATTATTGAATCAATTTTGACATCAACACACTTATCAAATTATATCAAGGTACTATTTTAAAATGGATATTAATGTCATTTTTATGACCGTGAGATATATTTTCTTTCTGTATCAGCATAATGTCAAGGATCATGATTCTTTAAAACGATCTATATAAATTAATGTAATGTCAAGGCTAATGGACATTATTTTCGCGAATATTTACCACGACTTACCTTCTCGTTCCGAATCCAAAGATCAACTGACACAAGCGAGAGGAAACTCGATCAATTTAAATGCAAGACAAGCCAGACGCGTTATTTTAACTTCAGAGGCTCTTCAACTTCACTCAAACAATATTAAAATAATTATTAACTAATCTCTTATATGAAAAGATGATATATTACAACACAAGTACATATATCTAACTAATCTTGTCACATTAAATCAGCAATTAACCACCTAATATTGGTATTAATCTATTGTACATATTGAATCAACAGTTTGACAAGTTCTCGTCGATGCCGACTGAGCACCTCTGCAAAACCTGATCTGAGTTGTTGTTATGTATTGCACAACTACTACTACCTAGTCATTCGATTTCATACGAAATACAAATGCCTATGTACGTCGAACGAATTGCGAATTCGGGGACTTTTAGCGTTACGTACAAGTGATTTTAAGTATGTTGTACGTACTATGTCGTGAATAACTATTGATATGTTAATCGTCAAACTTGTTTGTGTCATTTAAAATATCGATGATTGGTGTATTTTTGTTTTAAATGAGTGTAATATAATATATAGTATGTACACATATTTGACAACTGCTTATTTGTAATGGTTCTTAGTACTGAAGTTAACAATACGAGATAACAATACTTAAAAACAATTAAAATTATAATTTGCAGGTTTCTCATATGTTTAATAATAACATCATAATCTTGTTTGTCTCTGAAGACTTGAACTTTAAAAAAATTCATTGGAATTTTAAGATGTTTTGCATTTTGAGATACTGGTTACTGCATACATATAATAGTGCCAAAGATTCAGTATTACTATTATACAATAAATACTGTGTAGTAAATTATGAATCATAAAAATATTTCTGAACATACTTTTTACATAAAGGGTAAAATTGCTAATTCCATATTTGACAACTTTACAGGAAAAACAAAAAACTTGTAAATAGGAAAATAATATCTAAAGTTTGTAGTGTTTAATTGGAGATTTTGGGGATAGAATTTTTTTGAGCATGTGTATATTGATTAAAGGTACAAGATGACATTGTTAAGTCATATTCAACCAAAAGTGGAGTTAGCAAATTTACACTTTAAGCCATCGATTTGCTCTTATTATATGAATATATATATAATTTTATTACAGCCATTTTGATAGTTAAGAAATACAAAACCATACATAAATATGTTCAAAACAAGTATGAGAAATACAACATACTACAACATACATTAAGGAAAACCTCAGAATTAAAAGGTAGTTGGGAATAAATTTACACAAGTTACTTCTGAGAGTAATTATCGAATAACATTTTCATATAATCTCAACCCTTGCACTTATAATATTTTATATTTATAAAACATTAAACAATTTAATCTTTGGAAAATAAATTTTGCATCAAGATAATCACATGCATTATTATGACTTGATTAATTCTGATAAAGAACTATATGAGATATGATTAAAAAACAGAAAATAATAATTTTTATCAAAAAGTATTAATTTATAAAGTAAAAAATAAATAAGTAAAATATTTCTAATTTAGCATTTATGGAATTCACTATTTAGTGTTCCATCAGTGTTGTTATTTTTATTAATATATTTATATCAGGGGCGGGCGGTGAGATATAATACTTTCCCTCTCGATCACTCGCATGTTAAGTGACGAGAGTGAATGAGAGATAAGGGCATGCTGACCGCATGCTCTTACCTATCACACACTTAACACGCGAGCGATCGAGAGGGAAAGTATTTCACCACCCGCCCCTGAGTTATATTATATATCACATATCTTCCGATATGACAGGCATCAAACCAATGCCTTTCAACGGGGTAAATATATACAATCAACAACTACTAAATAAGTAATGAGAAAACTGATTGAAATCACAGTTTGTTTATCAGTGACATTTTTAATTATTATTTATAAAATATTATTACAGCGTACAATCAAAATATGTCACTATGCACAAACTTGCTCGATTTTACTTTAATTATAGATTTGAGATTTGAAAAACATAAAAAGCAGTGACTATCAATCGTATTTATAATTAAAAATAATCACTAAATTTGACCTACCGGTTATGATTAAAATTTAATAATACTAAGGGTCATATGGGATTTAACCCCAGGACTTTCACCGACTTGACAATTCAGTTACGTTAGCTGCTGCATTACAACTATGTCGTTTTTGACTGCAAAAATTACAATTTTTATACTTGAGCAAAACAACCCATCGTTTTATCTAAAAATATACTCCAAAATCAACAAAAACAGGTATCACGCCTTCGAAAAAATATGGTAAATAGAATGTATCTACTATGACCGAAATTCGCAGAATTCGTTCGAACGAAGCAAAATGTTGAAAAGGCTCACTTTATTATCGTCTAACGTTTTTGTATTTGTTGTTTCAAGACGCAAAGATTTTATTTTATTTAGTTGAATAATTTGATCGCGTTAATTTATTTGCAAATACGCAGAAAACAAACGCCAATACGAATGAATTAAAAACAAAGGTAATTGATAACGAATCTCACCAAACTAAGCCGAATATTACAGATTTCAATTTTAGCATTTATTACAAATATAATTTACATCCCGACCCAATACAAAAAATCAAGGCATTATTTTCAGTCATTATTTTCGGTTATTATTTTTTTGGGAAAATGTCGTAAAACCACATATAGAAGATAATTCACGCTTTGTCTATTTATTTTACATTATTTTCCCTTGAGTATATGAAATTTCATGTTTTTATTTTTGATATTTTGCATGATTGATATTATACTAACATTTTAACCATCTTTGTATGAGCGATATTAATAAATCATACTCGAATTTTTGCCGAGAAGCCTTGGCTATAGGTTATAGATAACCCAAATGCAACGATCGATGCACTTTCAATCACGATTTTGCCTTTTGATTAATCCGTGAGTTCGTTATATAAAGTAGTTATTGACGTATGAGTTGCGAATATTGTTGTACTAAATATTTTAAATTAATTATCAAGTAATTATACTATACTGTTATAAATCAGTGATAACCTTAAGGCCATTTTTACTTACATAAATGAGAGTTCTATAATTAAAAAGTAAAAAGATAAAATATTTAATAAATACCAGGAACAAACATTACTTTTTTTTTATATAATATTTTGCTTGCTAGAGATATCGTATCTGAAAATTTTAAGAAAGTTTAACGGAAGTGATCTCATTCAATATAGAAAAACCCATAGAGTTGCTACAATAATATAACTGGTTTATATTTTTTTCACTTATAAGATTTGTAAAGTATCATCAATCAGACAAATAATCGATTGATTTTTTGGTGATTTTAGGAAAGTGATACAACAATGATTAATTAAAATATTTCTCTCATTACGGCATATGACAATGCGACATAAAAAATATGAGATGGCATTGTTAACCACAATGACACATTAATCCGGTTTTGTAAAGTAATATGAATTCACAGAAAAAAAGAACAATATGTACTGTTGAAAATAACCATGAATAAAAAAATATCTTATCTTTAATTTTATTTTATTCTCAAAGTCAAATCATGGTAAACAAGTTTCTTATTTAATAAAAAAGTTGCAAAAAAAATACAAGTAATTTATCTCATCTTGATGTATAAATCAATCAATCTAGATCAAGTTCAATATATTATGCCATGTGTAATGTATATAATAAATATGTACTTTATAAATATAATATTACTTTAATTCTTATTAAATATGTATCATATAATAAAATATAAATATTAGATACACGCCTAAATTAGATCCTGACAGATGTATTGCTTTTGTATATTTTAAAATATTATTTGAGTTTATCTGAAATTTCGTTGAAATCTCATACATATTTTAAAATGCTATAAATAGCTGAAAACAATGCAATACTGAATGAATAATATTTTATAAAATATTATATTTAGATAATTCATGTTTTAAATATATTATTTTCTTTATTAAATTCTAAACGCTATAAATTATTTTAGAAATGTTTACCTTACTAATAATTAGTCACTTTAAGACACAAAAACACACACACACTAAGCTCCAGCAAAACGATGTTCAATCGACTAAGGCCGATGTACATATAAACTAAATTGTATAATTCAATAGAGTAATAAACATATATATACTCGTTAAATACCTTCATGAGGTCAATTATCCCCAAGCAAAACAAGCAAGGTGAACTAATCACAGGACCTTTCTACAAATGGTTAGCTAAACGACATTGCCCCAAATAAATCACTTGTTTTAGTGTTTTATTATTTTATTATTCAAATGTTTTTTTTTAATTGCTTAGAACGAATATTGTAACCTTAATGTGACGTATTTTTAAGATTATTTTAAGATAAATGTGACGTAGTATTATCTGAATGAAACAGTGCAAGTATAGTGCATTTAAGGTTCGTTTTAGTGCATCTAGTACAGAATGGGTTCGTTGAGTGCTTCTTAATAAATATGAGTGCATTTTAATAAGTTCAAGTACATTCAACTTGTGAGATTATTTTATGGGTTTTGATTTATGATGCACAAGTAAGGATAATATTTTTACGTGTTCTTCACAGATGGCGTATTTTATTATAATATATTTTTTAATTTAAAAATATTATTAAACTTGCTTAATTGAATTACATATAAATAGCTATGTTCATACATATCTATTTATTTCAAATAATAAACATCAATTAAGTTATATATAATTAATTTAAAAAAATTATGCAACAAATATTTATAAAATATATTGCGAAAATATATACCTTATGTTTGTTCGTGCAAATATAATGTTTTTAATACGAAACACTGTTTTAAAACTGATTTAAACACGATTTAAAAGTGTATCAGACGCAATGCGGCCACACCTTTCCACGTTACGGCAAAACTAACTGTACTTTTATTTACTAATGTACTCGAAAGATGGCGTAATATACAAATACGAACATTTGGACGAACACGCCTTATCTATTCTATTATAATGTGTAAATATTACTTGTAGAGTATGGAACACCTGCCAGATATTCTAACAATATGATAATATGCTAAGATATAGATACTTTACCACAAATAATTACTAAAACACAGTAAGATTTTATTAAAATAAAGTTTATTTCTACATAATATAAAAATACAATAAAAGTAATGGAACACGTATTTGAGACTCACAAATTGTTTGATAAATGTGTTGGTTAACTTTTAGATTATGTTATTTTTTGAGCAATATCTTTATGTTATTCTGTACATTATGATATTAAATAAGTTATTATACAAAATTACGTCAAAAGTCCTATGATACCACAAGCGATTGGAGTACCAGATGTGCCGTCTTTGGCACTCTCTTCAGTACCAGCTCTTCCGAGATCGTCTTCAGATGAAGTCAGCACCAAGCCTCTGCCAGCAACGCTTCTTGGCCCAACCAGCGAAATAAGAGGATCGACAATCTTTACATGTGAAGTTCCATCATCCATGGCTTTTATATTCCCCAAATCACCCAAATGCCTAAAGGCGTCTCGTGGTCCTCCGTGCCTGTGCTGTAAAAGAACAAACTCCAATAAGATTTGCATAAAAATTCATACAATAAATCATCAAACAAATAAAAGGTAATCTTCATTTCGTTGAAACGAACCCTTCGATGGTTTAATGATAGCTTGCGGCTCTGTTCTTATCTTTTTTTTTTCTTTTGGCAGACTAATCTTGGAGCTGGGTGTGCAATGGTTTAAAATTATTACAATAAAAAAGGTAGTGCAAATCGAAAAATACCACACGTAATGATACAATAAGATATGACTTGTATGTGGGACGTGCGAAAATTCTACCTAACGATTTATCTATAATTGATGTAAAAAAATGTAATAAATCATCGCATACGTGAACAATTGCATATAAGAACACTAGAATATTGTATCCCGTTGCTTTTTAAAACTTAAGACAACTTTATAAAGGTAAAAGATTGAAAATATTATATACTTTATTATGCTTAAGAAATAAACTTTAACGCCAAATTTGATCTAAGGATCTTTCAAGAACAAAGATTATTAATTTTTAATCTGTGTTACTTTGTATACTATATGTGACATCCATAATACAGCAGAAAAGATTTTAAAAATATATATAGTTTGAATGCAATTAAATATTTAATTTAATAACAGATCTCCGAAACATAACTGCAACGTACAGTAGTTTCAAACAAAGGTATTCCGCCGCCCGACGTCATTCAATTTATAAACAAATCCGAAAGTACATGTATATAAATGAATTTCGCTAACATCTACATACGTCATGTAATTAAGGTAATGCATTGCATATAGATTTCCATTGTCCCATTCAAGTCCCATCTCATGGTCATGTGCTTTTTTAAAGTAAAGAAACACGTTAATTCCAAGACACGGAATTCACATAACATATAGAATATTCGTTATAAAGATTTGTATTATCTTTAAGAGTAAGAAAATGCATATAGTATGACATTATATATATTTTAATCACACATAATAGCGCTGTGCTTAATAATTAAAATTAATTACAACATTATTTTCAATTAGCGGTTGACATGTCGTGTAGCAAAACGACTGAAAGAAACCCAACCAGGCCTGGATCCGTTCCACATACGTCAACGACAAGTGAGAAATACATATAAAAAATACTAATGCATCCTGTAAAAGTACATGAAGCTACCATTTGACTGACTGAGAAATCACATGTTACTTACCAAGTACGGATTGTAGTGATCTCCGACTGACTTGCAGCCGTCTCTAATATCTCCTTTAGTCGTTATTTGAAGTCCGTGTAAGCCAGGAGGCAGTCCAGTCAAATTTCCATGGACCACAACAGGACCTCCAGGTACCCATTGACTCAACATAAGATCTCCTTTGACGGCACTCTCGTCTTCTCCCATCAAAGTGACGACAGCTTGCAACGCTGGTTTAGATGGATCCTGATTTTTTACAAACAACAAATTAAAATTATTGACTTTTTGACCTCAAGACACTCCCATTATATATATTTATAAAAAAATATAATGCCTATATAAAGGTGTCCGGTGTTTGAAAGGATTCACGATTAACAAATTTGCATAACTCCGTTGCGTCATTCGAGTCTTATCGTGACTCACATTATTTACGATAGGCTGTTTATATATGTTTACGATGCTTACCGATTAAATACAGACATGGATATGTGTTTTAAAATAGCAAAGAATCAACAATGACACAATGGGTTGTTTATTGAATGCGCTTTTGTGTATTGATTAATATATTAAGTTGAGTAATTAATATATTAGGTCATCGCGTTTTTTTACTTAATGCCCTTGATATTTAAGATGACATAAAAATAATTTATAACGCATCAGTGGTTAAATATTTTTTAACATATTTAGCACTACAACACTGATTTGAAAGAATGTCTGAAAAAACGTACGAATCCTAATGTTCGATTATAAATTATTTCCTGATATGAAACTCGTTAGTGCTGTCCGTGGCCACGATCCAAGTTCAAAGGTGTCAAAAAAAATAGTCGCGACCTCAACATTATGCTTCTAGGGGCATAACCTATCGGCCGTCAACCCTTTGGCTAAGAAGCTTTCAAGGCATTTTTTACTTATGACTATTACTTCACAAAAATTCGTCGTAATTGCCATGACGTTTGTCTTGCGGATCGTGAGCAATTTCGTCCCGTCCCAATAATAATTTCGATTCGATCCAAACAACACGTCATCGTGGATCGGACCGACCTCGACCCCTAAATTATATTTCGTATTTTTTTAATAAAGAAAAACGTGTCTATCATACGTGTGCCGGATGACTGTACTGTGATTCAAATTTATGATATAAGAAACCTGGCTCACATATTTGGTGAGCCTTGATTTTTGTAAATAACGTAATGCTAACTTAAGTTTTAACAAATAAAGGTATAATTTTTTTATTAAAAAATGTAAAATTAAAAAACCTATAACTTTTAATAAACATCACACGGATCAAGTAAATCAGAAACCATTTATTAAAATAGTATATTATTAGTATTTAATAGGTGGAATATTTTTTCTAAACTAAGTGTATATCCATAATCCTTAAATTATTTAACGAATTTTGTATGTTTCTATGCCAAAATTTCCATTTCACATAAAACATATTAAAATATTATACATACAATAAATAATATAAATCACATCGAGTGATAACTGTGAACTACGACAGATTCCATTTATTATCCTGATGTTTGAAAAAAATTTGTAGAGTCGCCTCAATGTTGAATACATTGTTTATACATAATACAATACAAGCATAATGAATTGTGTCATAAGTTATAATTTATAACATCAAACTTAACCTTCAACATCATTTAACTAAAAACATCTTAACCGCTGCGTTAACCGTTGCTGCATCACGCGACGTGAGCATTTTTTTGTATTCTATATAATTAATTTATAAATTGTATTTTTTATACATCCATTAATATGCCATTTTCATACATCACGTATGCGTTTTTTTAATTATTAACTGTTCAAAAATATTTTTAATCTTATTGCAGATACGTGAGGTGATGCAATTTTTCTACTTGCAATCAATCAAAGAAGCTTTGTTTGAATTAGAAAATTCATTCATCAAAGCCTTGATAAGTTGGTTCGCACAAAAGTGATCGAGTCACGACTGAGCATGAGAAAATGATTAAATACGCACAATAATGTTTGCATGACTGATTGATATTTGAACAAAATATTTATGCACGTAATATAAATATAAAAAATATTTGACTTTCATATTTACATTCAGATGCGTTAATCCTAAAATAAATTATTAATATTGAGCAACCCTGAACAATAAATACGTATCCATCTTAATGTATAAATAACAACAATGAATTAAAGATTGTGCAATAATAATGTATCTTGCTAAAAAATATCTAATTGTCATTACGTTTTTCCTGTCATAAAATGGATATTTCCTATTGTTATTACTGTATGTTTATAATAATCATATTGGAATAAACAACAATATGAATTAATTATATGTGCAAATGATATACAATTATATAATAAATCAACCTATGCTTCAAATGTATGCGTATTATTAATCGATTCATTACGAGTTCGCTAAAAATAAAAATGTTGTAATATAACTAAATATGAGTATCTATAGTAATGGAAAAAAAATATATTCAACAAAAAATTAATCTATAATACGATGCTTATAGCATCTTACATATAAAAAATGTATGTATATACTAGAACTCACTTAGAGCAGTAAATAATAATCACATACTATTTTTAATCATATAATTCCAATATATTTATTATAGAATACAATGTGCAGTATATTTTTGGTGATGTCGTTATAAATAATGCATTGTAATTTTATTTAAAATATAATAATTACCCTACTTAATGACAGTATAATTGTAAATCAATTATACATCAGACATAATAATAGTTTACACAATAATAATGTATTATAATATAAATTATTAATAATTACTGTGAAAATGACTAAGTAATTTATCAAGTGATTATATTTAATATAATACACGAAACATGTCAAGTAAGTAAGTAGGTTATTCATTGATATCAGAATAAGTAATTAAATCATATTCAATATAAAATTACATTTTAATTTTTTTTGTAGTAAATTTTTCTACATAAGGTAAAATTGTAAATGGCATTTTATTGATTTTTAATTACACTGTAATTATTGAAACTTATTGAAATTTTTCTATTTAACTTCATGATGTAAAATTATTGTATTTATATATGTTTTAATTATTAATATATAAATTTGATTCAATATATGTTAATGAATGTGATTCAAGTTAATAATTTACATTTTTAAATATTTTACTTAAATGTGCATAAGAAAATAAGAAAAATAAAAATATGTTAATTGTTTACTGTCAAATTAAATAGTCAAAACGAAAATTCTCAGAAACTTCATAAAAAAACATTATATTTAAAATAATAGTATTACAAAATTGTATAATACAATCAAAAACTTTATCCCTATAAAAAAAATATGAAAAATATTATCAGTACTAGTATTTTAAATTTAACAATTTTCGCCAAAAATAATTAAATTATCATAAAAATGTAAAACAATATATTTTTCAAGAATATTAAGAAATAGTTTATTTTACATAAAATTGTTAAATAACCAAAAAAGTTTATAACAAACGATTTTTATCAATAAATCTTGAAAAAAATGATCGGTAATAATAAAAAAATATATTTTTTTTCATTAACTTTATTAAAATTCTCTAATTAGACAAACAATTTTTCACGCCAATTTTTAACCATCAGAAAAGTAGAAAATGTCGTTTTAATCAAACATTATATTTATATTAAGCAAGATACTATAACATTTAATTTATGTATATTTAAAATATTTAATTTGAACTGAAAATTGCAAATATTTTTTTTATGTATACTAAAATAATATTTTATAAAATATAACTTATTTCACTTAAATGTTTTTACACTATAAATTTAATAGTCATCTTATCAATAAATAACTTAATCAATATGAATAAAAAAAATGTATGTAATTAATTACATATACTTTTTTGCTAATGTCTAATTGAAAAAAAAACAGTTCTTCATATTATTTTATAATTGTAATATTAATCAAATTTAAAATACTATTTTCCTATTAATTAAAATAATATATATTTTGTAATAAATGATCTTTCAAATAGTCAATTCACATTAAATCATATTTTTTTACCTTATTATATTAAAAGGATAAAGTAATTGACATTATATATATAGAAATAGACTGCATCAACCATTTAATAAATTAATATACTAATAATATCAACAAATTATAGATAAAGAAACCAAGTTTTAATTGTAAATAAAATATATATTTAAATAATTTCATATCTTTCTCAATATTATTTTTAATATGCTTTTAATATGTTTAATTCAATAAATTAATAAATAAAAATACTTACATAAAGCAGCGGTTCCATGAAAACTTCATACAGATTACTCTGATAATCTGGCACAGGAGGCAAAGATCTCACGATCAGATTCCTTCCGAATCCCGGTATTCCTTCGTACGTTCTAGCCATCGTCGTTCCACTCAAAGCCAACGTAATAAGAAGGATCATCATTTTCATCATGTCTATACCTTTTTAGATGCACGTCCGTTAGGGTGAGGCTGCTTGGACCGACTGAGAGTTTTCCTAGCGATCAGACACAAAGTCAGGATCCTTGGCTCACTGATGCTGCGAGGTTGAATGTGAAAATCTTCACCGGTTTTTCAAGAAGGCTTCAGAGGCGCCAGACACTGCGAATGCGGCACGACTGATTAGCGGTTTGAGCTGTTGACTTCCTAACTCGGCGGGGTGGTTGCCGATAAAGTCACAAAGTTACTATTCAATAGCTAGGCGATTATAGTGATTAATGATGAGTTATAAAGCGTGTAATGTAGATGGATGTAAAAAATAGTAATCGGTTGTATGATTAGAATACAATTTGAATTTTGTGTTGAGAGTAAGTGAAACATGTTTCCAAGATAGAACTACACAATCTAGACTCAAGACAGTAATAAAACGTCCTATAAGAGATATTTTAGAAATATTTTTGCTACTATTCTGAGACATTTAGTTTGAAATAATACGTCGCTAAAAAAAATAAAGAATAAATGTTGCTTTTCAACGTGTAGATAAAAGTAGTATAAATTAACATAGAGTTCAACATAAAGTACTATAATTTATTTAAGTTTTACACAGATATCACCCATAGAAAATATAAGTTATTCATAATCCATACATTTAACTGAAAAGTCAATAATATATGAAAATATTGGAAATAAATAAATTGTGAAGTTCAACAAGCTAATTAATGATCACGCAAACCAAAATGGTATTCTTTTCAATAATGCTTAAAAAATCACACGGACTAGACTAAATAGCGATCTCGCAAATGACAATGAGTTGGCGTCAACAATGGATATAAAAATATGCAGAGCACACAGTATTGCACAATAACCACAAACTTTCAAAAGCCAATAATAATTATCTATTACTATAGCATAAAAACTCAACATTAGTAAGTTATTAGGCACTAATAAAAAAATACTAATTTTATTTTCACATATAATATTTTTGAGAGCCATACATGCGTAAACCTAGAACCGTATGCAGCTTGCGATTAGCTGTATTAAAACATTATTTTTCTATCTGTACAATTGATTATGATATGCTTAAATTATAAAACTAGACAATTATAAAAATTAGAGTATTTTATGATACTGCTTAATAATATATATGATATTATCTAGTAGATAATAAATAGAGAATACACACATTTTATTTTTAAATTGCTTTATAAATGTTAAAAACTATCTAGAGTTTTTCACGAGCAATTTTTTTCCTAAAATTTGACTCGACATACGAGCAAAAAGACGTATTACCTAACTTAAAAAAAAGATCATCATTAATTTAGGTAGTATATATTTACTATTTCAATTTTCCCCCATCGAAATGGATGATTCATTTCAATGGGAAAATTTGATTTGACATGTTAACGAATTAAACTCGTAAATCAAGACAACATTTTTAGTGAATCTATATGCATAATTTGTATCAAAAACATTATAGCATAGTATATACATTATAACAAAACACGTTTAGTAAATTGTTGAGAAAAGTGTGAAAAACTTGTATAGTGTAGTTTTGTTATAATATACACCTATTAAATTGTATCTTAGGATGCAGATTCTCAATTTTATTTTTTATAAATATTTAACTATTATTTTCTATACATTTTTAATCAATCGTAATTTTAAAACTTTTTTATGTCGTTTTGTCATCATAATGTCTCTCATATTAATATTATTTTTGGGAGCTAAAAATAGGGTGCACTATAAAACCTAATGATTTAATTCGGTCTCTAGATAATTTTAAGAAGTCAAAAATAATAATAAAAAAATGGAAATGCGCTCTAGGGCCGTTCGTTGTCGTAATGCAACCGCATGATATGGCATGATTAAATGTTTATTGATAATTCCGCTCATATTGGTTTAACCGCAATCTGGAGAAGACACCTGAGCTTAGGAAAATATCAGATCGCCTCAGGCTGTATTGGAGACAACTTATCAGTTACCAAGGTTGCCAACTATTGAGTACAATATATATTTAAAAAATACTTCAAGTTCTTATTACTTTTGATTAAAAAAAATACTAAAAATATCATCAGTTATTAGAACATAAATTAGTGAATCATCAATCATTTTAATCCCATATATTCCATGAAGAAGGCAGTAATAACTTTAACCACTTTCAATACTAGTGATATTATATAACAACAACAAAAAGTTTATTAAATAAACTTTATTTAATTAAAAATATCACGATGCAAGTATTAATTTACCGTCGACGACTTCATAACTGCGTCGTATCTTATTTCTATATACCAATTAACCGTACAGGTACAATTTTCCTCGTAACGTACGCTTTAAATTTATAGTCGAATTTATAAAGACATAAAATCTATGGTTAATCTACAATTATAATGAGAATTAACTAGACTGCGTTGAATATTTATTTATTTATTTATTTACAAACATCTATAATATGTTAATGTATTCGAGAAATCATTACATATTAAAAGTTTGCTGACGACTGAAATTCTACAATCGATAAATTGCAATGCCTTAATCTCAAGTTTAACAACCTCCGCGGTTTAATAACACACTTGTAAATTTTACTGCACCAAATTGGTATATGTAAGCACAATCGAATATCTGAATGTAATAAATAATGTTAAGATGTTTTCAGAAAATGAATTACACAGTGGTGGATTACAGTGTACACTTATTAAAAACAATTTATAGATCACTAATATTTAATACAGTAATATTGTAATTAATAAAATAGATCTGAGTCAATAGTGACTTAGCACGTTTCTACCGCGTATCATAATTTTATTATAAACATAATATTTTAATAAATGAGTTGGAGAAAAATATGACTAGCTCTCTCAAAATACTATATTAACTATTTAAATATTTCTATTCCAATAATATTTATCTACTCGTTTAAAATTCCTTAACCTTTTAAGTGCCGAATTAATTTTTATAAAAATTCACGTAATTGTTTAATTTTTCAATACAGTAAAAAATAAATTACAATTTTTTATATGTTTATATTCATTGCTGCTGCATCTACAATCACTTACAGGAGCAAATTTTTAATTTTATTTTTTACTGTATAATTGATTAATTACGTGACATATTATGAAAATTAATTCAGCATTTGAAAAAAATATATTATTTCTAATTGAGCGTGGCATAAATTTGAATTTCTCACTTAAGAGCCATACGAGGTTATTTGGATTTATCCGCACCTAGCACATAAAGGGTTAAAAAGTACATAAAAGTAATATAAATCAACAAGATTTTTTTTATATTTTTATTTATAAAAATATAATTTTGTCTTATTACAATATAAAAATTATTAAATATAAATATAATAAATTAAGCCGGTTTAATACCGTTATTAAATTATTAATTATTTCACTCGCAACTAATTTTGAGCGTTCCACGTGGACTTGTATGATTATTTTAATTATATAAATTATTGTATATTGCAAAGATCTAATCAAATAATCTTCTCGTGTTTTGCGGAATTACTTCAGAAGCTTATGCAGATGGTTTCCTAATATACATGTAAAGAATTAATATAATTAGGCCTGACCTGTAATTTTTTGATGGGCTGTTTAAATTGTTTTTTCTTAATGTTCCACGTTACATTTGATTTGTTTTACACCATCTTAATATTTTTTTAATTGTTGTGATTATTTTTAGAATGTTTCTCATTATTTAAACTCGCCCTTTCAAGATGTCATGTTACATTGTTTCGTCCAAAGTGACTCATATTTTAATAGTGTTTAATAATGTTTTTCTCAATACTTATTGTCACTGATGGGACGGACTATATTAATTGGATCTTCTGTGGCGGTTGTGTTTATCGAAAACACAATACTCAACCTCGATAGGATCAATCATTTGATTCAAAAGCACAGTGCTGTAAATTACTGTGCAATGAAGCGAAATAAGTACATAGCAGTCGGTTAATTAATATAAAATTATCAATATATATGTCTTCTCTCTATCTCGGCCATCGTGCAATAATATAATTATTGATGATATTCCAAAGTCGCAGCGGCGGAAACAAGTGATTTCATCCTGCGCAGATTGAAAACGAAGATATCCGACGTTTTTATGACATTCGTGGGCTGTTCAAAAAGTTCCTGCATTTATAATTTGGCGTTAATCAGTCTTATTGTTTTCGGAATACATCCCTTTTCTGAAGATCAAGACTATTTTAATATTCTTTCTACCTATTAAAGCAATTCTAATTACTGTTTTAATAGAAACACATTTTCTCAAAAACGTATCATCATAACGCGGTGTACTAAGGGTCGTTAAAAATATTTTATATGTTCTAAAAATATATTTCTCTGAAGTAATGAAGGTTCAACAAACATATGGTTACACTAATTTCACTCACTGACAGATCTCTCATTCTTTTGAATTATATAGCTGCAAAGACTTGATTCTGTTACTGTTCGCGACAATTGTATTTGATAAATACAAAACTTTCCACTATCATGAACTTTAACAAAATAAAAACAGTATTCAAATTGCTTTGAAATCAAAAAGCCTGAAATCAAATATCTAAAATTAAAAAAACAATTCTCTAATAACTAAAGTGAAAATGTTTTTAATAAATCCTTCATCCTCCAATGATATTATTATTATTATTTTATACACACATAGTTGACTTTGTTATTTTAGCTTACAGAATATGATGACAATATGTACAATGTGTCATTTTATTTATTTCACATAAATTTTTTAATCTACACTATTTTTCGTTACCTAAACTCGACATAAAATATTCTCAACGCATGTGTGACCTACCAGCTAATGAGATCAACCTCTTTTTCGCACGCAAATGGGTCAAAACTGTATCCTGAGTGAGCATTTTCTAATCTTTATGTTATATTATTTGATTCGGCAACGGTTATTTGTATGGGCGATCAGACATAATGACTCAATAGCCATAAATAATCGTATTACCTATCCCACGTGCTTTAACTACTCATGGGGTCGTATATTACTCTAAAACGTCTACAATTCGCATTGTTCATTAAAGCAAAAAAGTTTGTATATTATTATTTATGTTACAATTTCTCTTAGTATTTTATTTCATATAAATCATCTAGGACGATCTACGAACTTGAATAACTATTTTTAATTTGGATGCTCTTTGCATTTTTATATAATAATTTAAGAATAAATAAATGTATGTTTTAACGATTAAACATCGGAGTTATACGACGTAAATCATATAAGACATTTGCCACTGTATTACGCTGTGAGACTAATTGCACTTCTACGGTGTCAGGATGAAATAACACGTGATAACATTACACAATAAAAATTATCCATGGAAAGATGTACACAGAAATAATAAATTACACACTTAATTAATTTCACACTGCAGTAATTTATATTTTTAGTAATATGCTTAACTCTTTCGGTTCGCATATAAAATATTCGAAGCATAAATGTGTAATTTTTCATAACAATATTTTTTAGTAATACAAATCATTTTATATAAAAAAATATATATTTAACAATTATATTAGTAATTTAGATTGCTAAGGTACACTTACTTTTAATTACAGAAAAATTCATTTGAAAAATAAGTAAAAAACAAGGAAAAATCGGTAATTTTGAAATTTTGTGAAATTTTTTTCATGTGTATTTTTAACTATGTAATTTTATCATATAACTAACTGTCTTATTGAAAAAATAGCATTTTCCGAAGAAAAATGAATTTTATTTTAAAAAATATGCTGTGCGAATTACTGGGAAAATGCTTAATTTATTATTACATACTTTTTGATCAGGAATGTTATTTTAGCTGTTTAATAATATGATAAATAATGCATAAATAAGATCAGCTGCGATTGAATTAATTCAGCAAAATTGATGGAATATTTTATTTACATCATTTTATCGATTTTTTTGAACGAATTTAATACACATTATAATCAGATCTGTATTGGCATTTTTTGTGCGAGTTTGTATATAAATTTAAAAACAAGAAATGAATTAACAGACAATTAAATTATTGAATTTAGAAAAATAAAATATTTGCATCTTGAAACAACAAATACAAAAATGTAACAGGACCTTTACAAACATTTTCGACGCACACCTGTTTTTGAGATAAACGTTAAACGATAATAAAGGATGTGTCTTTCCAATAATTTGTTCTGACGAATTCTACGTATTTCGATCATATTAGACACAACCATTAAATATTTTATTCACAAAGTTTTTCGAAGACGTTAAAGCATTTTTTGTTCAGAACAAGCGTCCCAGTGTCCACTTCGCAACAAAATAAAAGCACATAAAGGACCATGAATTTTGGAGCGACACTGGTCACTCGGGTATATTGAGAGAAAAAACGAGTAAAAAAGTAAACAAATTGTTTAATTTAAAAAAAAATTCAAATTTTATTTTGGATGGTATAAACACTATAATCGATTATTTTACGAATATTCACTAAATTATTCGAATATTCATATAAATAGTTGAAAATCATTTATTGTCAAAATTCCATGAATTAGAAAAATTTTTTTTAGAAAATATATGAGTCATTTTGGCAGCACGAATAATTAAAATAGCAAAATCGTACCCATTAAAAATTTAATTTTCGGTTATTTTCAAAGTCGAAATTAATAATCTGTATAGTTTTTATCCGAGCGCAAGTCTTTCAGGTATTAATCACCGACGTCTATCGTACTTGTATTTATGAGATTATATTTTTGTATACCAATATATATTAAAGATGTGCAACCTGGCTTGTCAACCAAATATATTTTGGGGTAATAAAAAAAAGTTAGACAATCACTGCTGTAAGCAGTAAGTTACTTTTAAGATTGAAAATTGGTAAAACTATAATCTCGCTAAAATATTGCGTTGACGCGCTATTTTGAAAGTTCAGCAACTTTTTGAACAAACTAGAAATATAACCCCGTTTTTGTCTGTGGCGTGACTTTGGTCCGTTAATTGCGAATCTTCCCATTCGACAAACCTCACGGCAGCTTAATCAAGACTATTAGTCGGCACACACATGATTGAGATTCGAGATTAATGGTTAGAGCTGCAATAGTTGACCCGGGAGTGCAAGTGGCGCCATATCTGGCCGCTATTTTCTAATGAGCGGCCTTGGACCAGACCAGATCTGCGGACGGTACCTGGTCTGGATACAATGACCGCCTTCCGCGGTCACGCTCGACTAAATCTCTTGTCGCGAATTGATAATTTAACGTGTAAGCATGCCGTTTGTCTGAATACTGGATATACATCGCAGTGAAAACTCGACTTACCGGTGTTTCAACGTCGAATTTGTAACATAAGATCCGTGAAATTGCGTAAAATTATCTTGAAAGATTTCACATAGAACCAGTGGTGTCATCCATCCTGTTTCCACCGATTTCCGGAAACCGTTTTTTAATCAAATAAATTATTCTGAACCTGTCATTGAAACTATAACCAAAATCAATTTCAATAATATTCTAATGAGCAATATAATTTTAGGAATCAAATTTCTAAATATATACTCCGCTACCAAATATTTATCTTGTATCTACAATAAGGCAAATGTCGCCTGTGGTGTTTAATATTTACCTAACCTTGCATTAGTCTTTAAAAGTGATTTTCTAGAGATTCTCAACAGAGTTTTCCCAGAAACTTATTTAATAAAAAAATTAGTCTCGAATCCCGCGACATATTATTAAAAAAAACCCCTATAGATTTAATATGTGTAAAAAATGTGTAACTACGACAACAGATGGAGTCTTAATAAATCATGGAATTCACATGACTGACATATACCTAACTAAGAAACGGCAAGATCAATGTAAAGTTTATAATACTAATGAATTTTTAAATAGAACCTTAGAGTATATATTTAAAAAAAGAACAATAAAATCATGGATGTTGCTACGAATTAACAACTGCAAGTTCAAGTTAGGTTTGGGTTTGAACAGTAAGGTCAAATAGCCAATAATTTGTACCTACAGTCGGTGCAAGTAACCGCATTCTAAAATTATACGTTGCACAATACATCAAAATTTAATACGGCCCTAAATTAAATTTACTTTAAGTCCAAAGAATAAGTATAGCTTTATTTGATGTGTGGGGAGCAAATGAACGGGAGATAAGATACATCAGTGAAATTTTAAAGACAGTAAGGTGTTATGATGTTTTCTGAAATGATTATTATATTTTTAATAAAATATAATAAATATGCTTATTTGACCGCAAGTATTTAATAAATATCTGCTAGTACAAAATCTGCATTAAAGATAACTATAAAGAAAGTAAAATGATTTATCCAGTATAAAACCACAAAAGGTATTATTGGATGTACATATGTAATGCTAAGTGCTTTGTATTATAATTTATTATATATTAAATCAAAATAGTAAGGAAATATTTTAAAAATAGCTATGCATAGAGTAATTTGATGATTTCGTGGATTAGATAAATGTGATTTATATTTAAGTAATGACTAATTTGTTCATTAAAATCATATTTACTTTTTTTAATGGCACTTAAAAGTAAAGAGGTTTGGAGCATTTTATTAGATTGCTAGGAAAATAATGGCAGTTTTTTCAATCAAGATGTCATCTCATCTTGAATAAATTTTAAAGTGCACTTTTCGATATGTATTTTTAGAACTTTTTTTAGAACAAATTATGTTAATAAATATAATATAGCTTTTGTGTTAGATCACGTCGAGGTATACCACTCATGGGTTTTATGGCCAAAGGGATGTGACTTTGCAGACAAATAGACGCCGGAAAAGCTGGTAAAAATGTATTTTATAAACATATATGAACTACCACATATATAGAAAAATGTAGATGCCGCTATCAGACGGTGGAGTTAAAGTGGTAGGCCATGGAAATCGGAAAGCTTTCGCTGGCGTGTCGAGTTGTATTACTGTCGACTGTGTTTTCGATATGCGGTGCTGCGTTCTCGTAATGCTCTCTAGACCAATTCTCAGCAACCTTTTTTGGTGGCAGAGCAAAATAATTAAAATGTGACTATTCGGGTCAGTGCATATTTTTGGTCCTAACAACCATATATATGGTCTAATTGTAACATCGTAACGCGTAATCCGGCACATATACACATATATTTAAAAAAAAATCTATTTGCAGAACTCAAATGGGTCACAAGGTGACCCGCGAGTCATAGGTTGCCGAGCCAATCGGCTGATGTATTTCGTGTCGATACAGTCTTTTGGATCTGTGACCAAGTGTCATATATTTTATAATGGCGAATCGCAAATGAAGATGTTTGCGAACTAATTACATCGCTTCTTGGACACATCAACGAAATGTGTTCACGCCTTAAAATAGAAATGGTCTAGATAGCTACTCCGTCGATCGGTATCCAAAGACTAAAATAACAATAGTATAATGCGCTGTGTGGAATGTGTTGTGTAACGCGCGTCCTTTTCCACAAAGAGTAGTTTTTAAGTAATCCTAGTACCACTTAAAACAGCTAGTGAAAAATTTTAAAAATGGGTGCCACACGAACTAAATAAAATCAAACAAAAAGTCCAACCTTAGACAATTATGTATGTATATGGTCACATCCCTAATAAAATCGCACCGGAAGAAAATATCAGTGCACAAATTCGTCCGTTTCTCTTAACCCTTAGTTACTCGCACAAAGAAAATTACATAACTGCTCGCATGGGGTCACAGATGACCCCAAATTGTAGGAATAATTTTTATTATTTATTAAATATATAAGTAAATAAAACTTGTTTATTATTAAAGTGCTTTATTAATTCTATTATAAAGCAAAGGAATAACATAAACTAAATATCTAATTAAACAAAAACAAGCTAAATTAAAATAATTATCAAAAATTAACAATTTATACTTATACTGAGATAAAGTTAAAATTTTAGAATATTTTTAGGAACTCTCCGAATCACTTTTATTACACTGTTGACAGTATATTTGAGTGATCATTGCACACAAACTTTGCGTTTAGTTTTACTAGTTTTGTTTGGCAAAAAATCCTGAGGTATATCGGGTTTGTTTTTCTTGAGTGTTCCAACTAAAGTGAGCTTGTAGGGTGGATCCAATAATTCATTTGCGAGTTTCACGCTCGTATACCAATTGTCTACGGTTACTCTCTTTTATCAGCTCTACAAGACGTTTTACTATGTCATTTGGGCTGTTTGAGACTTGGTAAGGACCCGCAGGCTGTTTGCCAAAATAAACCTCAAAGGCCAGCAAATAAAATGTCTTGGAGTCTACCAATGCTTGGTTTTTTATACCGAATTTATTTGGTTTGCTTGGCATGTAAACTTTGCCTTTGAACGGCCACGGAACCCAATCAATCTCTTTCAAAAAAGTAACGTAATTACTCGCACGGGGTCACCGCTTAAGAGCGCAGCGACACATCCTTCCACTCCCGTGACTTTTTCGCTACAGGAATACAAACTTCGACGCGGATTATGAAGCTAGCAAGAGCGCGGGGAATTTCGAGAAACAGCAAATGCTTCATTTTTTAATGCGAAATTGCTTTGACCCCATGCGAGTAATTAAGGGTTAAATACGTCTATGAGAGGTATTGGTATGTGATTGTATTTAATTTTATTTTTACTAGTTTCGGCTGTTGATAAATTTCGCAATAATACCCCCATGAATCCTTAAAAGAAGTCTTCGCAATAAATACCTCCAGAGTTAAAAAAAAAGTAATCCAAAATTTAATATGCTTTGCTTATGCGTTTTTTAGCTTCCCAGAACAATAGCGGGCGTTTCTTACAGCCAAATTGATCTTTCGCAACCACTCGTTAATTGCCGAATTCCTTCGATGCGATTATAAGTAAACGTTTTCGCAGGGCTGGATTAAAAACAAAAATTAAAAAACACATATACCCGACTTCAAAGAAGTAATAAAAATCTTCGCCAAAAAGAAAAGAGCTTCGGAGGAAAAAATCGAACGTGACACCATTTACGCAAGAGCACGCGAGGCGATTGAATCCATGACAGTAATTAGTCATGAAGTTACGTCAACACATTCCTTTTAATTTCCCGCCGTGATCATAAAGTCATTGAAATAATTTGAACCTTTGTTTTCGGTGATTTTTTGTTGTATTACTATAGTGCATGTGTGAATTGAGCGCGTGAGTTTTGATCAATGCCATTCTATAGCAACGTCAGCCAAAAATATTTTATATCTTTCCCATTATAAATAAAACCTTTTTTTACATCATCATTATCACTTTAAATTAAAAGCAAAATATAACAATGAAATTCAAGTTTAAACCTTTAGCTGCTGTCACATTTCATCGATTCATGTTTCTTAAGAATAATGTTTAATATGTATGTAAAAAAACTGCTTCATGTCATTGACATATTAGCAGAGTAACGAGTTATTGAATTCATATACCTTTTCAAGCATCATGACATCGACAACGATCATTGTTAGCATTTGCTGTCATCATAAACAACGATAAATCGTTGTTTAGCAATCAATTAACATTACTTTATTTTTTTGTAGATTATATTGCAGGTAGTCATTATATCCGAAAGACTAATGCCGCTCCAAAATCCATGGTCTTATGGTTTAGTAAAGCGAGACAATGAGACGTTTCTTCTCAACAAGAAAAATATTTTTACGCCTTCGAATAAGAAAAGTAAATCAAAAATAAAATATATATAAGATTATGCGAGAATACAAAACATTTTCACAAAGATTCAAACAACGTTAACATATAACAGGTTGCTAAGAAGAAGATAACAATCACTTAATTGTCTTGCTATATAGTTAATAATTAACAAGTGCGCAAAAACTACCGGACCAAAATAAATATCAAGTGTAATAAAATAAAACAATTTATTACAATTAGAGCAACTCATAATCATGAACAAAATAATAATTGTAGTAATATTACAAAGCAATTACAAATAAATAATTATCACAACGCGTCATGGGCTATTATTAATATCATATGTGCTTGAAGATCACACTACAGAGAGAACAAGAACATTAAATATCACTCGAGAGCACACGGCGAAGACTTTAATAGGTCTATATTCAATCTAAGAGCGTGCCGATACGCCGACGTTAATGTTTGAGTCCTACCACTGGTGTTATAGAGCAAAAAGTTAGAGTTGACATATAAACAATTAAAGGCGATACGAGTTTCAATTTGGTATTAAATGGCATATCAGTATATTAAATAAATCGACGTTGCTAAAAAGTACACATATGTGACACTTAGAGATTAGGCTGTAATATGGCAAACCGTATTCTGATTAAGAAAATAGCTTGTTAATGTGTCTCAATAAGGTATTTGATAAGATACTTTTAATCGTAGACATATTTTTTTGAAAATGTAGATGGGCCGGGTTATATTTTTTATACAGCAAACAGTACAGATTTCATTAAAAATATATTTTCACTATTAAATAAAAATTTTTGAGACTTACTTATTGCTAATATTTAACAGATATAAATAATTTTAGGTCTTACGATAGCATGACCGAATAAAAAACAACAATGTCAAAATATTATCAGCCGAACTGTCAATTTTATAATTTTGTAATATTTTTTTTAAATCCGTAAACGAAACTACCTAGAATGAAATACTGTTTCAATTTTCGAAAACATTTTAAATGGTTCGTATCTTAATAATTTAAATATGTGGTTTGCAACTTAACTAATTTATCATTTTTTTTTTAAATAATTAAATTAATATAACTATGAAGAACTTGAATTTTTATTTCTAAAATAATGGGAAGCTATATTTTGAATAAATTAATTAAAGTTGAGAATTACATGTTATTTGTACGTGAGGAATTTAACCATCAAATAACCATTGTTACATAAATAAAGTCATTTTTGAACAAATGTCTTTTATGTGTTTAGACAATATTAGTATATTTGTATAAATTATTAAATTTTGTAACTATATTTTTTTCAGATTTTGGGATGCCCTGTACACAAAAATAATCTTTACTATTCAATATAAATGAATAAATATTGTACACTCAAACTGAATGTCTGACTGATTAATTAAAATAAGATTAATTAATACTAATTGGACACTGTCTAGAATTCTCTCAATCATTTTTATTTTATTATAGTGCTAATTACTAGTGATTATTTGTTTTTCACTCAGGCTAGAACATTATTGATTACTTTCAATAAACGTTAGCTTATTCGCAACTTAATCTATAAATTTACTCTCTGCCTTGCTGCAAATCCTTGCATTTGCCCAAATATCTTTAAAATGTATACACATATAAGCAATCCATAAATAAATGAAAAATACTATTAAGTATATATGACTAAGCTAATATAATATTTGTCATGAGTGTATCTTGAATTTTTTACGAACTTGTTATTTGTTTTTGATATTAACAACAAACTATATTTATATATGCATTAAATTTATTTAAGGTTGTTTCACTTTAGTCAAACAATGTAAGATCTAACACTAATTATAGTTTTAAAACTTTCATTAGGTCAAGTCCAAAATACAAACTAAGCTAACTTATCTCTCATGGATGTTTGCTGTCTGCACCTGGATATTACACCATGTTTCAAAAATATGATAGCTATCATTACCGATACTACTACGAACTTGTGATATAAGATAGTTGATCAAAGTATATTTAAACCGAATTTTGCTCAGAGTGCGCAGTATCAATTATCGACGGCTTTAATAATATAAATTATTTAGGAGTAATTATAAATAAAAATAATAATTTTAAGTATTTAGTTAGAAATAAAGATGTACATAGATTTAATACTAAAAATAGAGACAATCTAAGGATAGTTACATATAAGAAAGCGAGTACGACCAAAGGAATTATGTACGGAGGTGTGAATTTGTATAATAATATTCCTAGGACAATCCGCAAAAATAAAAATGTTGCGGGTATCCTCAATGGAATAAAGAAACACCTTTGCGCATTAATAAATAAATTATAGTATCAAGTGTATAAACAATTAGCTATATAATAAAATAAATATAAAAAAATAAACTCACAGGTTTTAAATATCCTTCTTCCTCGCCTTTACTTTTGCAAATTCTACAATCACTAGTGGCAGATTAAGCACTTGGGTGCCCCCAGGCGCTACATAATTTTGGAGATCCTCTTTTTCGATTGATAAAAAAGCATCACAAAATTTATTAAAAATTTTCATATTACACATATAAAAAATTGTTAATCACAAATATTTCGTTATTATTGCTGAACTCAAGGAGTGGTAAATCCCCCCCCCCCTCCCCCAATGACGTCCCTGATAATAACGAGTTATTTTTATCATTTCCGGTATAATAATTATTTAATAACTTGGGCTAATATGATTATCATATATGTAACTAAAATTTATAAAATCAAACAAAAAAAATTATATAAAAAGAATGTTTATTATTTTCAAATCAAGATATATAATTAAAATTATACTAAACATATAAAATTGGGGTCATATAATTCAAAATAAACACTTCATTGTTATCCTTATCACCTTAGCAACTAGAAATGGACTCGTTCAACATATTTACGGTACTTTACTGCATTAATTAAAAAATCGTTTTCACTTTCATTATTCACAAATTTATAAGCATCCAAGTTTAGACATATTTCGATTAAGACAGAGAAAGCCTTTTCAACACTAACATGTGTTGCTGGAGCTCCTACAACTATCGTTGTAATTTTGTATAAATGAGGATTTGTGTTTTTATTTTCCTTCCAAAATATGTTATATTTCTGTCTAATCTTTGTACATGGTTCAAGTTATTCAATATGAATTCAATGACCACATCTGTAGAAATAGGAAATCTATGTGTCTCTATTGCCAATTCTTTACTTCTTCCTCTAAATCGCCTACCTTTTTATCGGATGTTTCATTAGATGATTGCGCTTGTTCATTTGTGATTGAAATTGATTTCTTTAAAAATTATAATTTGTTCAAAATATCTTTCAAATGTTGCACAGCTTGTATTTTATGTGACTGCATGCTTGAACATGGACCTAACTGAAATAAACTGATTTTTTTTCGGTTCAGTTTCGGTTCGAAACCCTGGTTTCTTCATCCAATGAAATAGTTTGTTATATTCATAAAATTCAAGTTAGTAGGAAAAGTTATTTTATTGCTGAATTTGTTTACAGCACATCTCATGTCGCTGCATTGTCAACACAAATACTTAAAATCTGCCTTTCATTAATTTCAAATTTTGATAGTGGCTTTCACCTCATTTTTTACATGCAAAGAATCATGACGTCCTGCAGTATCAATAATGTGCAATGTTTTTGTAATATTTTTTTATCATCGTAGAACCTGTCGAAACACAAAGTTGCCGAGCCACTTCGCCTGCAATTTTTGGTGATCCTTTATTCTCAAGTTTGAATGTAGCGAGTGGTGTTGGACTAAGGCAAACCACTTCCACAAGACTACTATCCATAGTAATTATAATTTTTGAGGACTTTAAATAAAAATGAGTTTGGTGTTTAGATTTCTAAAATATCAGAGCAGCAGAGCACTACAAATTCAAAACAAATTCCGGCTCCGAGTAAGAACCCGTTGCTTCCGCTCCAACCCTCTGATGGATACAGCCCATTTTGTAAGTAAATTTTACAATGAAAGAGATACAAGTTGTATTTGTAAATTAGGTATGATTCAAATAAAAGAAGTGATAAATAGGTAAAGATTGTATATGTGTTCATAGAAAAATATTACAAAAAAATAAGTCATAAACCTTATTCAGCCCTTGAAAAAACAATAAGTAAAACATTATTTGAATAAAAATATATCAAAGATATATTTAGCACTGGAAATGTTTAAAATTGGTACAAGTATTTAGAGTATAGTGTACGTATTTGACAGTCGGGTGTTACAGCATAAATTATTTAACGTCTTTCACAGACAAACAAGACTAGATCGAAATACGTCAATATCATATTTTGAATAGAATATCAAGTATATAAACTCGCAAGGAATATATAATGTATATCATACGATTAATACATTTATGCCAATCCAATCGTCAAGATCAGCGATTGGACTTTTTCGATGTACTTTTCCATAGCTTCTTCTTTGGTTATGCCTTTTTTTCCGTTCCAGGCATCCCACTTGGCCTTTCCTTTGAAATCGAACATCCCAGGACGTTCTGCGAGAAGTATAGTCATTTTAAAGTGTGTCATATACTAAATATTGTGCATTAAATAATGTTAACCTGTGTTGCAGTCTCCAACGCTACCCTGTTTGAATAAAGCGTACACTTCCAAAAGGTCATTGTCGGCCGGTGTCGTCTTCAACACCTTCACGTCATTAGCGGCTTTATCAAATCTCTACAAAAATAAAGGTTATATGAATTAACCTTATTCAAGGTGAAAAATAATTGTTTATCATATTTTGATATTGCTTATTAGTATTAGTACCTCTTGCAAAGACATTTTCGATACGGTTTCTGAAATAAATGTCAATATCATTTTAATGAAAATCTATTAAACATGATGCGAAATGTTTAAAGTCCGTTTTTTTGGACGAAAAGCGGTACTTACACGCGCGTTCGGCTAAAATAGGAATGCTAATGACTTGACCGGCGACCCACGATGGAATCTGGTTTTAGTGTTGCCATGTTGAAAAAATCATACATCATGATATGTTTTACTTTATATTGAAATATTTAGTTTTAATATGTGTAAATTTTATGCCGGTAATATTTATACATATTAAATTAAATTTTGGCTAACGAATGGTGATGGATGGCAATTAGAAACAGATTGAGCCGCTGCAGTAGTATTTTATTCAAAATTATAATAGTAGCATGTTATTTATATATATGTGAATCTAAGGTGTACGAGACAGCATCGGCTGTCGCAAGTCCGTCTAGAGAAGTGTCCGTCACGTCAATGTAACCAGAGTGCCGCCAAGTTTTGGCCATAATAAATCCATAAACGGGCCCCCACATTTTTTTATGTAAATTAATTAAATTTAATTATTGAATTGTGTATTTTTTACTATCCTTGACTATAAATACTTCTGTCAGTAAAAAGTTACGGATTACGCTTAGCTAGCCGTCGAAGATTTATGATGTTTTCGGAGAATTTTGGTGTTCATACATAACCAGAAGCTCATGCCTCAGTGTCTTTTTTTCCTTTCTATGTAAAACTGTTTCAACGTGATTGCGTGGATTTCGGTATGCGTGGGAACAATGCAATATTTGCCGTCATGATGGCATGTAACCATGTAGCGCGAGTGTTCCGTTTTGTTTTTATTCTAGCTGTTAACTCCAATCTAAACGTAAGCATTTAGAAACATATTAATATAATATAAAACAAAATAATTTATAAAAAAGGTGTTACAATGGCGAATACAAATGAGTTGAAAAGCCAAATGCGTCTGGATAAAGTTAATGCTCTTTAGCGGGGGATTGGAATTGCATCAAGATGCTTTCACTAGACAGTGACGTCACTTGAGGGAGGCAGGGGAGGCATCCCCTGGCCAGCAAAATGCATGTAATTTGATGAAATATTATGAATCTTGATAAAATTGAAATATTAAAGCTTTTGCCCCTCCCCTGAAAAAAACTGAAATAGCATCCCTAATTTTAAACCAGAAATTATAGGGTTATTTCTCTGTGGGAGCCTAGATTTGTTATGGCCAAAACATTGCGGCACTTGGGTAGCACTGGCGTGACGGTTATTCTCTCGACTGGCTATCTTCAGGCGATTCGGACGAAACTGCAGCGGCTCAATCTGTGTATAATTGCCACTCGTCACCATCCCGTCGCCTAAACCTCAAAGAAAATCTAAAATACCTATAGGGTACGTCCCGGGCACCACGCCCGCATCCCGCAATTGCATTAGGCTATGAAATTTTAGCCCATGGACAACTGAGAACATCCCTGCCTGGCTTTCGCTCCAGAGTACTGCGCAAGGTCAGACCTTCTTCCTTGTTTTTTTTATAAATTAAGTCGCTGCAGTAGAGGTTTATTTTATGATATAATAATTAGTTACATGTTGTTGGAAATTATATGATATAAGATATCGGCAGACGAGGCGCCGTCGGTCCTTGTCTTCCCGTCGAAGTACACCAAATAATGTGGTACCCTCCACCACCATCACGTCAGTGTTGCCAGAGTGCCGAGAAATAAACCGACCCTCTACACAATAGTCATTTTCTCCCCCGACTCCTTAACCATTCATGTTTAATTTAGTGCAAAACTTAAAACGAGCTAGTTCCTCCCATTGTCGCTTTATCAGCGTAACTCCAGGGTGGCTAGCTAAATTTAAACATAGAACCATATTTTTATGATCTATTTCTTTTATCCAATTTGATATAATAATATACACCTAAATTCACTATTTTTAATATGCTTACTAAAAAGTTTTCTATTTTTATAGTGAGCTCAAATTATTTGTAATCATTATAAATTCTGTAATCCAGGGTCGTGGGTTCGAGTCCCACAGCAAACTTGAATTTTTATTTATTTAAATACTTGTAAAGTGACATATATTTCTTAGAACTACTATAATAGTTTATAAAAAATAAAATGGATATCACAGACATTGATTTCAGTATGGTGTGTTGATAATTACTTGTATATATTATATATTGATTGATTTACTCTAAGTAAAAAAAAATGTAATAAATTATATTAATTAACCATGAGTCTAGTGGTGGACTTATTCACAGTGAATTTTTAAAGAAAATAAAGAGCTTTTCTTTTTACTGTCTTTTATATAAATGAATAAAACGAAGGTTTGTTTTAAAATGGTTTATTAAAAAAAGTCGATTGTTTTAAATTATAAAAGTTATAATAAAAACTGAATGTGTGATTTGCATATTATTGCTTGATATATTTTTGCATTTTAGGTGATGTAAGAGGAAATAATTTATATTATTATAATAAAATACCAATAAAATCTATTTTTAAGCATATTTTTGTGTTAACTCTTCAACGTATGCTACATAAGCTTCTTTTGCGTCGTTTTGAGACATTCCTTTCTTTTCGCTCCACGCTGTCCACTTTGCTTTGCCCTTTAAATCGAACATCGAAGGTTGTTCTGAAAATAAATACAAATGATTATTAAGTAAACAATACATGATATAAAATGTCAATGTTTTATTACCAGTGCTATTATCGCCTACAGATGCTTGTTTGAATAAAGCATATAAAGCTAATAATTCTTGATCTGTCGGTCTTTTGGTAAATGATTTGGCTTTTGCGGCGGCAGTATCGAAACGCTGTAAAATATAATGCTCGTTATAAGAAAATATATATGACACTTAAAAAGAGTTTATTTTTATATCCTTTGATAAAATTAAAGTTATTAACAATTAACCATTATGTATATCTTTGTACCATTATTAACATCAACTTTTATCAACACGCAACACTATGAAACAATAGACTGATTGCAAAATTTCGTCATCATTGTGTGACTATCATCACGCTAAAGATAAACCCATAAAATTAGCACAACATATTTTTTTTTAAATTAAAGTTTGTTCACCTGGAATAAACCAGTTTTTACGCTATTTAGCTAATACATACAAAAAATCAGGAAACTCTAAAGAAAATCTTAAGATAAACATAAATAAATCCTTCAAAATAATTTAAGCGCTGCAGAATTAATTATGCAAACGATTCCCATAAATTTTAATGTATGAACTGTTTTTTTGTGAACTCTTTAAAGCAAATGATTGGCATTGAAAAAATATTGACACCGGTGGCAACGTTTACATAGAACAAAGATCACGTTATATTTTTAGCAGCAGGTATCTAAAGATGCAAGTGTATTACTAACTACCTTACAATCAATATTGTATATTCAAATTATGGTAATTCCAAAACCTATGATGTCCTGGTCAAGGTTAGACATAAATTGGTCAGACTGCATGACTGTAGTCTAGTGTTTGCCTTGGTGTCCAATGTTCATCGGTACGAAACTATTTAAATAATGAACATCGCGTGAAAGATCTGGTTATTTGGAATATTAAATAAGAGTCGCATTCCAACAAACTATACATGTTCTAATGAATCATATGAATTGTCGTTAATCATTGTAACCAGAATTGCGTGAAAAATATAACTGAATGACATGCTCCTCTCAATTGTTTATTACGTCATATTTTCTTATTTTACTTCGCCTTCCAAGGCGTTCAAGATATAAAATTATTTCCTCAAAATGAAATAAATCTTGTCATGATTGAGCAGACGTAATGCAAGTAACATAAATCGCTGTAATTGAGTAGACGAGTATGAAATTTCGCATGTCGTCAATCACGCCATTATTTGACCGGAAATATCCATACACACACCGGATGTACGACAATTGAATGAGAGAATGAAATATACACATGAACTCAAAATAAATCGTAACTCGTAATCTGGAGAGAGAAGAAAATGCTGACAATTTCTGATGCGTTATATTATTTATTTTATCTTGTTATTTCTATTCATTTCTTACTAATCTGAATATCATGACATGACAGGTTTTACCAACACATATACAAAATGTTTTAATATTTCATACTATATTTTACTTTAAACATACAAATGTTTTGTAAAATAAAATAAAAATATTGGAGCACACAAAAAAGATGTGCACAATCCCACATCAATTAATACAGAATTTAAAAGGATCATATAAGGGGAGTGTTTACAAGCTTTAACATCCTGGCCGCAACGGTTAAGAACAAGGGACGCAATCGCACTCTCTAAGTGCTTAATTTAATACACGCTAGGAATTGTATCCCAACGTTTCTAGAGAAAGGCAATACAATACAATGCATTTGTGCGGATGCTCTTTTATGTTATCAGCAATAAAAGCACATAATAAATATTTTGAGTTTTCAATTGCTGCATGTATGTCACTGATAGAAAAGAGGGAGAGTAGATGAGTCAAATTGGATACACGGTACTCTAAAACGAGCGAAATAAACGTCGGAGTGACGAATGACTAATTCGATGACATATGTATATCATGATATATATTTTTTTATATTTGTTTAGCATTTTATAATAATATCTCCAAAATTGGACAAAGGCACAATTAAAATTATGTCAAACTCAGAAAAATAAAAACAACTTAAGCAAAACATATCAAAAAGTAAAATTCGAATATTTTTTTTTATATATTGTTAATCTTTTGTTGCGATATGACAGGCGTGAACCAAATACGTTACAACAAGTTAAACACAATCAACAAGTAGTGAGACTTTGGTCTTTTAATCAGTGACATATTTTATTAATTATAAATTATTATTACAGCTTACAATCGATAGGTGCACACCCTAGATTTAATTAATTTTGCTTTTTCATCCATGAGATAATAAAAATCTAGGAAAACCAAATTATGACAATTAATTATATAATATTTAAAAAATACTAGTGCTCATATGGGATTCGAACCCAGGTTTTTCAGTTTATTAATAGTGGTGCTTAATTATTAAAAATATTATAATGATATGTACAATGCTTTTCCATTTAATTGGTCCTAGATGTCAATTATTAATGATGACCTACTTCAAATCGTTGAGCAAGATTGGACTTTTAGTTACAAATTATTTTACGATAGATTTTCATCTTATGCTGATTAATAGTTAAAGCATGAAATTGTATTAATTTATGAGCTGGCAATATTGTGAATATTATGATTAATAAATAATTATAGACAATAGCAGTGTGCAATAGTAACATCGGTTCGACAAGGCTTCATTGTAATTAACCATTGGATAATAATATCTAATTACGAGATCTTAGTCACAGTATTACCTATTAAAATAATTTGAATATAAATCTTAAAATTAAGACAGGTGATATTTAATTGTAGACATGAATTAATGATACTTGCTTAATATGTATTGCGATAAGTTTAATTAATTAATTAATACAATTTAAAATTATGGTTTTCTGTGTGAATGAGTCAGCCATGTAATAGAGCAGCATTATATCAATAAAGTATGACCAATCAGAAATACATTACAGCCTGGAATAAAAACATTGAAAGAGAATGCCTTATTGATCCGAAAAAATCTACTTCCACCATAGCACACTGATGAAACAATTTGTCAAACCTTTGTCAAAAGAAGGAGAATGTTTTAAGTATCTCTGTGACCAATTTACTTTTTTGTCAGTGGCAAAGTTGAAGGAAGCCATTTTGTTGGACCCGACATCAAAAACTTATGAAGAAAGAAAATATTTTTATTTATTATAAGAATATACAGAGGGACACAAAAACATATACTATTTCGCAAACTGTTATTACTATATAAATATTATAGTGTTTTAATATGTTTAATAACACAATTCTAAAGAAAATTTAATTAAAACCTTTTGTATTATTTAATTCTGCAATATGTAATTATTTTATATTAGCAACTCGATAAAGTCCTCGGCTTAAGAGGTAATCCTATTGGTTAACTTTACTAGTAATATTTACACATAGCTCATCTGATTGTTAACCGTTGTAATTAAACACGCCAGCAATTGCGATAAGGCAAATTAACTATTTAATCAATCGAAAGGCAGCGATGCCCAACATATTTTTGCATTCTACGTTTTTTTGCAAAGAATCAATCTAACTGTTTTAAATGCTTGACTGATCACACAATAACCACGAACCGACCTTATTGTGCAATTTTCAAGAACAGTTACTGAATGGCGTTATAATAATTACATATTGCTCTTGAATTATTGATGATAAACTGTAATCAATATGCGGCGATAAGGTACACATATATTGAGCAACAAAAGACACGCAAAGTGGTGTGATAAAAATTATTTTTAGTGTCATACATAAGTATTAAATTTTACATACAGATATCATAAATACATGAACATGTTATTTATATCTAGCATTATTTAAATGTCCCACGTGTTATTCAAAAACCTTCAGCAGAAAGCTCAACATGTACAGTTAATAGTAATATTACTTAATATGTACCGTGTTTCTTTAAAAACATCGTAAAACATACTGTATATTTTATTTTTATGCAATACGTCCTTAGATAACCTTTGTTTACGTAAATATACATTTTTAACAGTATACTTAAACTGAATTTGGATTGTAATCCAATGACTTTGACCATGAAAAATAATTTACATTTTACACTAATGTGTTTTTTTATAACACTATAATTTATGTTGAAATCAAAATTAATATTCGACAATAATAAAACTTGCTTTAATCAAATTCCTTAAATGAAATAAGATGCGGAAAATATATTTCATCACAACAAAATTTTATGTTTATTTATTTAGGAACTTTTAAATTGAGGAAAAAGGTTAACACTGTTCTAAGGTCATTATAGTTAATTTATAAATTTTGTGCAGTCAGTCTGACACGTACTACTGTTAAATAAATATTTCCGTAATGAACCATCTTTAGAAATTGAATTATTGATTTTCTACCTAATGCGATAAATTTTATATAAATAATGATAAATCTTCCTAAAAAATAATGTTGCATTTAATTTAATGAAAAAAATGTAATGTAAAACTTAAATAAAGCAACACTTATAATTTAAATTTAATCTTACCTGATCGAGAGACATGACTGTTCTGTAATTTAATCAAAATTATAATTGATTATTATTTTACAAAAAATTGTATATATAAAGTAATATATAAACTTAAAGTTCCTCACTCGTGCTTTACAGGCGAGTTACTCGTACTGTTGTTGAATTAAGACTACGAGTGTTCCAAGCGAATAGTGAGTAGCTGCAAGAGATAATACGTGTACGATGATCAGTGGTAGAAAATGTTGGCTCGCGTCCCGTGTTCGTTTATGTGGAAATATAGATGACGTGTTTTTCTTAATATTTGCAAAAGAATTTCACATTCACGTCAAAATAAACACTAAATTTAGACTTATGATTCCGTCGAGGTAATGGAACTGAGAATGAGATCTACTGGTGCTATCCTTAGAAAATACGTGGTGAGAATAATTCTTGACACTGGTGTTTTTAATTACGCATTGTGTCATTGTCTTATTCTAGTAACAGTTTCACCAATGCAGGAACATCGCTTATCTGAAGGAACCTTCGAATGGGCTATCCACAAGGATCGATTCTTGGGCCGATGCTGTGGAACGTACTCTAAGACGACATGTTTAGCTTCCTCCTGACAACCTTCTTTTGCTGCATCAGAATGGGAATAATCTCTCTTTCACTCCCAATAAAATTCATTTCCATTACAAAGTATACTACGAAGTTTCAGATTATCAAATCGGGATACAATGCAGCTCTGGTGTCTGCGATATGCGTACCAATTGATCTTTGACGCAGCAAAGGACTACTATATTCCTTCTTCGTAGAGGTTGCTCGTCATCAATTGCAACCATGTCGATAAATCCATGCGCATATTTCGTAGCTATTAGGTGAAAAACGTAGAAGAGTAGTAGCAATGTCGCTGAAATGAGTTGGAGACGGGCATAGTCAAAAAACAATTCTTTCCCCTGGTTCCCTCGTGTCAATGGGGATCAAATGATTCCGATGCAATTCTGGTCCTCTCATTTCTTGACTGGCCAATTGACTTATCTGGCGTATCTGGTCAGATTTTGTATTAAATATGTCCCTGGTTTTTGGGTAGGAAACGCGCAGTTATTTTTGGCGTTGAAGCTTCACGGATAAAAAATACAACTTGTCGCATCTAAAGAATATTTTAAAAAGTTTAAGCGCTTTTATAAGGTTGTTGTAACACAATGTTCGATGACTTTATTTTTACATGCGTGTTTTCTTCGATACACGGAGCGCGAACTGCTACCACCACACTCACCTACCTTTGATATCCTGTATCCGTCTCTTGAACTGATTAATGATGCCGAAGACTATCAATAGTATTGTGCTGGTTCACCAGACGCTAGCTATCCCTCGCGACAGCCCAAGTAGGAGATCAGGCCTAGCCTCAATCCGTGTATTGTACTGAAGCGAAAGCCTCACATAAGGGGTCGTAATTTCAAGTGAACCGAGGCTACTGAGTCATATGTAACTACTGAACTAGAGCTGGCTACTCAACTACACTTAGCATGTAAAATAATATACATAAAGTAGCAAAGAAAATGTGTGTAAAATGTTTTTTTTATATAAAACGTCATATTGCATATTATATTTTTAAAATAATGTACATAATTTCAAAAAGATTATTTTAATTTTAAAAAGATGTGGATTAATTATTAGCTCTATAATATATATTATAATAAACATTTCCATATGAAAAAATAACTATAAAATAATTAATTTTCTGTGTTCTAATTGGCTTTAAGAAAATCCATCTTAAATCATTAAAAGCATATTTAGAATTTCTACAAGTAAAAACTAGAAAATAACATTAACCATTTGAGTAGTGAGTTAATTAAAACACATTTATTAATTTGTTAGTACTTAGGAGTGAGATAATTTTACGTTTGATTCTCAACGTTTTATTGCTTTGATTTATTTTTATAATTTTTTGTATTAGTATGTTTTGATAGTTTATTTTACATATTTTTTATATATTATTCTGCCTTTGGCAGATTTTTTTTATAGCAATTCAGAGGCTAACAATATTTTTTATTAAGCTAATATAAAATATTTTTGTTATTTTCATTTATTTCTTACTCTTTAATTTATTAGTTTAATTTTTTTTTATAAAAATCATATACATTAAATCAAATTAAAAATATAATATACATTATAAATTTAATATTTTTTATTTATTATTTCTTATATATGTAAAATATAACTATCTATGGTACCTCAAAATAGTAAAATATCGACCACCGTACATGTACGGTGGTCGATACCGGTCAAATGATTAATAAGATCAAAATTAACTAAGTATTTTCATTTATTAAAAATATATAGTATTTAAAAATACATAACATTTTAACAATACAGAATGAGATTAAAATCCATTTGCATCTAGATTATCTGAACATATACATGCATGTTAAAATATTCTATAAATTAACAATTGGTAAAAAAATAAAACTTTATTGACTAATGAACCAAGTTGAGGATTTGCTATAATTTATTACTTTTCTATACTGTGATATACAAGTCGTTACCAAATTAATTTATTTCGCCAAAGAAAATATTATAAGAACATTTATAAAGCCTCATAATGACAATATTTAAAAAAATGCATTACACATGAAGAAAATATCTATTTGCAAAAATAATACTATGTACTATGTTTCCTTAGGTGACATAGTATTCAGTTGACCTAAAAATTATCAGAGGGGAAGTGAGCGATTATATTTTTCTCGATGTTCTAAAGTATAACTAAGTAAAATTATACACTTATATTATGAAAGGATTACTTTTGGCAAAAGTGTAATGGTGCATCTTAACAAATTATATAAAATATAGAAGTACTCGATGAATACGAAAAAGCATCATCATTGGAATGAAATATCAGACTATAAATAATATATTAAGGGGTGTTGTAGCTAAGAGGAGGTGGGTGCTTTTGGCAGAGTCACAAAGTGTAACTATGCAAAAAATATATATTTATCAAAATGTGCAGAGATAAAAATAATATTTATTCAATATTATACATATGTATATGTAGATAATATTAAAAATTATAATATGCAATAAAGACAAGAAGCATATTTAGTAAAACGGCATCATCAAAGGATCTGTGGGTGGGATTTGAATGGAGGCGGCCAAAAGTGGTTGCACGTTTCCATCTTTAACGAGAACAACCTTCAACGGTGGCTTTTCGACAGGAACCTCAGGCTCTGTATTAACATCTTTATATTCATTGTCCTGAGAACCGTCAGGTAGAAAGAAAATCTCCATCACTCTGCTCACAAACATATACGGTAATCCTGGCACAATCATCGGCACCTGTGTGAAAGACGTATCTAATCAGTGTTTAATTTAAATTACGTTATCACAAAATTCGCCAACTTACTGAGATATAAGGCTTAAATACTTTATAATAATGATTATCAGTAATGAAAAGTAGACTTAAATTCGTCACTGGCTTATCCGGAGATAAATTTTCGATTGAAAGGTATATTTTGAAAACTGGACCGAGTCCTTCCACCTTGAAAGTTTTTTATCAGTACATATCAAAAAACGATTAACTTATATTTATAAAACATACACGAGCAGTTAGTTTTAAAGGTTGTGGTGAACCGATGTTCAAAGAATTATTTGCATTCTTTATGGACTCCAAAGTTGTCTTGGCCACATACAATCTCAACTGGCATAATTCACGTTGAAACATTTCATGCATTTCTGTAAAATATAAAATTCTTATTATAATATAGTGATTATGTATTATTGTGTAATGAAAATACCGAGAGATTGATCTCTTTCTCTTGAGGCTTGCTCTAAGAACAGTTTAGATTTCTTTGGAACTAACAATGGTCGTACTTGTTGAGCAGCAATGTAAGAAGGATGACTCTTTTGCGAATTTCCTAATGTTGTTGTATTAAATTCAGCTGTCCTTTTTAAAATCTTTATTATCAAAGCACCATCTATAGAGAAAAACAGTATAATTCAAGCAGCATGCACATATTTTTTCTTATATAATACTAATAAAAATTGAAACTTGTATAAACTACATTGGAATATATGTACATAGTAAAAATAATTTCTAATAAATCATTTACGAACCTAATAAGTTTTTACCCTCATCGACTATTACCTATGCATTTATATTATAAGTTAAAATAAATTACCGATAGATATAAGAGCTAATACATTTTCTTCTTGTCCCAATTGTCCAAACTTCATAACACATATGGTTTCTATAATATAATAAAAAGGCCCATTTAGGTATGATTTAAATTTTTGCTATAAAATAAATGAGGTATTATGTACGTTCTGACCTTGTGTAGAAATCGTGTCAATCAGATGTTTCCCATTATAAAAATGGATCAAACCTCCGTTCATAGCTACGGCTATCAAATTAATACTCAAATGTCCGAGTTCAACGAGCGCTATAGTAAAAACTATACGCGGTACTCCCACAGACCAAGCTTTCCTACCCTAAGATATATTTAATGAATATACTACATTCTAATCATAACTAATGCAAAATTAATACCTTTTTACTATAGCACTGCAAAGTTTTATCCATTGTAGCTATGATGATGCTGCTATCACCGGGCATTAATAAAAGTTCAACAACCAACGATGATAGTCTAAACAAACATTTTCCTTCCAACCATTCTCTTTTTAACGTGCATATTGTTCCTTCTCTAAAAATATAATCAATTTATACATATTTATACATAAATTTATTAAAATTATGTATAAACCTTGTTGCTATAATGATTCTATAATCTACGTCGTATAATCCAGAAGCTGCTAAATGTGTCGGAGTCGATTTACTACTATTGATTCTAGCCTGATGAAGAATAGTAAACGTCTGTGGATCTAGAATTATAATTTCACCATTTTCCGTTCCTAATACTAGACAGGCTACTCCGTCTTTTTCAATAGAGTTCATGTTCAAAGTAGTCATACAAGTCACAATAGACAACTTTTGTATCGGATAGTCTACGTGCTGCTTAATAAATTCGTCAATTTTATCCAAAGGCATCGATAACAGTTGTTGAGATTGTGCCGATAAAGCAACAAAAGATATATCGTTGAGTTTTTGTATGATGCTATCGTAATCGTCATCATTTCTCATTGCAACATCACTTAACTAGAAACGTAAATGAAAATTCACGATTATAATACTTGTATTAAATATAAACATATATATACCTCTCTCCATATATCGACTTCTAAAGGTGTTACTTCCATTGTCGGTAAATGAAACTTATAAAATAGTTTCATATTTTTGTATATATAAACGCTAGAGCACATAGACACAGCGATTGCAGGAGGCGTTCTTGGTAGGCTCTCATTTGAGAAGAAGCTTACGACGCTCGTGGGTATTTCAGGTAATATAATTTCATTTATCAGGGACGTTCCTTTAAATATCTAAACAAAATTAAATTAAAAGAATATGTATTATTTATGATATAAATAATTATCTTCACCTTTAATTTAGGACACGAATCGACTGTTCCCATATCCCCGACTACAAGTTTGAAATCTGAATCGCAACTCACGTCTGCAAATACCACACTGGATGGAATTGTGTTTATGTTATAGTTTATAGATCCTAAAACGTCCAGCCATCTTGACACAGGATTGAGATCACTGAAAAACAAATAAATAATCGCAATATTAAGCAATTTCTATATTATATTTTTTAAAAACATACTTCAATGCGTTCATTTCTATTAATCGACAGTAATGGATTAAACGTGATTTCAGTGTTTTCATCAAGTTGCTATGGTAATATTTAATATCTTATTTCACCAACAGATGTCGTTAGTAGAATAAAAAATATTAAAATTAAAAATAAGCTACATGTAACTAGAAATAGTTTCATATTTTATTGTTGATAGATGGCGTGTTTTTTTTATTTTTTAAATAATGAAAACAGTTATACATAATTTTAGTTATAAATCAATTATTATGTCCATAAACCAGCATAATTGTTTTATATAATAAAATCTTAATCAATTATACAATGAGTATTTTGATTTGGTAATAATATTGATGAAAAATAGTAATATTTAAAAAAAAATGTGCTATACATTAATTTATGGTCAATCGGGGTAACATCAACACCTACTATTTTACAAAACTAGGAACCTCGCGAGTGACGTCATCGGGAACGATATACCAGCAACATCAACCAGTATGTAGATGGCACTAATAAAACTCGAACTACTCGCCTCTTGTCACTCGAGGAGGGTGGTTCTACTGTATCCTGTGCGCAAACTCATACCTGGCTCTGGTCGGCATAACTCGACCGTTTGCGACTGCGAAAGGTTTGGTCCTGTGTCCCTACACAATACAGCAATAAGCACGACGACAACCGAGCTCCGAGATCTTTGCCACAGACCAAGGTCAGTGGCAAATATCAAGAAACCTGGCCAAAATAATACGAGTCGGGGCTGGAGATAATCCAGTCCCAACAACGAACTAATTTTTATTGTTATCGCGTAGAGCACATAGTAGAGGAAAGAGAGTAACAATACTCATCAGAGACAACCTAAGGCACTGCCAGTTTGGATTGCCTAAAACAAGGACTGTGGAAGCGGTCGTGATCAAGATCGATATTAACTCTAAATCGCATGTAATAATCTCGATCTACTGCCCTAAACAAGGAGGAAACTTTAGATCTAATCTCGATACACTTATTGTTACGGCTCCTACTGTCAAAAATAAAACAAAAACGACAAAACTGTGATGGCTCTAATGAATGTCAATGGTTTTAACATAGAATTTCAGGATAGACATACCTACTATGGAAAACATACATCGTCAACACTAGATGCCTTGCAAAGACGTTCCGAGTGTATCGCCATTGGAGACCTTTCAACAACTCTTCTCCGACAACCTTCCGATGAAATTTTCACCAGAAGGTTCGGTTATTAGAGTTGATAGGACTCATCTGATCACACTCAAACGGATTGGAAGGGGTTTAAAACAGATTCAATTGTTGTCCCACAATATCCTACTTCCCAGATATATGGAAAACAGCTAACATAATTTCAATACAGAAACCGGGAAAAGATTCTTACCTCCCTATTAGTTATCGCCCAATTAGTCTCTTTTCTTACCTTAGTAAAGTCTTCGAACGAGTGATTCTGAAAAAGCTACAACCGCACATAAAACATGTTATTCCAGAATTTAAATTTGGCTTTAAGCAAAAACACTCCATTAATCACTAATTGACAAGAGTTTTGGCATATGTTTTAAAAAATCAACATTAAAAGGGACACGAGGACGTTCTTTTTAAATATCGAAAAGGCGTTCGACATAGTATGACATGACTGCCTCATATTTAAATTACTAAGAGTTGATGTACCTTTCTATCTGATTTGTACCATAGATGCGTATCTGAGAAATTGGCAATACACCGTAAATGTCAAGGAATCTCGACCCCGAGAGACATACCAATGGGAATCCCTCAAAGGAAAATACTTGGACCACATTTTTTTTAATGTGTATATTAGCGATATGCAAATTCATACCGACTGTCAGATCTCTTTGTACGCTCATGAAACAGCGTGCTACAGGTGACCCTTGAGTCTTAACTTTATTATAAATCGACTCTAAGAGGCACTACTAAAATTGGCGACACATTTTCGCCAATGGAAGATAAAAATGATTGAGGCCAAAACCTTATTTTTTCAAAAAAGAGACTAGCACCAGCTTCACTACAACTCTACTTAAATGATTCACCTATGAAGTGGAGTGATAAAGTTAAATATTTCTATTGTGAGTATTGTTTAACGCTATTTCCAAGAACTCTTTCTTAAAAATATTAATTATCTTGAAGAAAATACTGCGGTTCTTGATAAGGAACTTGATTATATTTTGTTACTGTTACTGCTGACATTCGCATATTCTTATGACCTCGCAAATTATTAACCTGAAACTGTCGAAAAAATATTAATATTCACATTTTTTTTTTTTTTATATATTGCAACCCTAGAAAAATAAAAACGGTAAAAGTTTAAATCATATATACATATATAAAACAAATGAGTCGCAATAAGATAACCACCACCGATTCGAAAATTAAATCATTAATTATTTTTACGCGCTATAATAAAGCGATAAATCCGATTGCATTATGTTTGAAATGTCAAAATCAGCGCGCCGAAAACTACCGACAATACCCGACAACAGCCGACGGCCACTAGTCAAAGTGGAACGACTGAGAATACTTCAGTGTGGCGGGGACGTTCGTTGATTGTGTGCGTGCGAGTTTATTGTCGGCGTTTTACTTTATCAAACGAGGAAAACGCATTTAAAAACACGCCAACCGCAACCCTTCGAAGCTTTTGAGTGCATCGAACAACTTTCTCGGACACTTTCGCCTGTTTAATAATTTTATACGACTGGCGACAATCGGATCGTTTCGCAAATATCCAAATTCACCGCTAACAAATGTGTTATTGATCAGTGCTTCTCAATGTTTTCTGCGAATATCGATGATATGATAGAAGAAGGCTCATTCATAAGGTGAGTTTCGCCGATATGTCAATATTTTAATAACGGCCATAACAAATTTCGCAGTCGTAACGCGACAAAAAATGGGCATTACCGTTTACGTGTGCGACAATTGTTTTTTTTACGCCCTGAACGGTGAAAGTTATTTCACTTATAATGTTTTGATAATAAAAATAAATATGTTTTTACATAAAAATATTAGAGCAATTTTCTTCAGTAATATTCTTAAAAGAATTACTGTTTTTCTCAATGGTAGTGGATATAGTAAATGGTTGAATTTCGTCTTTGAACAGTAATGCAAAAAATATAAATTACTTCGATGCACGGTTTCATAAATTTAGAAACGAATTTCTGATTTTAAATATAAAGTTCTGCCATTTCTATATTAATTATTTTATTTTTTTTGCTTTGTTTTATATTTATCTATTTTATTGAATATCATACTCCCCCACACACTATTTTAAGAGGATCAATTAATAAATAATCATATTCTTGCTTAGCATTTTATTCAGAATGCATTTTTTTAAATTGTTGTTTAATAAATACAGTAATGCAAAATAATAAGCATTTTTTTTAATAAAGTAAATTTAAATAAACTAACGAGTGTCTACCCCAAAATAAAATTATGTAAACCCATAAACCAGTGCCAGAACCTAAAATTGTGCCCCTCCCCCCACCCTCTTACACAATACTTACAAAAGATATAAAACAGATACAATTTTAGATACTTCACTGTCATGTACATAAAGTGTAAACATTTTCAATGCTATTTTCCAAAAATATATAGCTGAGACTTTTGTACTAGTAAATTATTTTATTATCTAAAAAAATTAGAACTTTTTATTAGTTTAATTTGGAAATGCGCAGTGCAAAATATTTGGATATTTTACTCACAATTTTTTTTAAATAAAACCTTAATGCTTAATTATTCGCACTGTAAGAATATTTTGTATAAATAGATGTAATTGAAAATGAATTACAGTGATTAACAAATTATAAATTGTCTCAAACATTTTTATGCTCAATTTCGCCGTGTAAGGTATGAAAATTGGTATTCCATCTTTATTCATTAATTTTAACTTAATATTTAGCTGGTTGTTTACAATTGAACGGTAGTAGTCTGCACTATCTATAAAACACTAATCATAAAAATAATTTTAATGGAAAATACAGTTATATACAATGATAAATAAACTGCATGAAATTACAAAATAGTAACATGACAAAATTAATATTAATTCCTCATTAGGATTTCGTTGAAAATATTTTAAAAATGTTAGCAGCATTTTTAACGCTTGATCGTATGCAATATTAAAATCTTCACAGCTGTTTTAAATGTAGGCATTATTTCTGTAGATGTTATAGTAAAATAATTTTAAGCACCTTTCCACGAGACACTTTCCTTGCTATATCTATTACATGCAATTAAATTTATTAAAAATATATTAATTTTAAAAGCAACTCTACAAAATAAAATAGAAGTAAGTCGTTTGTTTCTATCCACTCATATCCCGCTACCTCTTTTCGTCTATGTTACCTGGCTATAGATAACCGCCCGTGCGTACCGCGTATCGACGTCGTCGTTTTATAATGGATTATGTTATGATATGTCTTCTGAAAGTGAGAAAAGTAAAAAGTAGGAAAATAAATTCTTCAGCCCTTGCTCATTTTATTTGTGTATACTAATACCCCACATACATAAATATATATGTACATATAATATGTATATACAGAGAGGTTTTAGAATATATAAATATAATAAATAACAATAACCGCAGAGTTGCAGTCATATGTATGTTTAACTATCGTGAGTTCAAATTAATTCAATTATTTTAAAAAGAGAGGAAATGAGTCAATTAGCATTAAAACAATATTATTTTAGATATTAATAAATACTGGTCTAAAAGCACTTATATGTTTAATGCTATATTAATACACTATAATTACATGACATTAAGATAAGTATAAAAAGTCAGTATAATGGTTACATGTCAGTTGAACACATGACAACTGAACATACGACAGTTGAACACAGACAATAATTGCACACAGTGACAAATGAACACATAGACTATTGAACAGAAACAGCAAAATAGTTTGAAATGGTATGAATAAAATAAATTATAAAGCATTCATTTAATTAGCATGATGTTTTTTATTATATCTTGATCAATTGATGAACATAGATTAGCTACAAATATGCAGCCATAACGTCCTAAAATTTAGCAATAACAAATTATCTATAAATCGATAATTTATGTAAGTAATGAGAACAATCTAAACAGATTATTAATTTAATAAGATAATACATATAGATTTAAAGTAATATCTGCAATAATTAAAAAAAGAATTATAAGTCAGGTAATTTATATTTATTTTTAAAAATAGCAAATACTACTTCAACTCTATATGTATTATCCTATTTTTTAAATGTGTTCAATAGCTATGTGTACATTTGCCACTGTATGCAATTATCTGTGTGTAGATTTGTCACTTGACGCAACTGTCGTGTGTTCAGTTGTCATGTGTTTAACTGCCATATATTCAGTTCTCTGGTCATCTAGTATAATATATACAAAGAACCAAAGCTTAAATTTCAGTACAATTCCTTTTTAATGAATGTATAATTATTAACTATATGTATTCAAAATTATTTGCAGTTTTGACCGTTAATAAAAGTGCTGATTTTAGAACCCCGGTGCAATTAACATGTTGTCGAAAATAATTTACAATTATTTGCTTAAAACAATGTAAATGTAATCAATAGTCGGTTAGTAAAAGTCTGGATACACCTGATATAGTTCAGGGAAGGTGAGCCGAATCTGGCCCGCGCGCCGTAAGTTTATCTGAGACCTAATTATTCTCAACGATATACTTTTACACACGATACAAATCTCTCGTTGTGTTTTTTTATTATATAAAATATTATAATATACGTCTCGTTATGTTTTTTTATATATATAATCACTAAAATTTTGCTGTATAAGTAATACAATGTTATTTATCTATATAAAAATTCTTAACATGAACAATGTTTTTTGCTGATTATTTATTATATCTGTGATTCATTCCACATAATGCATATGTGCATACGTGTTCATATTATCAAATATACAACCGCAGACCAATTATTATTGCCATTTAAAGTTTCCATATAGTCATATTTTCAATGTAGTATAATTTAAACTAAAACCGTTTGAGCGTTTTATTATTAACTGTAAGCACAGAATTATAGTTATTTCAACGAGTGCATTCTTGTTCTGGTCACAAACATAAAAATTTATGTCAGTCCGACTACTTCCGACCGTAACGCTTATCGACGGATTATATTGGTCACGAATCGTAAAATGTTTCTAAAAATACTGTTATTCAAGTGGTCAGTACCAATATGGCTTCGGTAATAATTTTGTAAAATTGATAGCCCGGCTTGCCAGCGACTGGTTTGTTAACGTGTATGTGAAACCATATGCGATGAAGCGTGGATAGGCTACGCATAAAAGTCATGCGGTATTGTGGTGGAAGGATCTTAGAAAGTTTAATGAATCAACAGATCGGCAAAAGGATTTCTCTAGCTGCTATTGTTGACGTAAAACCCCACTCTGCTTTTACACTTGAGTGCCTAATATAGTAATATTATTATAATGCGTCGAGGATGCTCGGCTTCATTACGCGGAGCGCTAACATAGTTACTAAGAATCGAGGAGGACTAGTAAGGACAAAATATAATTAAAAACAGATAAAAAGGTCATAACAGAAATTTTTATTCGAAGTTCAAAAAAAATTTTTGAAAATTTTTGTTCAAAAGCCATCTCCAAATGTTTTTGAGAAGGAAAAATTACTATGGGGAGTTCAGAAAGTAAATTTTTGGAAATATTTGTTCATGAAGTGGGACAAAAGAGAACAAATTTTTTTGTGGAGGACTATCCTTAAATTATATATGAAAGGATTGCAATAATACCGGTATTACCGAGATACAAAATAGTTGATACCGGTATTACCGGTATCAACTACATTCCCATTAGCAAAATCAAAACATACCCCGGCAATTATTGTTTCGATTTATAAAATATTTTAATTATATCATTATCCCTCTTAATGTTTATTCCAGCATGTAAAAAATGTGATTTGTAGAGAGATGTTTTGTTTGATTATGAATTGTTTTTTATTACATTACAACTATACCTAATTGTCATAATGTTTTTAGTATTTTTAAATGTTTAGTCAGCATATCTGATAGATGCTCATTAATTTAAAGTTGAACTGAATGATTTATTGCCACGTTTATACTGTGATATATTGTTTGATGTTCGTACACGCTTGCGAGTTTTGCGAAAAAATTGGAACATTTTCTTTGAAGATATTCAATAAAAACTATTGTCGTATTCGTGTTTTGAGGGGGGGGGGGGTGTAATTAACTAGCAGGTCAAATTTACACTAAAGTTTATGACGTTTATGACCAATTATTTATTCATATTATGCATATTTCGTGTTTTAAATAATAGGAAGCTTTTAAACAACCTTTCTTACATTCAGGCACTTCTATTAATACTTTTGATGAAATCCTATTTGTACCATTTATTTTTTTACTTTTATAAATTTATTACATTGTCGAAAAAAAGGTTTTTGAAAATACGGGTGGTAATTTTTTTTTGGAGCAATAAATATAGGATAACTTTTTTTGACAAAATATCGTTTTTGATCGATCACCACTCGCCACATTATACTAATAAAATATATTCCTATATTAATCATTATTTTTAGTCAGTTACGATTATCTAAAATAACCTAATGATGAAGGAGTGCGTAGAATATAGAAATTAATTTTATTCTAAAAACAGATTTATATGATTTATGGGATTTAGATATTATTTTAATTATTGTACATTTTTTATGCTAGAATATCGCAATAATATTTATTTTCGATAGATCTATTTTTTCTACTCATGTTGAAAGTAACATAAATTAAATTTAAGTTATAAATGATTATGTAAATATTATAGAATAAAAATACTAAAAAAATATTTTACAGTGCCCCTTCACCAATAACACTACCTTGTTTAATTGCCTACTTTAGCATTATTTTATTCTCCGATTCTGTTTTGAAATAATAAGGGCATTGTTTTGAAATAATTATAATAATCATTTTCAACAAATAAAATGTACGGATTTGAAAAAAAATCGGTACTACCGGTATTCCATTTTGTAATACCGGTATTATCGAAGGTTGATTTTTTTCAATATCGGTATTACTGTTATTTCAATCCTTAATTATATGCATATATCTGAAGATTTTCCTTGAAAACATTGAATTATGATTTTGTAGTGTAAACGAATTATTTGTTGTATGATTCTAGTCAACCCACGTAAAATTTATTAATACTTTTTCTCTATATTGACTTGACAATTAAACAGTAAGGCATTATTTGCTGTTTTCGTGGGTTTGTAAAATGTGTATTGACGCACTTATAATTTTTTTAATATTCGCTGTTTTATATGAACAAGTCAAAATAAATATATCCTATAACTCTCACAGATAAGAAACTATTATATTTCTCTCCAAAAACCCAACCCTTAAAATCCATAATTAATATTTAAAACAATTAAGTATCAATCATTTAATCGAATTTGCATCGTCGCACAAGAATACATTCTTTAAAAATATATAGTTACATACATATATCTTCTCTTTCTATAATATAAACTTATTATATATACATATGTACATGTGTATTAATATATATATATTTCAAGTGTGTGGCACACTAAAAAACGCAAAATCAAATTATATTCGTATTTCTTAATTACGTTGAAAAGTTTAAAAGATATAGTACATATGATTATTTCATATTATGACTACATTTGTTAAAAATGTTTAAAATGTTGAAAAATAGTATTGTAATATTAACAGTATTATGTGATATTGATACAGGTGTAGCCCCGTAAATTTTAGAGGATTATTATAAACAAGGTAACCATGCCAAGTTTCATTAAATTACAGACTTATTCGAGAGCTTCCTAGATCTGAAGTACATTTTGACCTGGTTAGCAATCTTCATAGCTTGTCATATCTATGATAGTGTAACGCAATTTCGATTTCTATCCACTCATATCCTACTTTGCTTCCGATGAACAAATTACGAGTGAAACTAAGACATTATGGACTTGTTTTAATCGTCGTGTTTTTCTATTAGGCATTAAATGGCGATTTGTCATTTTGATGGTTCAATGCATTTTTCAGAAAGTATCTCACCGTCAGATCACACTACTCTCCCAGATCAGTTCCCATGCTTATTATGCGAGGCATCAAGAAAAGCATATGGTGAACTTTGATCATGACTGACGAAAATGGACACGACATAAATGGATGTGCATAGAATTGTTTTGTTCTCCTTATATGATTAATCGATTTTGTTTTAAAACACTTATGATAATGATAATATCGTATAACATTGCAACGTTTCTCTTATGAATTCCGGTAAACCATCGAGTGGTTATGGGTTGACTGTTGGAAAGTTTAACATGGAAATTTCTGTAGTCAAGACAAATCATTAAGTTCCTCTTTAATAGAAGATTTATATCCAATGTAATTACTTTGTATAATAATATATTTAGATTGGAATTGCGGTCGTTTTATAAAAGCTGATGAGTTGCAGAATTTAATATCTGAGCATTGAGAGATAACGTTTTTGTAAAATGTGAATGAGTTGAATAGCCTTTAAACGTGATTCTTTTAAAAAACTTATTAATTACTTCACATTCAGATAAAAGTGACACTTTTGTAGAATAGAAACTTCATATAACGGAAAACAGCCTTGGGTTTCAAAGTTTTTTTCTCAGCCTTGCAGCCATGCCTTTGAAAGGTAACGGTAAAGAATTTTTAACAAGCGATCGTTCCAAATTCGCTCATTTCTTGTTTTAAATCGGATTTCCGTTTAAAACATCCGTATGTTAAATAACAGTCTATGAATCAAATCCTCCCGGATGCTTTTATCGATAACATTTTACTTTCTCGCATGAAAGACAACGAAGACCAGCGAAGCTGTTCTGCTCTTGTGACTCACTCACCGGTTTTAAATCATTGCAATTATCTCGGCCTCAGTCATCGACCGGGGGAAAAAAATCTTTAGGTAAAACTCAATCGAAGTGACTAACCCTCCCGTGTAACTTCCGCGAGACGTTGATGGTGAGAGATAGCAAAAATTTCGATTTGCCACGTCCGAGTAGTGGGAAATACGTGCTGCGAATACAGAATGCATTTTTGCAATTTACAACAGTTACACTGTTGTGTTTAGTGCATGATCTTTCAAAGGCAAACAAAAAATAACACGTCCGCATAATCTTCTTCAAGTGCTTCTCGACGAGTTTGAACAAGGCCACGATTGTCTTCAAATACAAATCTTGTTTTGTTTTTTTAGAAGACGACGATTATCTTCAGACACTGTCACGGTCTAATGTTTGTCATTATCATTATAAGGCTCATCTTAGAACAATTGTAATAAGGTCTTGACCTTTCTAAAATAACGTAGTTCAAGATTATCTCTAAAATGTCGCAATGATACACATTACATATTATTATTATCAACACATAATACATATGATATCGATTCATTAGTCCGATCGCTACCAAAGAAAGATTCTCTAAGTGTAACAATAATTGCTTAAAAAAACATTACCTCTATATTTAAGTCCTCAGATTCAATACTATGAACATAGATTCTCACCTTGTCTAGTTCATACGTTCTGTTAGATTTGGTCATATAGTTTTATTAATTTAAACATGATGTATCTTTAAATCATTCAGAACGATAAAATACCTATAAGTCCACTATCTAAATACCAACAATTAATCGACGTTGCTTCAATTGAATATACATATATTTTTAATATTTACATTTATTATTCTAAATTATTCTGTAAAATGAATATGTTCGATATATAAGAATAAAAATGTATATTGTATATATCTTATCAAATTAACATGGAAACTTATATTTTATAGTATTTTTTTAATTTAAATGATAATCTGACGTCGAAAATAATGGATTATCTCAAACTTCTGAGCATGGAAATGAGTCTTATCATCAGTTATCGTTTCTCATTAATGATAAAACGTCATAACACTAGACAAACGCCATTATTTGATTAGTGACACTTAACTTAAATAAAATATTAAAGTTTAATTTATTTTTATGTCTTTTCTACCACCTTATTTATGTATACTGTATTGATTTACCGAAACAGGAAAGTTTAAATTAATTTTATTTAATGCCATAGTCCAAATAGTTCATGTATTAAGATTTTTTTATGAAGTAAAAAACTGATGTTTATTTTTTTTATTGATTCAAAATATAATTTTACTCTAAATAAACCTTTTCCTACCCCTTGGTTAATTTTTTAATTCTGTTAGCAAAAAATGTTGAAGACTGATCTATTCCTATAGTCCCCTTTTCATATCGTTTATATTTTATTTTTGTCTATCTAGGAAGTGTTGCATCGACCGAAATAAAAGTCATTACCGTTTTGACTTTCGACTTATGTTGACAAGTGCAGGTCTTTTTTACTTCAATAAAACCTTGCTAGTATTAATTGGCCAGATTTAAGAGTTTCGTAATGCACAATTCTTTTGTAATCCCACTATTTACACACCATAACTTTTTTGACAGTGAGCACGTGCTTTAAGGTAGTTTTTTCTACTTGTTCATTGGATAACCACTGTTATTGTTGTCGTATAACACCCATTTCTCACATCCGGTAACCAAATGATCAAAAAAAAGTGACTCAACTTCAAGATCCAGAAGCTCCGCCTTTTTTTCGCCCAATTCGTGTGGAACTCATACACATTGTCTCCAAGCCTTCCCAATCTTCTTTATGTGTCTGTGTACTGTTGAATCGGACTGGTTTAGTTTCTCGGCCAGCTGATAGATAGTTTAAGTAGGATTTGTTTCCATTTCTGCACCCGGAACATAATTGTCTATCGTATAATCTCACACATCAAGAACTATACTTGATTCCGTAATTTCCCGTTCAAAATTATTTAAACCATCTGCCATTTGCGGATATCTAATGAATCGCCTACCACCTCACAAATGATTTTAGTAGTCGTGGTTGCCAATTTTTTTAAAAGAAACACATATAACTGCAATTGCATTAAAAAAAACTTACATTTAAAAAATGCTATTCATTTTGGGATTACCTAATTTACAAAATTGAATGTTAATATGATACATTTATATACATTGCTTTTTAGGACCTGCACAAAACCTATCCTCTTATATAAATGTATTTATTTTTTATTTTATATTTTTATTACAAATCTGACTATTATGACCTTACACGTTTTCTCAATGCGCCATGATGGCCATTATACAAACAGATTTTATTTAAAAATTTCACATACATACATCTACAATACATAAACGCGCATAAGTATGTTCAGTAGACTCCCGGAGAACACGTGCGATTCATCCCCGACAACACGCTCCACTCTTCGAGAGCACGAACTACGTCACACTCACTCGCTAATAATGATTTGATGCTGTATGGCCTTGGATCAGTACATTGGCCTCGCTTGTTCTTACACCATGTGCATTCGATGCATTCTGTATCTTTATCTGTATGTTCGTCTCCTTGTGTTCCAAGCAACACTGATTTTTATTTATTTTTATTTTTATTTATAGGGCATGTTTAACAACAGGAATGTATTTCCTTAGACTAAAATATAAATAGTTTAGATCAACTTGCACATAGAGATAATTTTTTTGTAACTTTAAGAAAATTTAATCTACACAAACGAAACAGGAAAATAGAGATAGAGGTATTATCGGATCCTCTGAATCAATGAAACCAGTTTTATGCATAAATAGTAAAATGTTAGCTTTAATGGAAAATTGCTTATTTAAATGGATTGAATATTGCAATGGAAATAGCTTACCTTTTAAGCATCAACTCATAAAACAAAAAGCCTTAAAATATTCGCACGTTTAAAAAAATTGGAGTTTATAAAAGCGATGATAAATTTGTCGCTGTTGTGGGTGGTTTGACAGATGTAGAAAAATATGTATAACTGCAAAAATATTTCAGGAAAAATTAGTGAAAAATATAGAAGATGGTGGCTATACAACTGATCAGGTGTTGAACGCCCATGAGGAAGATGCCAAAACGAACATATATTTCTAGAAATGTAATATATGCTTGTGGAGCTGGAAAATTATTTTAATAATTTTGCTCCTATAACAGAATACTGTGAAGAAATTAAGAGACAATTTCAAATAACTCCAGCTCCATATTACAAAAAAAAATAACTTCAAACTATAAATGAAAAATATCAGAAAATAAATCAAGATAATAATAGAACGGATGGTGATGAAGATATTATACAAGCATAAAAAAAATCGTGTCGTTGGAACCTGATTTTGGATGACAGCGAGAGTGATTGTTGATTGCTTCATACTTGTTTTTTTTTTCTGAATTATTTGTTATTTCTTCTCATAGCTATTGCCGAAAATATCCTTGTGCTTGGAAAGCTCGTTGAGAAGCTGAATGGCAAGCAAACGTATATTATATCAAATGCCACCCATTCCAAAATTTGCTCAGCTGCTCTATAGGACCCTGATAGAAATATAGTTACACCCCCTGTATGAAGAAAATTATGCATATTTGCTTATATGATTCTATTATTTTATTTTGTGTTGTCATGAATATTATAAATTTGCTTTTAAACTGAATATGTAAATGGTTTGTTGAGTTTAAATCACTTTGACTTCGGTCTTTGAGTAAGGTTTTATTTCTCTACTTTTTGCTTATGATAGTCACATAACTAATTATTTACTATAATCGGTGTGACAAGAGATGGATTGCATCACAGCTTGGGTGCGGAAAACCGCAGTTATACGACGATTTCAGTTGATTATACGGCTTAGAACAAGTCAATTTTTCCATGACTTTCCGTTTTCTATCTTGCATTAATGTTCTGTAAGATATATAATCTGTGTCACATTATCGAATCTAATTTGTGCCGTCCTAAAAGAACCGTGTCGGTCACGCTTTTGTTTACTATGAAAATCATTCGCTTTGCCATCATCATCATCATGGTAGTGATTTTTCAGCGATTCTCACCGTCCAGCTTCAATCTCACGCAGATTTATGGAAAATCTGTTTACTATTTTTTCATCTTCTTCTCTTGCCATCATCTCTTTACAATGGGAATAGTTTCACTCGTTTCACTTTATTTCACGCCAAGTTTCGTTCACACAAACGCCGCCCAACTATTTCATATTTTTTTTATACTCTTAATGACATGAGAACTACTAAAAAAGAAACAATACCATTATGGAATCGTAGTATAAAACGTGCCGTTATTATAATGTGACGGCTCTTTTGAAGGACACTACTCAAAAATTTTTGTTATGTGAGAATATTTCATATATCGCAGAAGTCATTACAAATGTATGTGTATCAAAAGTATTGATCAACTATTTTGTCAAGATCAAATCTAGCGATCAATTGCAATGAATAGTAAAAGTTAAGCTAGTAGGGTTTTTTATGTACTGTATGAAAGTTAACAGATTCGTTTTCATTCATATACTTTCAACGCCTGTCATTGATAAAAAATTGACAGAAAGGCAGTGAAATCATTTCGATTGTAATTCAATAGGTATAATAATTCAAATCGATATATTTGATAGCAAATATAATGGAAAGTCTAAATTTGCGACCTCCCGCATTGGTACTTTTACTGTATTTATATCGCTGAATACGAACAACTCGGAAGCAGTGTATCTAAAATGTTTTTATTATAAACTCACAATATTTGTTTTATTTTGCATTATAACTGAATCTTAATTAATGCAATAAAACACCTTTGCATACCAGAAACTTGATTTTCTTGTTTTAACCAATCTCATATGACAATCCGTCTCGTTTTAAATATATACTAAAAAAGTGATGACTAATGTTTTTCGTGTATACTTACTACCGTTAAAATGTCAACAGGATATTTTAAATGAAAGACAAAATGTCAACTTTGTAAAACAAGACAATGAACCCGCAAATATTTAAAGAAAAGACATACGTTTCTTGTATGCTTAGTGTAATTCCTTTATATACATATCTACAAGTATTGTATATTTTAAGCTAAAGTTTTTAACCTTATGTTTTCTATTAGTAATAAATAACTTAAGTATATTAATTACCTATTGAAAATATAATATATTCATAATACTTAATTAAATTAAGCTGCTCGAAAATATTTATTGCTGGGTTTTATAAATGTAGATATATTAGCAATATAAATCTAAATTTGCTTAAACGTTTGTCCTCGCTGTAGAATAATAAAAAAGTCCTAAAATTTGCAATTTCTATGCTTGATCATAAAATATTAAACGAAGACAGTCTTATATTATACGTATTGTCCGTAGAAAATATGAAAAAATGAAGTTAGTATATTTTTTTCAATACTATAAGATATTCTCTACTAGCTCATTATTATACATTTTTCAATATCTAATATGTACTGCTTAACTCGATTTTAATTCCGTGGGATTAGAAAATTTTAGGTAAACCTAATCTGTGTTGATCGATCTGAATTATAATTATATAATAATCACTAATTCCGATCTCCCAGACCAGGGGTCGGCAAAGTGCGGCTCCGGAGCCGCATGCGGCTCTTTGGCTCCTTGAGTGCGGCTCTGGCACAAATATCCACGGGCTTGGGCACTAATTCTGGTCAAGTGTCTTTTCCATGCAACGTTGAATGTGTGCGTGAGCGTTGACGTAGTACCTGTTTCGTCCGGTAGGGGCGCAGCGCAGCGTAGTAGTATGACAGCTGTCAATCTGCGTATTTGGCGGCTACAGAAAAGCCGGCCAAAAGTATGACCGGTGTCAGAAAAGGGTTTGTTGTCATTTTGAAAGAAAAAAAATAATCACGAGATATTGGTTTATCATTGCATTATTCACCAAGAAGCACTTTGTGCGTAGACATTTCCGAAAGAAATTAGTAAAGTTATGGGATTAGTGATCACGATCATCAACTCCATTGTAGCTAAAGCTCTTAATCATCGTCAATTCAAAGAATTTTTAGTTAAAATGGAGAGTGAGTACGCTGATCTTTTGCTTCATAACAAGGTTCGATGTGTATCAAGAGGGAACGTTTTAAACGTTTCGCGTCCCTATTGCCAGAAATTAAAGCATTTCTCCTTGAGAAGGGTGTTCACTATCCAGAACTTACAGACAATCAGTGGATCCAAAACTTTCATTTCATGGTAGACGTTACGTCTCATCTAAATCAGCATAACCGTAAACTACAAGGGAAAGGAAATACAATTTTTTCGATGTTAGAAGAAGTCACTTAATTCGAAAACAAATTATCCTTTTTTGCTCAAGATTTTGAAAGGGAAACATTGTTTCACTTTCCGAGCCTGCTGAAGTATCGCCAAGAAAATAATTCCTCTTTTGATAAACACCATTTCAAAACAACAATTTTAAATATGAAGGAAGCATTTCTCAGTAGTTTTCAGGAGCTTAAAAACAGCAAAGCGACCTTAGCATTCGTCAAAAATCCTCTTAATGCTATAATAACTTTTTTTTTAATTTTCTCCTTTTGGCATTGACATTGTAACTTTGAAATACAATTGCAGGATTTAAAAAACATGTAAATATGGAGCTCCAAATTTCAACGTCTTTGTATTGATTTGGAAATATTGGAGAAGAACGAATGTGATCTTAGTTCACAACACAAGTGGTCTGCTTTGAAAGACCTGGAGAATGAAGACATGATCATTTTCAACGTCTGGAATAGTATTCCCGACTCTTACGATCAGCTGAAAAAACTTGCGTTTGCTGTTCTTTCCCTTTTTGGTTCTACATATTCATGCGAACAATCCTTTTTAAGCATGAACTTTATCAAGAGTAAACTGAGAAGTTGTCTTATTGATGAGAACCTGGAATCATGCCTAAAATTAAAAACGACAACATATATACCTGACTTACTGAAACTTTCCAAGGAGATGCAAGGATATTGTTCGCAATAAGTGTTTGTCAGTCATTGTCATGATTTACATTTATGGATACCTTACTTTCATATTTTTGTTTATCAACGAATAAATCTTTATTAAGTGTGAAATCAAGTTTTATTCAGTATACCCGTAATTTAATGAAGGTCTAAAATTATAATAAAGGTTTACTAAATTAAAAAACAGATTTGGCTCTTAGAACTATTTTGAATCGTTGTAATGTACATATTTGGCTCTTCGGCCAATAAGTTTGCCGACCACTGTCCCAGACCCTCAGGTCCATATGGAATTTGAACCCAGGTTTTCAGGTCAATAGTCAGCGACTTATATCACATGTCTATCATGCTGGTCATTTTTTAATTTAATATTTGCTGACAATAAATGTAGTATTTAGTGGTCCGAATACAACGACGAGCACACATCTACTAACAACTTAATATTTGTGATCAAAATTCATGCTACAAAAGTGAAATGTAAAAGCTTCAATATCTGCAATATGACAAAAATAAAGTATCCAACAAAACAACTGACCTAAATTAAAAGGAAAAACAAACCGATCGACGTCACATTCAATATTCTGCCACGTCAGTCAACTCGTGACTTTTCATAATTTTTGGCGCAGGTAAACCGGAAGTCATCATAAAACACGCAAACGTGTTAGTTCTAACTTCAAGTCAAACGTCAACGAAGAATGCGCTGGAAAACCTAGCATCAATGCGAAAAATTGCATAACAACTGCATTCCGGTCATGCGAAATGACGATGCGGTCTCATAATCGCAGCAGCGCGCGGTATCGCGAATACGAGATGACCAGAACGTGTCGATAAGGTAGTTTGAGTCGTCGTATTATGGAACGTGTTTTGGAATAGCAAAACATGTGTTTAGAGAGAAAAAACAGTTCCATCGACAAATGGCCGCGCGACAATCCATCGGACTTTGAGTCTTGTTTATTAAGCGCTTCTTTGTCTCCATCACGCGTATTGAAATTTATTGTATTTGTATCGAAACAAAGAATCGTGACGATAGGTATCAAACTCGCTCAGGTTTACAAACTAGTGTTTAGAGTGCCGTCGTTTATTCAAGATGTATTCTGAATTATTAGGTAATTTAATTGTAGTAGACTTCCATCAGCGATCATTTGATTGTAATGGTGCCCTAGTACAACTCTATACAACGTTTCTTTTAACAGAGTCACTTTGAGGTCTATCCATTTCGTCATTAGAGATGACAACTTTGGGCTGGGTATACGCCCCACCAATTTGCTCTAAAGTACAAGATGCTGATGTAAGATCTATATACTTATCATTACCCTTTTCTGTATTTTAAACAAATTTAGAAAAAATTGAAATTTTACTATATTTTATATGTTGAAATAGTGAAAGTTATAAACTATCAAAATCAATAAATTATCAATCGTTATCATTTACATATGTATAGCGAGATACGAGTGTTGGAATATCAATGAATTATTTGACAAATACTTTATTTGAAATAAATGAAAGTATATGAAATACGAGATAAGCCTCAAAGTGACTCTGTTAAATAAAACGAAGTATAGTTGAACATATCAATATTAATTCTTTTGCTTATTTTTTTTTTTATAATAAACACTAAAATTAGAGGCTCATGTGGAATTTAGGTTCATAAACATTAAATTATGTAACAATGACAATAAATTATCCATCAGCATATTTTATATTTTATTAGTATCTTAGGTGATATATTTAATTAAATTATTCATCAAATTTTTTAAATTTATATAATTGAATTAAATAATAAATATATTAAATTATGAAAAATTTAATATAAAAAATAAACAACTACTACATTTCAAACTACAAATAAAAATAAATATTTGCTGTACGGTCAATTTACTTTTGCAAATATAATCTCTTGTTAAATCTTTCCTTTACTGTGATGTGTACCAAGTGTACATATCGTTTTATTATGTGAATATCTCTATAAATGAGTCGAATTCAATTTTTTTTTTAGGTATTTATCCATACTATATTCAATTAGATAAATACAACATATAAGTAATTATCGGAAGTAACAAAAATACAATTTTTATTAATAGAATCAGGAATACAGTCAAGCTTATATGAGCGCTGACGGTCGTACGCAAATAATGTTTTTGGAAATAAATATTAGATACATTTAATTTCTGCATTTATTCGGAACTGGTCGATTTTATACCGGCCACCGCCGCGCTTGCACATCTATAGTAGCACACACATAAAGCAATTTGGCGCATTCGCAAAAGTGGTATGAACACCGACCAACCGATGGGTCATTTATTCATTGCGTGATGTGTGAAATGGCTGTTTCGCGAGAACTTTGCCCAACACATTTTTTAAATTAAAAAATATAAAATTATCGACACATGATATTTTATCAGTTGTTTTATTTTTATCTGTGGGTCGCACGGGATAAAAATTAAAGTCATTACATTTATTTTATTATGCTTTGTTGAATAAAATAAAAATTAAAAATGCTAGTTTTGAGGATTCGTTAACGAAATGTTTTTTTATTATCACGGCGCAACGCTTAAATTTAAAAGTTGCGAAACAAACCCAAACCTAACGTTATAATGGTTAACTTTTTCATGTTAGGTTTTGGTTTAAACAGTAATTTAATGTTTCGCAACTGTCAAATTTGAGCGTGGCGTCGTGATAATATAAAAGTAACAAAATTTGCTTTAAATAAAATAAGTATTAATTTAATTTTTCAGTACTTTCCTGTTATCGGGAGTCAAATTTATTTAAAAAAAATATGTATTGATTTATTTATACAGTTTAGTTTTGTATATACAACTATAAATGACATTTTTTAAGTAGATTCGTTGCAGATGGTTAATCATGGGGTGTTCACTGTTTTTTACCAATGCTCACTCGTTCGCACCTAACCTAATTTTAAAACGTTGTTTTAAAATCGTTTTTAAAATTAATTTACTTTTTTTTAGCATATTTTTTTTTATTTATTATTACTTTTTAATAATACTATTATTTTTTATTAATTTTAGCTTACTAATTTTCACATATTTTTACATGTACACTAAGTGTAAGTGTACATCACTATTTAAAAATATGGCAAAAACTATGAAACTAAGTTCAAAGCAAAAAAAATACATTATTTTTTATTCATCAACCCCTACATATATAGTAGGTATATGTTTACGATATTATGGGTTTATTTTATACTAAGCTGTTAAAATGCAATTTATTTACATTACAGTGGTTAGATTTATTTATTAAAATGCAGGCTTATGAACTTAGACATGTTTATTTTTAAATTCCCCGATGACCTCGAAAAATTAAGTGGGTGATTTGGATATCGAACGACACAATTCAAACCGACGAGTTATCTGGAAAAAGCAATTATTAAATTATATATCAGTCGAAAATGAATCATGACATAAACATGTTTAATTATAATAATTAATCATAGTGGTTTTAAAGGCATTGCAAATGTATTAAAAGAGGTTTCCGGGTTTAATACTGTCATCAAAAAATATATTTACTATATAAACACATGTGTTATTATCCCAGATAATTTATTTCGATGACATATGAAACTCATATAGCATTGATATTTTAGATATCATAGTTGTAGGTATTGATTGTGTTGCCCCGTTGTAACGCATTAGGCTAACATTTGACATGTTACGACGTGAGATTTTAAAAATAGTAAAGAAAAACACACATCAATCAATATAATGAAAAGTTGGTTGAAAAGCCAATATTATAAATATTTCTGATACATAATTTAATTATTTGTAATCCTCGATCTAATATTTCTATCGTAAACCACAAGAGTTCCTCTCACGGATCACATTTAATATAGACTACCCAACCGCAATTTACGGTAATGGTACTAAAGAAGTAATAACCAAACTTGTTAGTTTTCCGTTGCCTTCTATTATACATTATAATGAATAGAAATAAAATAAAAATAAGAATACAAGTCTTAGAATAGAAAATGATGATACTTTGTTTATCTAAGCTAATTATTAATTTATAAATTGTATATTTAATTTATTAACTCATAATATTGATATACGATACAAAAATGTCGCGTTGGATCTAATTCGCGTTCGAGTGTTGCATATGGCGGAAATTTGATCACGCGTGTGTTTGAATAAAAAAAAACAAATGAGTGTCAACAAAATTTGAATCATTTCTCAGTGTAAAATATTCACAACCCGACCATTTCGCTCGCGGCCTCTTTTACCGTTATGCAGCAAAAACGTTGACTCTCATCTCGCGGATGATTTGCGTACCGATAAGAAAGAATCTTGAAATGTATTCGGAGCGGAAAATGTTACGAAATCGTTTATGCGCCATTAGGCGAGGTGTGCACAATTAAAATAGTAGTTATTGAAACGTTATTCACTTTACGTAAGGGAACGACCCCTCCGATAAAATGTTACGTTTTATTACGCGCGAGAAAAACGTTACACAATGCGCGAAAAGTTCATTATTCAGAACGTTACTTAATTGATCGTGCTGGAATGCGTGAACGTGTTATGAAATTATGACAATAGACGTAATTGATTATTTTATGATTATTATTGGATCGAATATGATACAATAAAAATGTGTGAATCGTAGACGCTCAAGACTGGATGGATGGAACAGATCTGATCGTGAAGTCTTTATAATTCTATAAACATTTGTTTTATCAACTTTGCCAACTAATATGTATTGTATTGGAAACTATGCATTCCTTTAAATATTTTAAACGTTATCAAATATAAATATTTAATCTGATAAAAACATAAACAAACTACCTGTATTGTATTGGTATCAGTACACGACTTCCAAATCAAATTTTGAAATAGTCTAAATCAAACAATTGATTGATGCTATATGAAATATAAGTAAAGTTTAAATGCTTTTTTATCAATAGTGATACTTTTATCACAATAAGTACACGGTAGTCACACGACATATGACGTAATCAATTTTTTTAAATCTAGTACGTGGTTATTTATTTACTATATAAATATACAACCGCAAGTATAACAATAATTATAAAAATACATATAATTTTCCTCTTTGTTGTAATCTATGGAAAAAATAGAAATTCAATTATAATCTCTAAACGACCGTGATACATGTGTAAATATGATTTTTGTACATACCCATCTTTGACGTTATTTGTGTTGCTAATTAACGCACTTTCGCAATGGAAAATTTGTCTAATTAACAATTTAATTAAACGCAGGGTTCAACTTTATTGTTTTCTGGTGTTGAGACTAACAAAATTATTACATTACGCATAATTAACGCAATAAATTATAACTCAACTATTCGTTCGCGTGACGCAAATTTGTAACAATGCATTTTGTATAACTGTAATCACGTTACCATATGACCTATGTAACGCTCAATCCCACGCTCAAATACGATTGCGAATTTATTTCATATGATAGAGTACAGTATTATTTTATGTAAATATTTGTACTTTTATGCATGTAAACATTGCAATGTATACATATTGCGCAATATCCGAATTCCATGCATCGATCATTCTGTTATTGGAAAATATTGCGCAAACTTCCCACATGTGTTATGATAATGAGCTAACAATAATATTATTTTTCTGACACAGTGACCTTGATTTTAAGTGCGTGAAAAGACGAAATGAAATGCAATTTGAAAATATAAAATAAAATATAATTTTAGACGTCGAAAAGTAACGTGACTTGGACGTTTAAAAGTAACCTAAATAGTCAAAAGTGGACTAACATATAACAAATAAAGATAATTATTGTAACAACCGCCCATATTCGTGAGTGAAATAATAGTATAATATTACCCATGTAAAAATAATTTGGTTGTACTTCTGTTTGATTTGATAAAACACAACAATATAATTTTCATGGATCATTATAAATTAAGTGGATTTTTATAATAAACATTATATGTTGCAGTTCTTAAATAGTTGGGAATAAATTAATATTTTATATAATATATATTTTATTACGTACATATTAAATCATACTTAATTTAAATGAGCATTTTAACTGTAATATATTGATGTGGAATAGAGTTTTCTTATTACTTAGAGGTTAACACTAAAGACCTCAAAATAACGTACGATAGGACGTAGAAATTTTGTCTACAATCTACATTTTAATAATATGTGTTCCAAGTATGAACTTATTACACTTATTAATTTGCTTCCTTTATAACATATCCATAGCACTTTTGAAACAGGATGCTTAATATAAAACATCTGCAAAGTCTATACATTAATTCTCTCATGATTGAAAAAATCTTTATTCGGTTATTATTATTTTTTATATCCAATAGCTTTTTTATTAGTAGCTTTGGGTTATGATTTTCTCGTAGAAATTTATATACAGTGGAATCTCGGTATATCAAAACACTCGTATATCACAGCAAATTTCCCCACAAGAAATAATGAAAACATAAGTTGATTCGTTCCAAAACATACAATTTTTATTATTTAAATTTATTGTAAAATTATTTAATATATTAGTTATTCATATCAGAATCATTGCTATCTATCACTTGTATCTCAATGAAGTCTTTTTCTTTTCGTATCTCTTAACTAGGATCCTATACAATGACTTTTTTACCTCCTTTTGAAGATTTGGCAAAAATGTGACATTGCATTGTTAATGCTTCCTACATTTTACTGATTAAAGTGAGGGGTATCTCAGACTCTTTCTCCTTCTCCTCAGACGAAATATTCTCGTGACGCAGTAATTCTTCGATGGTCAGCTCCTAGTAATGTTATTCCATCAAATCTTAAATATTGTTCACCTCCAGTACCATGTTATTCTCCAAGCAATCAATTTAACCCGTTCATGAGCAACCTGTCAACCACATTAAGCCACAGTTTTCTCCAAGCAGAATTGAGGGTTCTTTTAGTGACCCCACCCCATGTTTTATTGATGATCTTGTGGCAGCTTACGACATGGAAATGATTTTTAGAAGTTCATAATGACCTGCTGATACATGTGTTGGAGTGATAAAGTGGTAGTAACTCTGAGGTTGCGGATTTTTTATTTATAAAAATGCGCTATTATTAAAATAACCGTATCCATCTGCAGTGACATCTATTGAATATAAATTGTATAGTATTTAATAATTTACAATTAATAATATAGATGTCACTGATTCCCAGACTTTCAGTCTGATGATTATACTTATGGTATTCATTATGTCTGATTGACTTACTCAGTTGGTACAGATTTGCCCTTTGTAACGCATTGGGCTTACGCCTGTCAGGTTACAACGGAAGATTTACTGCAAAAGAATAATCATAGGCTTAGTTATTCGTATTGCAAAACAACACTCATTTATAAAGTCATTTTTTAAATGATCGTATAGAAAAACACTCCTAAACCGTATGTTAAGTCACTCGCAATCCACTATAGTGCCTAGAATTTATTCGAATTACTGAAAGGTGCTGTAGACAATTTTTTTATAATCTCAAAAATTATCATTTTTGGGTTCCGGAACATCCTCGAGCAACGCGCTTAAGAAAACTTTTCCTGAGTGTTTCGGCGAGGACATCGCGTTTGCCAACTCGCTAATGGAAGTTGTTATCCAGCTCCTTAAAACGCTGACATTGTACGTTCATCTGTTCAGTGTCAAGTATGAAGAGCTGGTACAATTTATTTAATTTAATTTTAATATTTCATGATATAATTTTTCATTTTATATTTCATGTTTTATGTTTTTCCCCCATCGTACTTCGTACTAGTAACAAGGTTTCTTAATCATTCGTATTTTTCAACCATTCGATTATTGAATAAAAAATGGTTAAATAATTCAATTTTTTTTCTTAGTTTTTACCTATAATAATTTATTTAACCAATTAGTACAAAAAAAAAAATATTTGCTTATTAATTAATAATATGAATTATTTTAATTATGTTTGTAATCGTTGAACTTTTTGAATTTTATAAAATATGTATAATACAATGCTATGCGAATTACTGATAAATGATAATAGAGGGTCGGTCTTTCCAACATTTTGTTTCATTCAAAGAACGAATTCTGCGAATTTCGGTCATAGTATACACGGTCGATAAACATTCTATTCACATATGATTTTTGCAGAAAATCATATTTTTGTAGAGAATAAGCCTCTCATTGTCTCGCATTTCGAAACAAAATATTGGCTCATTAAGAAACATGGAATTTTGAGCGATAACACGACTTCATTCTGAGATTTTTTAAATTTTATTCGAGATAATTTAAATGAATATTCGATCAATTATTCGAATATTTATATAGTAAATCTGCAGTGACATCTATTGATTATACTTTATATTATACGTAATAATTTATAATTAATAATATAGTTATCACCGATTCACAGACTTTCAGTCTGGTAGTTAATCTTGTAGGTATTTATTATTTCTGATTAGCTCACCCTGTTGTTACGCATTGGGCCCACGCATAATCATCATGTTATAACGGAAGATTTAAAAATAAATAAATGAAAACAATTAAGTCTATGGCTTATTTTTTTAATTATCTGAATAGACCAAGATTAAGACTTTTATTTGATTTATTTATTTCACTTTCTTTTTCTATTCTGTGAACAGATTATAATCTTCTCTTTGTTTCTAACTATTATATGACAGCATATATACTTATTTTTATAATCTACTAAATACGATATGATAAGTTTAATTAGTAGTAAGACGATAAATAAATATTTTATTGATACATTGAAGATAATGTGTTGTCATAATATTATATACATACATATATTTATAGAATTACACATTTAGCTTCTTATACCATACCAATCTATACCTAATGTTAATTAATTAACAACTCATTTGATGATGAAAATCTTACTTTTATTATATAACACAATAGCATCCTCTATTTAAAAGCAATACATTTAACAGCGTGTAATAGTAACAATTGTGAGATACGTTCGCATGATTATGTTGCTGCTATTAAAGAAAATTATATAGTTTTTCTAATCCATGTTATTCAAATTGCTTGAATTTTAATATATTTTCTCCATGGAATAGTTTCACTACTAACATATAAAAGCCGTATTGTGCCGCTGGCTTTTGTCATCTTTTGCCAACAGGTGTTTTTCTCGCCTGGTCACGCAGTGAGTTTCTTCCAGCAAGGTCGTACATATTGAGTGACCCTTCACGTCGAACGTGTCTTCTTCTATTTGCTTTCTTCCGTTCTCTCATGTGACATGTGAAATTTCTTTCGCCCTACCAGATGTGCAATTGAATGTTTGTTTATTTTGTTTGAAAAAATGTGCTTGACTGCGACACGGACGCGTGTTCGTTGTCAAATATTTGCTTGCTATCTTATCTAAAAATAAAAATTATTCATATAAAAAAGGCGTTGCATTATTAAAAATAATGTTGCACTACCATGTATCGCCAATTTAGTATTTCAGATCATGTATTGTATTTTATTTTAAATCTAGTCAATGTATCAAGACCCGACCCTGACAAACAACACGTCTCGCATTTCTGATGATTTTGCACAGTGAAGAACATTGACATTGTTGCATTTACATTTTTAAAATATATTCTTGAGCACATCTGTTCTTCTCAGTTAGGTAAACCAACATATATGTATTTTAAACAATACACTTATATCGGATTTATTGCGGTACTTTAATACCTTTTATACAATTTTGATTAAAGGCTTTCACCGTCCATTTGCAGCAATTTGGTGCTGTCGATAAAAAATGACACGTATTCTTATACATCGCCAATTCGATGGCAATCTTATACGTCATATGTTTTTTTACTATTATTTATACACTAGAAAATTATTTAATGGATACTTCAGAGGTAATAACCTCAATCGTACTCGACCAAATCAGATATCTAATCTCGTAGAGAGGTATATAAAATGTATTAAGAAAAACAATCCATACAATTTCGATCGACTTCGATAAAACACAAGATTTGTTTGTATAATTAACAAATTAGATCTCATTGAAACTCGTCCAAATAATCTGAATCAAGTGCTCCAATTACAATTCAAAACAAAGACTTGATCGTTGACCTTTCCGTGTGAAAATGAAGCAGAGTTATGATTACTTTGGGTGTCGCACTGACATTGACTAAGTTGTTCAATGGCTCAAAAAACTAATCAATACGTTTCAAGTGGTTCACACTCAAGTTCCCACTCGTTCGCGTTCAAACTATGCTTAGAATGTTGGAGAACTTGAACTGGTTGCCTCAGATCATTCTTTGGTAGTGTGCTGCATCGGTGGGCGCGTTCTTCGAGTGGGTAGGGTTCATAAGTCAATTAGAGTTTCCTGTGCCATTCTCTCTTGTGTGCTTTTTTGTTCACATGCGACACCATAGGGCGACCTCTGTCTTTTGTCTCGATAATTAGCGGGGCAACTTTTCTTCGGCGTCTTCTTCAATGAGAATTGACCAATTAACACAGATACCGAGGAGAGAAGCTGGCGTAAAACCGGTGGAGATTTACATAAATTGCAATTCAGCTAAAAATTATATCGTTGCATAACACTTAATTGTGGGATGTGTTTTGTTCTAACTAGTAATTTTATGTAATATGTTTTGAAGCATTGTCGAAAAATATGTAGGTCGCATAAATTAAAAGCGTTCTTATGGTCCAGTGTTGTTAGCATTTTGTTATGTGAATCTAATTTAATATGTATCGTCCATCCAAGATGTTAACGCTCATCATCGTTGTGTTGGAAATAAGGGTGCGTGTACGCATGCATGCATACATGAATTTGTTTACATCGATAGGAGAACGTTATCAATGCTAAATCAGGGCTGTTTTAAGGGTAGGGTGACATTATAATGTGTTATAATTTTATTATAAATTATTGTCATCTTGTGTAATTTTGTAATCAATACAACAATTACTGTAATATTCTATTGGTATTTTTTTTAATATTATATTAAACAGATATTCAACCTGTAGAGTGATTCCAAAACTGCTATCATATTTTTGAGTTAAATATGTATAAAAATAAACAAAATGATATTTTACATTTTCCTCAACAAATTAATTTCTCATCAATACTGTGCCGATGAGCATTCACATATTGGACGGACTGTACATTGATGAGTATATTTTCAATTTTCTGATCTGTTCTGAGTAGATATATTATGCGAATCCTAGCCGTCACTACAATTTTGAGTCCAACAATGCTTATTAGTATTCTTAACATGTATTGGTTGGTCTTGACTTAAAACAAAAAGGCCATACGCAAAAATTATAATAAATGTCGCCCGATGAAAGTTTATAAAAAGGCAAATCACTTTTTGTATTATAATTAGGCGGTGACGGTCACACAAAACAGTTTTGCGGGCCGCTTGATAAAACTGGAAAAACACTTTTGCACAGTTATACTTGGGTTTACGCCTCTAAAGCACACGTTACGGATTTACGTTCGATATACTTATCACTACTTCTGTCTATATTTTGAACAAATTTATCATTTAAATAATTACCATATTTTTTATATTAATCAATCAATCGTAGTATTGATAATACTATCAAACGTATATCCGTAGCGTGTGCTTTAGAACTGATGCTTAAATTATATTTTATATGTACATAAGTTTTGATTAAATTCGTTTAGTGCAGAGGTCCCTAAACTTTTTTGTTTTTAGACCACTTGCCATGTTTTTCGGTTTTGGGTAGACCCCCTGCTTGCTTGATATTGATTTTTTACAAATTCATCAACTTCAAATGTGTTTTTGCCAGCTGGTATCGTGCTACTCACTTTGAAAGATTTCTACTATCTGTGTATGTGGATTATTCCATTCATTGAAAGCCAAAAATAAAGTCACCCACATTTACATCTCATGGATCCCCAATTTTATTTTTCACTGACATGGACCCCTTGCAGGTCGTCGTCGACCCCTAGGGGTCGAAATAGACCACTTTGAGAATCACGGTGGTATATCATTATGTGCAGGTTTTTACAAGTTCAAAATGTATTGCGACCACAAAGCGAATGCCTACATCCTACAACTTACACAATTTTATAAATATATATAATACATTTTTTACTTCATAGGTACTTTTATAAATAATGTATATGTCTTTATTTTATAAGATTATAATGTAAGTAGATAGATACTATCAGTGGTTGTTGAGATCCACTTCAGTGGATCCCCATTTTTATTTCATGGACCCCAAATTTTTTTCACTGACGTAGACCCCTTGCAGGTTATCATAGACCCCTGGGGGTTGATATAGACCACTTTGGGAATCACTGGTTTAGTGTATCAACAGAAGTATAGCTACATAGTATCCATTGCGTACGCCACTGCCGTTACAAGTACTAGAGCTTTACGAGTCCAACCCATATGGGCGGGCACCCAGCTTTTGACGGCCAGGTGAGCGGGATTTCCAACCTTCCGTAGTGCTAAATATTTTATTGAAGTTGCATTAGTATTTCACCCGGGCGTTAGGGCCGACTAGTGCTCTCGTTGGCTGACCTGCATTGCTTTGCACTGCATTGCGTATCATCCTAATATCAGGATCACCCCACAAGATCCAAGAGGGGTTTATATGCTGCCTCAGTCGCAGCTTTGGCCCTGCTTGCGCTATGATATGCCTGCCTTACACTCTCTGGAAGTTGGAGTAATACGGATAATATAGTGGGTTACTTCGGTCGAGTTCAGTTCTGCCCGCTCTAAAACGGGAGGTAAAGTGGGGGTAATTCAGTCGACTTGGCCTGCTTCGAGCGCTTTCGAACATTGTCGGCATTATTTTCCGAGTCAAAGGGACCGAAGTCGGAGCTGCTCTTACGAGCGCGAGCGGTGAGATACTTCCGCTTTCGCTCTCTCGCGTGTTAAGTGACGAGAGTGAGAGAGATAATGATATGGTGTTTCGCAAACTGAGATAGAACGAGTAACTCGGTTCAATTTCAGTATGCGCGTAGGCGTCCTATGGTTAACACGCACGTCGAGCGCTGCATCGTGGTCACGTGGTCAAGTTATAATATCACATGCTTATCGTTACTTCAACAGACTCTTACTGACATCTTTGAATATTTTAGGGCACCAAAAGGGATTAATTATATTTTTGAAAATATATTCTTCTAACAGATATCGTTATTATATTTTTTTTTCATATAAAATTAAATAATTAGTGGTACTTGATTTTGTTAAAATAAATTGTTTCGAATATCCTTATGTATTTTCCTAGATCGGCTTATATAAATGTCACACCATAACGAATTATTATTTAGAATCGATAGCGACAAATTCTAGGATAGTCACAGATGTGGCCTTCGTATTCTGAAGTATAATTTTTATGCCTTATGGCATTTTTTGCGCAAATTGAATATTTACGACCGAAAAGTTTTCACTGATATTGTATTGGTGAGTGCCCACACAAACTTTTATAATTATCAGTAGCGTAATTTTAATAAAATGACAATTTAAAAATTGCGATTATTTGGCACATTTTTTGATCGCGCGCAAATATGCCAGCTGTACGTGACAGAAGCCGCCGTCCGGACGGCATATGAAATTTGCGGCAGTATGGTCGCTTACTCGAAGTCGTAGTTCTCAGCCGACTTTAGTTATAACTTCGGTTCGGACAACTTCCAGAGAGTGTAGTGCAGGCATTAAGCTATTTTTATCATAAGTAGTACCTCGCGCTGCTACCTCAGACGGCCGCCCGAGAGATCACTCCTATATCACTAAATAAATTAAATTAATTAAATACATAAATTGCAATGTTTTGATAACAAAATTAATTGTTAAGAGCCCTACGAGCTTTTGAATAAAAATACAATTATATATCATAGATTTAGAAACGTTGCATGCTTTATAAAAGCCAATCGCAACGCTACTATTATAGAGAATCAAAAGTTTACGTCATTCTATACTTCTATACCATTGGCCTTGATAGCTCAAAGCTTCGTAGCAAATCGATCATGTACTCAATGAAACTTTCTAACGATCTTCACGCTTATCTCCATATCGTTTTTCTTCACGATTTCTTTCATCATCCGTATCACACGTTGTGTCAACGTGGCGTAATGACGCCACACAAACGCTTCAAGCAAAATCTGAGCGCCTTTTGATGCTAATTGACTATTGAAAGAAAATTCAGCTTTTCAAAGAGACAAAGAATGACCCGCAAGTGGAACCGTTACACGTAAACGAAACGTATTAATTATTACGCTCTTCTTTCTAAATATTTTTCACAATCTGTATCTTAAACGTAATAAGTACATATGACTTGGAGCTGATTTTTCTCGTAAAAAGCATGTATTGGTCATCCTATTGCATCATATCGACATTGAGAAAATGGTTCCGTGTTTGTATATAAACTGAAACCTTCGGTGCGATATTACTAAATACATAAACTTGATTAGTTCCGATTTTTTTTTCTAATTTCAAAACATCTGAAATCGATTGCCGAGGTCAGTTTTGTCACCAAGTTTTAATACAAGTATAAGTAATTAAATTATTACAAAAGTTCAAAAAAGGTTTTAAAAAAATACGAGTACCTTAAATTGGTTCAAGATTTTAAATTTCTCATAATGTAAATAAATAATAAAAAAAATGTATATATGTTGTACGTACTACGTAATATTCTTTGTTGTGTTTCCCATTACTTTAATTTGTATATGTATCATTATTGACATTAAAATTAGAGACCGGTATAATTTCGAGTATCGATCCAATACATTTACTTCCATGCCGACACACCTACGAGTATTATGAACGACTATTTTCGTCTAAATGACAAAGTAGACCTTGAACTCTATGTACGTTTCTTAACGGATTTTTCGTGTTTTATGCACGGGTTAGATATTCAATAGTCTTGGTGCGTTCTCTTCCTTATTAGTATTTATTGTAAAAATTTAAATGCATTCAAAACAATACCAAGTAGAAAGCATTCGATTTGGTGAAAGGCTAATTTTTTTTATCGTGTAACTATATTTTATTACCTTTTCAAGTTACAAGATTTCTAGTTGCAAAAACACTTTAATAACAATTTCAAAAGTCATCCCGTCGATTGAAAGCTAGTTTTAGATGTATACAACGCCAATAACTTGGCATGTTTATTGTGACTGTGCTTGTGCGGGTAATTATATTTTATTATAATGCTCGTGCGAAACGAAAGCGAGTTTATTTCGCTAATTTACATCAAATGACAAAAATGATTCAAGAGTGCAACGCACCCGGGCGCAACATAATCCAACAAAGACAATCAAGCGTACTTTTTAATCACAGTCGCTTATGTAAATAGAATGATTACGCGGTTTGGTTTAATAAGGAGATTAGGGATGTCGTAGTGATAAAAAAATTTATACAATTTAAAATCACCTTTGATCTTCTAAATATTCTATATGAAATCTCATTGTTAGATTTTGTAATATTATATGCTTTGTAATTAAAACAGATTAAAATATTGCTTACATATGTATATAAATTAATCAAACCAAATACTCGAGCAATGATTAAAAAGCATTTTATTATGGTTGCCTCCTTATGACCGAGTAGCGTAGGATTATGAGTGCGTGTCACAAATTTGTTTTTCGATACACATCTAAATTATTATATTTCGATATAATTTAACGAATTAATTTTTTCGACCATCTTTAATTTGTTTACTATCTAAATAATAAATTTATGATTTTAATTTAAAATTAAATCAATTAAATCAACAAGTCAGTAAAAGTTACCAAACTTAAACTTTACTTTCTCCATCGCTAATACATAAAATATTACGTTTTATATGCATCCCTTTATTACATTAATGCATATATGGTAAAAATATTTCGTATTCGCTATAAAATTTAATTATCGATTTACTCAATTTCGATTTCGCTTTCACTCAACGTAATATATTTTGCATACTTTAAGATTAATAAATGAAATCAATTATATATTAAAATATTTATGAACGGGACTATTTAATATATGTATTGATAAAGCGTTGGAATCAGGTTGTGTGCGAACAAACACATACATACAAAGAAGTAGTATGAATATGATTAGCGACCGCAAAGTTGAAGGCCATGGTGCCTGGCACAAGTGTCTCCTAAAGCCCAACCCACTAAATTTACGTACATATGTATGCGTTAAATAACTTGTATGTATTCTAAATATTTGTACGATTTAATCACGTTGTTACGTTAAACGCAAGATAAGTTGATGACCGAGATTCATTCCAAAGAGAATCTTGAAATAAAAGTAATATATTTGCAAAGCAAATGTATTCGTTTGTTTCATATAAATTGGCAGATTTTTAGTCAAAAACCGACCGTGATTGAAACAAGATGCAGTCCCTCCTATAGCGTACCCCCATATAGCGTAGTTTTTGTTTATGTTTGTCCCTTAACAAACAGTAACAAAAACTACAAATACAAACAGTAAAAAAATCGACTACTTCATATAAAAATACAACCTAAGTAGTAATGATTTTATTGTTTTTTTACGTGTATATGATAAATAAACTTTCCGTGGTAAATATTTAACAAACATAGTTTTAGGCTAATTTAAAAATAATCGACTGAATGGGAAAATATTTTATTTTAACCTTTATATGTACATCAATTAAAATGATAAATTAATGACACACTTTACTTACATTTCATTATAATTTAATATATTGCTCTAACAGCATTTATGTTTAATTAATCATCATCAAAGTTGTTATTACAATAGCAATTATATAATATACACAATTTTACAAAAAAATATATATATAGTATATGCGATTCGTGTATTATGTTTTAAAGTAGCAATGTCATTAGAAATTTAACTGAACTTCAATTCAAATAAAGAGTTTTTTATATCAGTACTATTTTATACTATATCAAAAAAGTTTTTAAATAGCTAGTTTAATTGTACAATTATATTATGAATGCCTAACCTAAATTTATCTATTATGAAATAAATTCATTAAGTTAACTATTATCGTCTTTAGAAATCGAGGAAATGTTGACAAGAACCTTTAAGCGAATTTAAGAGTTTTTATCCATATTTACAATATCCTCGACTATGGCTCTATTGATGGGAATAGAGAAAGGAAGTAGTACTTCTTTTTGTTAAAGATTTAGAGAAAAAATCTTAAATATCTCCACAAGAGATCTGTATCCTAGTGTCGTTTTACTACGAGCGATGGGAAACAATTCATTGCATCCTCGACGCATGTATTCAATGAAGCACTTTTGAAGTTGTTGGTGGTATCGACAATCCGTCGCGATTGCGTCCCTTATTCTTGACCATTGCGATGTGTAATATCAGTATGTGTATTTTTAATAAAAATAGAGTACAAAATATAATACAAAATATAGTATAATATACTCTATTTTGTACAATATTAATCAATACGTAAATTAATAAGTGGCTAAAAAAAGATTTAAAAATATACATACTAATTTTATATAATGGGGTTACTATTATAATTATCTCAAAAATATGACGCTATTTCCTTCGCTCCTAAGCTTCATTTACCTACCTACTGGAGTGAATTTATGCCCCTAACTGATATTTAATCGCTTATCTTACATTCTAGCTATTTCATTCTTTGATCTCTAAAAATTTCGATATAGGGACGGTTTATATGTATTCTATTTCTTGGCCAAATATATAATTTGTAAAACTGCATAGTTAACATGTTTTTGTAGTGTTAAAAATGTGTTGAAATTTTTTTTTTCAAAATACAAAATCTGTGCAAGAAATAAGTAAAATATACAATTATTTACATACAAAAATATGATAATACATTTTGAAGTTATATTATTAACGCCATTCATAAATAAATATGGTTAGCTATTTCTTATAAAATATATTTTTAGCTATTTATTATAAAGAAATAGAAATGGTTCAAATAATTTCACCTACAATTAAACATAACTATAATTTTTTTACAGAAAATCAAAATAAAATAATCTAAACACGAAAACAACATATGCATATATTTTTTAACCTTTCAATCAACATCCCCAATGCATTTTTAGGGACCTTAAATTATTATGTAATTCATTCTTCAGATATTTTTATTACTGGTAGCATCCCTAGCTTGTTTCTAAGATTATTACCTAGTCTCTAGTGTATGTGTTATTAAACTTTGATAGTTGCATATTATAGTTTTGCAGTCCATAATATATGGTTTCTCTATTTTCGTATATTTTCACCCAAGTATCTTAGATATAATTTAATCTTTTTATAGTGTAATATTATCTACATTTCATTGGCTCCGTGATGTTCGGATCAAAATATGGTAATTTATATAAAAACATGCATAATATCAACTTTTTTGGAAACTCATCTCGCACGCCCATCTCGCTTTCTTCCGGTCACTTCTTGTTTACTTCCTCGCCGCCGACCCACTTGGCTAATGCACACTTCTTCACCAACTAATTGGACTTAAAACACCAACTCAAGCTGAACAAATTGAAGTCGGACAAGAAGTGACAGATGCGCGTTTGTTTGCGCGCATTATCATCAATTATAGCGTTGAAAAAACGCGAGTTTAATGTTCCTCGTACACGCTCATTGAACGTCGACAATTTGCGAAGATTTAAGACCGTTCGATGTTAACGCATGACCTTTGTTAATTCGTTATCGGATACGGTGTTTCTATTATTGCCTGTAAATTATTTCAATGAAAACGGAAAGACATGTCCTTCGCTACTGAGCTTTCTGTGTTATGCGATTTGAGCGTGAAATTATAATTCAATTTAATTCTACACAAACAGTAGGTCCTTCATATAATCATTTTCTATTATGATTTTCGCTGGCGCTGAACATTGGAGGGTAGCTATTTACTTTCATTATTTTAATTTCTTAAATATTATTTTTATATTATTTAATAATTATCAATGTGCATGATTTGCATAAATCGGTAGTATCGGAAAATTAAAATTTCGTTCCATGCAGGAGGGAGAGCAGGTGGGGGCATTTGAATTTGGCGAGAAAAAATATGTCATTTAATTAAATAAAATGAATCTAAATAAAATAAAAATATTAAATAAAGCTGAAATGACGTCCCTGATTCTAAACCAAAAATTATCGGCTTTTTCCTCAAAAAAATCTCGAATTAGGGTTCTCAATTACTTGTAGTTTTCAATTATTCGAATATTGAATAGAAAATGGATGAAGTATTACAATATATTTTTAATTTTTTTCTCGCTTTTTACCGATACTAATTTATTCAATCAATTAGTACATAAAATCTATTAATTACCTATAAATATTATTTAATTAAAAAAAATGGTTAGAAATTATTATTTTAATTAATCATTAATTTGAATTATGTAAAATATACATAACACAATGCTGTACAAATTAGTGAAGGCGTCAAAAGGAAAATGCCTAATTTATTATGTTGCATACTTTTTTAAATCATCAGAAATAAGATCAGCTGCGATTGAATTAATTTAGAAAACATAATGGAACATTTTAATTACATAATTGCTCATCATTTTTGGAATAATTTTGATATACATATTGGCGTTTGTTTTGTGCAGATTTGCATATAAATTAAATAACTAGAAATAAATTAACCACGATCAAATTATTGAACTGATTGAAACATAATGTTTGTGTCCTGAACAACAATTATAAAAACGTAAAACGAACTTCATAACAATTTGTATGGGCCCTTCCAATATTTTGTTTCGTTTAACGAATGAATTCAACGAATTTCGGTCATTGTAGAAGCCGCCGATTCACAAATGTTTTTCGAAGGCGTAAAAGCATTTTTGTTGAGAATAAGCGTTTCATTGTATCGCATTTCAAAACAAAATAAAGGCCATAGATTTTGGAGCGGCACTAATCACTATAGTATATTGAGAGAAAAAATGTTTATCTGTGTCGCTTTTAAGTATTATTTCAAGTATTGATTCAAATTTTATTCGAAATAATATAAACGAATATTTTACAAATAGTTGAAAATCGGGCGAATAATTATAGTGAGAACCCTATCTCAAATCTCATTTCAGTGAAATCATATAAATCAAATCATAACATATCTTCACCGGTAGACATACATACATTTACATACATGTGATGTATGATATTAATTTTACAGTGAATATGTATTTTTTAGTAAAGTTATATTTTCACTAGTGAAGTAAAAATATATTTTCACCAATTAATATATATTTTAACTAGCGAAAATATAATTTTAATTATAGCAGTAAGTGAAATTATATCTGCTCTAAAATGTATATAAAGCAGTTGCGAAACGTTCATTTTCTGTTCTAACCCAAACCCAAATAAAAATCTAAAACTAATTATAGTTTAAGAACTTTCACTAGATAAGTCCAAAATACAAACTAAGCGAACTCATTTCACAGAGATAAATAAGTAGAATAAGTGACAGACGCCACATCTCGCATAGTGTTCCATAGTTTGTCTGCACTTGGATATTACAGTGTTTTAAAAATATGATAGCTATTCTTACCGATATCACTATATACTTATGATATAAGAGGGCTGATCAAGTATAAACAAATCGAATTTTAGTCAATAGGAGGGCGCAATAACAAGTATCACTTCTCGGAAGTCAAAAATTTACGTCAAAAGCAATAAAATCGTGTCGGCGCCGTCTCTATTTTTTCTTTGGTTGTTTTTGCTGCATTGATTTGGTTTTCTGTTCTGATCGATTAAGACGCTTCGATTCAAAGTATACTAATGAATGGACCACTTCGGTGCCTAGTCAATAAAAATAAACAAATCTTTATTAGCTGATTAAACAATTTACGTGGTAAATCATATGAAATTGGTGGAGCTCTGTGAAAAGTCACATATTTACTGTTGATTACGCCTACGTTAGTAAGGTTCGTTGACTCAATTACACACAGATATGTTTAATAGCTTTCATTACTCAGTGTTGATAGATCCAAATACTTGAAGTTAGTTTATGTTTTGGTAAACCACTTGGATTTTAGGAACTCTTTCCAACGAAATCATATTTTGAATCAATAAATTTATTTCATTCCGAAATATGTTGATTACGAAATCTTACTGTGCCACCTATTTTATCACATGAAGATCTTTACAGGTAATTTAAAAGGTTATAAACGAGATATATGTTGCCTCACAAGCAAATATATTATCAATTGATTTAAGTAATTTAAAATTGCAGTGTTCATATGCATGCAAACTCAAAACTTTTAAAAGAGCTTTTGAATTACATATAGATTATATGTAATGTTATCAAGTTTATTATCGAATGTAGAAATGTATATTTAACATACTAAAATTATAGTAAAATATATATATTTGCTGATTATTAATTTGATGTATATTATATAATAATTAGTATAGCAAAAGAACTTTCAATATAGATAGTGCAACTCTCTTGCGATTTCTTCTTCGTTCACTTACTCACTGACGTTTTGCATACAAATGTCTTAGTTTGCACATAATTGACTTCAAAGCCACATCAAAGAAAACACTGGACTCTCCATCATTTTAATTGAATCACAAAAGTGTATTGTGGTTTAGCCTTCTCTAAGAACGATATCATATATTCTGCGATATTAAAAGTTTCGATTAATATCAACTCTATTATATTAACATTAGCACAATATGCTCGTGTGAAAATAGTGTTTGCCCTCGCGCATTTTTCGTATGACCCTCGTTGTGTGAAAGCAATAGTGATTAGTAGAAAATTTATTTATTTACATTTTAAATATATAAGAGATTGCATTGTTGTATTCGCGTCGCGTACTATTCAATACAATACGATCATTCAGGTGCGCCGAATTTTTTTGGCAATGCCAAACGGTCGACGATGCCAATTTTGGAGTAACGTCCTTGCGCGCCTGGTCGGAAGTGTCCATGTGTAAGATGAAGAGGACCAAAGATCAAATAACAATTATGAATTTTCACGTGCCGCTGATACAACCGTCGCGAACGAGTTCCTTTGTTCGTCTTGTGTCCGTAACTTTCAAGGCGATCCACTAAGCGTCATCGAGGGGTCCAAAAGCTGATGCCGACGTGATGACAGCACTCGAAAATCGACAAAAATGCGTTAAAATATAAATATAACATACTTAAGTTTTTTACCTTGGCACGTGGATGATCAAGAAACAGCATTCTAAATAACGCATGCCAAAACGGAAGGATACGGATAGCCCGGTAGTTAGACTTCAGCCTCATTGAACCCCAACGTTATAAGTTTTCATGGCTTTCCAAGCATTGTCTTAATGGCTGATATTGTTTTGCGCCATCACATCTCTTCCCAGATCACCCTATGCACTCTTTCGCTTCATCGAAATATGTTATTTTGTTCATACTTATCAACCCTTCTTCTTTTTGACTTATTTTAGGTCTTATCATTTTTTGTTCTTAAATGATTCAAACTGATCTTATTTTTATATTAAGTTGCAGATTTACATATAATATGTAACGTGTTTGAGTGTTTGTTTCATTATATTTGAACTCCAATAATTATTTTAATAACTCTCGAATCTGTAATTATGCTATCAATATAAGCAACTAAACGATTATTAATTATTATATTTGTAAAAAAAGTGATTTTCCAAAAAGATTTTGTAGCAAAAAAACTATATAATCGTTTGAATTACCACACTCACTGACACGCCTGAGAAAATAACCGCTTATTATCTTGCCACGCTAAATCGTCGTTTTTTTCTTAAAAACACATCACGATATTAATTTATAAGACACAAATTCGTTCAAGGATTAAAACTATATTTGTGCAAATTTTTATTCGGTTTACCGCCAAATTGACGGTTGGACACTCAACGTGGGAGGCCAAGCCCGGCAATCATTATAGTAATTTGTCCGTTGTGCAGTTATGTACATTATGACTTATGGCATTTTTGCAATATTATGATTCACCGTGATACGACGATTTTCACTCTCAGGGAGTCCGATTTTTAATCAAAGAAAACTGTAATAATATAATTTTATTCCAGATTCAGGCAGATGAACACAAAGACTCCATTATAATTGAGTCAGACCATCTCATTAAGAATCCTTGTTTTCCTCTAAATCCCTCGACGATTATATTACTTCCCTCTCCTGGAAATGTTTCCAAAGAACTAGATTATCCTCATGCATACCTCTAAAATGATTTCCTTGATCTGGAGCTCCTCATTGATTAACAAATTGATTATTATATTAATAATTAAATATTAATATCCGCATTGATTTATCCCATATGAATTTCATTATATAATTTGTTATTTATACGAAAAATTAGGGAGATGTATAAAAACACAATCTATCATTATCTAACTGTGAGTTGTATAATTATTTAAATTATGTGAATTATATGATCTATGATTAGGGATTCCAATCCCGGGCCAAAATTTTGATCCCGGGATTTCGGTATTGCATTTAGTCGATCCCGGGATCCCGGGACCAGTCCCGGGATAATTTTAATGTTATTTTATCGATAAAAATAATTTAAAATGAATAATACAATATATTTTAACATCTGTTTTTTATAACGTACAATGTATAAAGTACGTATAATTTTAGTCTTGGACTTAAAATAGAAAATAATATAATAAAAATAAAAAAGGGAAGGCTATATATTTATTTGAGAAGAAAAAAATGAACTTTTGACAATGAATGTACATAGGTATGTACATTCATAGACACAATTAATTGAAAACATTATTTTGAATAGAACTCACGAAGTTACATCAAAGCATCAAGTGTTTTATCATTTAGCCTTGATCTGATTTTGGTTCTTAAGCAGCCTGCTGCTGAAAAAGCACGTTCAGACTCACAGCCTCAAAGATTCACAGATGACACGTGCAACTCGCGCAAGTTTGTACACGAATATAACGATGTTGTCAATAATAATTCGATTGTGCTTGATAAATCAACCAATCCGAAAAATTCGGGATTATGTTTTATAATCCCGGGACCCATCGGGTATTGAAAATCGTTCGGGATCCCGGGATTCGGGATCCCGGGATTGGAATCCCTATCTATGATTATGTAAAATTATTTTAATTAAAATAATTATGAAAATATTAATATACACTAGAGCAATTTGCGGAGCGCCTAAATCCTTAAGGTCATATTTTTTTTAATGTCTTTTCGTCCTGCCATTCAGAAAAATTTGTATCATTAAATCTCCCATGAATGAATTTAATAATAATAAATAAACAATTTGTTTTTTTAATCTTCCAGACGATTTTTGTTTTTCCAGTCTTTCCTTTTATTTACATCTTGAAATTTCCACTTCTTTTACGACAATTTTTATTTTGAAATCTCTGTGAATAATTAAGTTTATGAAATACAAGTATGGGTTCTCCATGTGTGTCTTCTGTTGAATTCCATTCCCAAATACTTTATTAATTATTGTGTTATTTAATCGGACAAAAAGGTATGTTTTCTTTCTCGTGGTAAACATAATGCCTGCACTACACTCTCTGGAAGTTGGCCAAGGATGGAGAATATAGTGGGTTACTTCAGTCCAGCTCTAAAATCTCTCGGAAGTTGTAAGAGGTTACCGAGAACGGGTAATTCGAGCGCTTCTGAACATTGTCGGCATTATTTACCGAGTCAAAGGGACCGAAGTCGGAGCTGCTCTTTCGAGCGCGAGCGATGAGATACTTCCCCTTTCACTCTCTCGCGTGTTAAGTGACGAGAGTGAGAGAGATAATGATATGTTGTTTTGCAAACTGAGATAGAACGAGTAACTCGGTTCAATTTCAGTATGCGCATAAGCGTCCTATGGTTAAGACGCATGTCGAACGCTGCATCGTGGTCAAGTTATAATACCGCATGCTTATCGGGGTCTTCAACAGACTCTTACTGACATCTCTGAATATTTTAGGGCACCAAAAGGGATTAATTATATTTTTGATAGTATATTCTTCTAACAGATATCGTTATTATATTTTTTTCATATAAAATTAATTAATTAAAAAATAATTAGTGGTACTTGATTTTGTTAAAAAAAATCGTTTTGAATATCCTTATGTATTTTCCTAGATCGGTTTATATACACGAATTCTTATTTAGAATCGATGGCGACAAATTCTAGGATAGTCACACATGTGGTGTTCGTATTTTGAAGTATCATTTTTATGCCTTATGGCATTTTGCAAAAGCCGACAAAGGTTTTGCGTAAATTGAATATTTACGACCGAAAAGTTTTCACTGATATTGTATTGGTGAGTGCCCACACAAACTTTTATAATTATCAGTAGCGTAATTTTAATAATATGACAATTTAAAAATTGCGATTATTTGGCACATTTTTCGATCGCGCGCAAATATGCCAGCAGCCGCCGTGCAGACGTCATTCACGCCCGCCGTCCGGACGGCATATGAAATTTGTGGCAGTGTGGCCGCTACTCGGATGTCGGCGACCTCGGCCGACTTCAGTTAAACTTCGGTTCGAACAACTTCCAGAGAGAGTGTAGTGCAAGCATAACATTACAGATTTCAGTTCGTTTGCCAATATTCTTTAGATACACATCAATTTTTGTATTTTGTTGAGATAAGTAGACGCTATGTCTGGGTTTCCATGAGAAGCCATAAAAACTGTGTCGTCAGTAAAAGTGGCGCAGGTAGTCATGTTTGTAGTTAGTTGGAAAGTCTGCTGTGTATATTGAGTACAGTACTTGCCCTAGTACCCTGCCTTGATGTTCTCCGGACTTTTTAGACAGACGGAGGATTTTTTGTCTTGACTATAAAATATCTGTCGCTTAGATATGACTTTATAATTTCATATATATTGCAAGTTAGTGCCTTTTTAATTTTATATTTTAATCCTACATGCCACACTTTGTCGAAAACTTGACTCATATTCAGGAAAGCAGCTGAGTAATATTTTCTCTCTTGTAGATTTTTATAATTCTTGTTTGCTATTCGGTGTATTTGTTCAATTGTGCTGTGCTCTTGCGGAAAGCCTAAAATTTGTAGCTTGATTTTAATTTCTCAATGATTAAATAATGTATGTAATACAGTATTGCAGAAATATTTTTATATACTATATGTTAAATATATTTACTGTTGTCGTTTTCTCTTTATTATTATCTTTATTATAGCATATAAATAATAGTAAAATGTTTAATATTTATTAATAATATATGTTTTAATTAATATTAAATATATTATTACATATTATTATTCTTTAAATGACCTTTAAAAAACACATGCCATCAAAAGTGGAATCGGACATGCATTTTTTTTGTTAAAACATTTTGACCGTGGAAAAATTCCTCTCGAAAAATTAAACCAACATCAACACAAAATGTTGATGTTAGTTTAATCGACAACAAGGCTTCAAATATGCAGTGTAAATTATTTGCTCTTATAGTATTCATATATTTTGAATGCTTTCTCCATTAATCCTTAAAATGTTAGTTTTTTTACACTACTTTCTGTAAGGCTGAAAGAATTTTTTTATTATATATTGTTAAGCTAATAACACATTTTCAATTTCTTCAATGCTATGGAGCTATTAATTAACTTGCGAATAATTTCTTTCCCCATTTTATATATTTCTGCTTTTGAAGAATAACTAAAAAAGTCATTATTTTTAATGGTGAAAGATTCTGGATTTTGCAAATATTTAATTAATGAAATAAATATCTGGTTTCTTAGAATTTTTAATTGCTCTTTTATTTGCCCGTTGAAGTTTCGAGCTTAGCTCAGAATCGTTATAATAAAATATTTAAGGCCTATTTGACTGTCAATAATCAACCTATTTTACTAAGGTATTCTACAGTAATCTTTATTGGCTGAAAATTGTGGTTCCCCATAAGTAATAATTAAATACGTTCCACATGTCACTGGTTGTTTAATTCGTAAAAAATGGTCTAGCATCGCCATCTGGTTTTCACAGGTTCACATAAGGTTCATTATGTTGTTGAACTTCAAATATATACTTTTGTAAAATAATATTTCATATGGGAGAATACTTAAAAATTTTAACATTTTTTCTAATGCCATTTATCGTTTGTTATTTATACAAATTTAATTTTATACGATTAAAAATGCTTTATAAAATTTTCCGAGAAATGGAAAATTCTCGATTTGGCATTTTTTCGAGAAATTTTCGAGAAATAATTCTCGAGAAAAACACTACTTGCTATTATCTCTGGTTTCTGTAGTATTAGATTTATTCTACGCAGCGGTAGCTTCTCAAACATTTTTAATAAAATAGGGACAAGACTAATTGGCCTTATAAGATTTCAAATCTCCTGGGTTCTTTCCTAGTTTTTAAATAAGAATAACTTGTGCTTTCTTTCACTGTGTATGGGTCTTATTATTGCGTTGAAAATGTTATTATTTTTATATTTTTTTTCCGGTAGTTCCTTAAACACATTTACTCTAATTGAATCATGCCCATGAGCTTTTTTGAGGATTAGGTCATTTCAGTGGCGTAGCTAGGGTATGTGCCGCCTAGGGCGATCCTTAAAATTACCGCCCCCCCATACATTTTTTGCAGAGTCATAAAATCAGCATTTCTTAAAATAATAAATTGGTTATTATTAAGCTCTTGTTATTCGTGGATTTATATATGTTTTAATGCATTCAAAGATAAGAACCACACTAGACGATCCCATCGCGAATATGCCGCCCCTAAGCAAGTGCCGCCCGGGCGCCCCCTCCCCCCTCCCATAGCTACGCCACTGAGTCATTTTTAATTGAATTAACTTATTTTATTTTTATTTTCTTCATAGGAAAATCGAGTTAATGTGATGCTTTTATAATTTATTATCAAAGATTCCTATTAATAAAAAAGTTGATATATTTATAAAGCGGAAATGTTTCCAGTTCTAATGAAAGTTTTTAATACTTACTAAATAAGAGGCTATATCTTGCTATTTTAAATATTTCTCAGGATTCTGATTGTGATGTAAAAGAGACACCTATTGCTTTTACGAGTAATTCATAAACTTTCCAATTGTAACTTGAACCCCAAAGCGCGATTTTATCTCCGTGAAGACTAAAAATGCCGTTTGTCCAAATAATCTTAATAATGATAACATATTTTAATATTTTCCAAAAGATAACAGAAAAGTACGTATTGTTTAAAAGATCAGACAGAGCGAAGTTTTAAAACTTTTAATTAGTTATTCAGTTATATTATTACAAACATTAACTAAACGAACTTTCTGTAGCTCGTAATTTAGGGGTAGATAAAAAAATAAGTTTTTCCTGATTTTATGACTCATTTTCTCTATAATTTTTTGAACCATATCATGTTTATATTTTATCCAAGAGAAATGTATACCAGTCTGATATCACGCACTTTTTCAATTTGTTCATTCGCTTTGCTAGCTAACAGCTAACGTTACACAACCAAAATAAATATGTGCGATCACTGATTAGCGCCGCCATTGACTCGAATCTCACTTCATGGCGATGTTGAAACGGTTTTTCCCAATGTCAACACGCGCCAAATCCATTGTTGAAGACGTTAGCGAATTTCGAACTGCGTTGCCGCAATGTCCACACAAACGAAACCGATTTTTGCATACGAATTGCGCGAAAGCGTGTATCTATGTACGTCGATGCTTTTTGCCCGAATCGGTTCCGTTCAAAGTCGGCGGAAGCTGCGTTTGTGCCAGATCACGTAAGCCGAATGAATAAAATGTACAGGTGCTCTTCGTTTTCACGCGGATCGTTAATCATCACAATATAAGAAGTTAACGCCGAAATAGTGCTTGAAATTGCACCACCTGCGCACATGCTTTTGACTTTTGACATTAGAAATCGACATATAGTAAAAATCAAAGACCGCTATATATCATATATATTATGTAGACGACGAAGCGTATTAAATCAATCACTTAACTGAAATGAGTTCACATAAATATGCGTGGTACTAAACAACGAACAATAGGGTATAGAACATTATATTTGACCTCTAAAATCAATATCAAACATTTTTTTCTTTTAATGGTAACTTGTGTATCAAACTCAAGTGGACTTATTTTATTAAAACCAAAATATATTACAATTCAGATAATAAACTAGTGGCATCATAGAATCAACTAAACTTTATTAATCATCAAAGTTGATCAAGGGAGTTTTTATTTTAAATAACGCATACTTTTTTAATGATTTTTATAAACTCAAATCATAAATACTCGTTTGCATTTATGTCTGCATACACACATTCTAAAAATATTTTTCGTCGCATGTTTATACTATTTCCTCCTTTAAAATTGGGGTTCGATAACATTTCGTTAATTTTATTAATTATTTAAAAAGAAAACTTAATTTTTAAAATCTTTACTTTCTAATAGATTTTACATCTGCATAATTTTTATATTAATATTACGCTCGATTTCAAAATCAACCTTAAACGATTCACGTCGGCTAAAATATTGAATTTTCTTGCGTGTAATATATGATAGGCGACTTTAAATGTAGCCCAAGTAATGTAAATATATACCGAGCTATATATGGCGTTAAATTGTTATCGGTAATTTTTTTTTTATTAAATCTGTCATATTATTTTCTTATATACAAATTGTTTTGACTATATATCCTGATCATATTAATAAAAAACGCATATATTTGTGAGTAAAGCATGAAGTTAGTCGCGCGTGAAATACTAAATATTTTAAAAATGGTTTTGAACTTATCTTAATTTATTCATCAATATTATTTGGTTGTTCGTATGTACAGTCCGTCCAAGATATGAACGCTCATCGTCACAGTATTGGTGAGAAAATATAATAAGGTGACCATGTGAAATTATAAGTGCAATTAATTTATACTTTTTTAATTTAATTTGTTGAGGAAAGTGTAAAATATCACTTTCTTACTTATTTTGTTTATTTATATACATATTTAACTCAAAAACATGAGAGAAGTTTTGGTACTGTTCAATATAATATTTTTAAAAATACCAATAGAATATTACAGGAATTGTTTTATTGATTACAAAATACCACAACATGACAATAATTTATAATAAAAACATAACACATTATAATTTTAAATACAATTTCCAACGTATGATCACCCTACCCTTAAAACAACCCTGATTTAGGATTGGTAACGTTCTCCTATCGGTGCAAACAAATTCGCGGAAAACTGTGTATGTATGCATGCATCCGTACATGCACCCTTATTTCCAACACGACGATGATGAGCGCTACCATCTTGGATGGACTAGATGTATATATAAAAATAGAGGTATTTAAATTCACCAATACCTTGCGTATAGTTGAAGCTGAGATTATCAGGAAATGTAAAAGCTTAACTGAAAAACTAATAGCTTCTTATTCGTCCCGTTTTCTTGGTAATTATGTAAAATAAACGTGCTGCAACTGGCATCTCTATAATCGTGTAGTTGATTTTATCGATTCATATATACATTGTTTTTTCATAATTGTTTATATGTGTATGAATGTATATATAAACATATTAACATATTAAAATATTTATTGTTAAGTTATTGATGCATAGTCAGTAAGACTCAGGTGGAAACTAGTAAGAATTTATTAGATTATATTACATATTGAGACAGACTGATGGGCGAGATGTTTTCTCTGATCAGGGGTGGAGAAGCTGGCGGAGGGATGTTGTCCGTGGAAGATCCTTATGCCTGTTCTACATTTTCTCGAAGTTGCCCGAGGTTGGACGCTCATATCCGAGTCCCTCAGGATATGAGCGTCCATGACAGTATGTTAACCACGGGCGGGCGTCTGCTAGTGTCTTCGAGTGTCTGCTAGAGTCTGCCAGATAACTGCCCTTTCTTCATTGGAGTCCAAGCATAAGTATCCAGGGCTGCAAAGCTTGCTGACCAAATATAGTCATGCAGCGATCATCCACCTAATCGTTGTACTCGCTTCTTAGAGCAACGAAATAAGTATACGCCTTTAGAAAGTGACATTTACTTGATGGATATCTCCGAGGTTGAATTGTGAAACGGAAATATTGTTGCCTTACGGGGCTATTTGTCTTTTGGTGTTATATTGTTTCTCGTGACCGCTTCGTAAGAAAGAAATATTCATACAATGCACTGGAGAATCCTTGCGTGTTATTTAGTTCTAGTCATAATGAGAGGCTTTGTGTGTCTAGTTTATCCTTATAGATGAATGAATATTTTTAGTCACAGATTTTAACGCGAGTTTCAAGAATAGGATTTTACAAACGAGTGCTATCTTCTCAAAACAAAATTCCATCTTTGTCGAGCTCTCTAAATATCGATAACATTGGTTAGTTGAAATGAAGATAAAATATTATTTTTCATCACTAATCGCTAAGCACTTAAAATTTTCGAAACCCAATACCTTTAGGTTAAGATCCCCTATTTTAATAAGTTTCAATTCTCAACTTTTAACAATCACGTAGAGACCTACAAACCACTCTCAGTTATATTTAATATATGTCAGCCTGTTTTAGCCTGACGGCTAAGAAATCGTATCTCTCTAAATATAATACTTCAAGATTAATGAAATAAATAAAAATGTAATAACTATTTTAATAGCCGATATCGCTATGCTGATACATGGATCAAACTTTTGAATAAAGTTCTACGTTTAATTTGTGACCTTTAAAGTTATGTCATTGTCATAGTAGCACTTCTTTATAGCATGTAATATATATTCTGCATGGCATTATTATGTTTTTATAAAAAAAAAGATTTAATCTTTCATAGAAAAAAATCTCTAATGTGAAAAACATAGAAAGTATCACTAAACAACCTAGTTTTTTTTCATGATAAAAAGTACTGAAAAAAATATATAATATTTTACAAGTATAATTTAATTTATTTAGATTCAACTACGTAGCTAAACAAAACTTAAATTCACTTCAGTGAACGTTTAACATAATTTATGTAAATTATTGTATTGCTTCTAAATATTATCACTTACATAATTATTATAATAGTATTCGTTTTCGTAATGTTTTTATTTTTGACACGCAACCAAATTTCCATTTGCGTAAATCGGGAAAGCCGACGTTGCACAGTTTGAAGACCTATTTACTATTTACCTTTAATAATTTACAATGGTGAATTTAGCTCCGGGTGAATTCGCATTGGAATTACACGCCATTCGATTTGAATTTACAATACGCGATATACGCAAAACTTTCGTTTTTGAAACGCAGAAAAAAACAGTACAACAATCGATCATTATTGCTACTTTCGATACGGCAAATAAAACAAAATGCGCCGAGAGCAACGTTTCTCAAATTGCCAAAAAATCGCAGAATACATAATTACGGTCGAATCCTGAGTATGTATAATTTACCGCTGGTTCGTTCGCAATAAAAGGTATTGTGATCGAGCCAAAGTCGGAACAACTTGCTCCGGTATAATAAACAATTAGTGCTCAAATTTGTTTATCAGTAGGCGTTGACGATCAAACACGAGACCCGTTATAGACGATTTCGAATTGAGGTGTTACATTTTTCTTTCGGCATGTCGTGACCGGTCAACACCTTTTTTTTAATTTCACGTTTTATTTTACTCCACATGAGTGATAGTATCGAGTATCTAGTAATTAATCGATGTACTAAAATGTTTATATACCAAATCGTGAATCAAACATCACGGTTTCTTTTTAATAATTGAAAACCCTCACTTTCATTGCATTTTTATTTGTATTTACGAGCAAATTTTTTTTTTTTAAAGCACTTAAAACAATTTTTTTAATCAATTTATACGTACATTTCAACAGTGATTTATCAGTGCTTTTAAAATAGTTAGTGATTAGTAATCGCTGAGGGTATTATTATTTGCAATCTACCAGCGCGTGGATTTTCCCAGTGGATTTTCAACAGAGTACAAGTCTGGGAATCAAGCTATTTTATAATACAGTAATCAATATTAACTTTATATATCGTATTATTTAACCCTTGACTTGACACCAAAAGTATTGGTTCTGATATCACATATAAACAAAAACTTGTACAATCAATAGTGTCAATTTTGTACGCACTCCTTTCTAATAAGATTCTTTCGAATACATAATCGTAACTGACTAATAGTAGAGAGGGAAAAAAAATAATCCCTTCTCAGTCAAAAATTCACGTTGAAAGCAAAAAATCGTGCCGTCGCCGTCGCAGTGAAAACGCTCGGTTATCTAGCGTTCATATAGACTTTTTATAATACATCATAAAACAATTACACCTTTTCAGAAATCAAAAATTCACGTCAAAAGCAAAAAAATCGTGCCGTCACGAAACTTTCGGAGCGAAAAAAAAACAATTATCACTTCTCCGCTTTTCTAAAATTTCTACATGTATGTTAATATATTTCAGAATTAAATGATCAATCACTAACACTTGTTCAGATTCTATCTTTACATGCTTTGTTTTTATTTTCACATCGCCAGAATTAAATCGAAACTTCTTTATTAATCTTGTCTTTAACACAAAGATATCCATTCCAAGCATATTTTTTTTTTGTCGCTTTGAATTATTTATTTATGAAGAATAGAAACTAGGGTAACTCAAATTAGTCTTTCTCAACAATGATTTATATAATAATAACACATAAAACATAACCCATATGTGCAAAGAAATATACTTGTTTTCTTGCTGTATTGAATTTTTTCACCAAAAATACAATGACGCTGACAACGTGTTTTAAAATCATGACAAAAATACTTTTTGGAATTTTTCGAACGTTTTCAGTCAAAATATAAAAGTATACTGAGTGTTAGTTGTGGGTTATTGGAACGTATGCGATTTTTAAAAATTCCCAAAGTTTGTTCCATGGCTCAAAAAAAAACATTTATATGTAGTGATTGGTATCTTTAATAAAATCACTGACTTAAGCTGATATGTTTTATGATATCAAGCAACTCTCAGAAATTCTAGAATAATAAAATCATATGCATTTTGTTTAGACTGCTTAATGTTTTTTATCTTTGAACTCGTTTCTAAAAAATATTACTTATATTTTCATATGTACGCATATGTATTTTAGTATGTAGTGTCATATTAATTAATTAATAAATAAGCTGTGTTGATAAATAAAATGATAAAAATAAGATTTGTTTTACACATTTAATTGTAAAGACCGAAAGTTGTTCGAAAGCAAATTGAGATTTGAAACAACAACATGAAAAGGCAAGCAGCTATGAAACAATAGGATTTTTAGATTAGACATATTTTAGCCCAGTCATGATTATTCTCTCAATCATATACATATGTGTGCAGTGCTTTTACAACTATCTACGTTATATTGCATATCCATTAAACACTTGAGGGTTAGTTTGAGCTGAGATTATCAGAAAATTTAATTAGATAACTTCTTTATTGCCCCATTATCATGTCAATCGTGAAAAATGAACGTGCTGCAACTGGCATCTTATCTTTAATCGAGTAATTGATTTTATCGACTTTTACGTACTTAAATAATTATTTAAATTACGTTCCGAAAATAATGAAGATTGTGTGCTTGAAACTTTATATTATAATGTTGTAATTTAAATAATTATATAAGTATCTACCCACACAATATTTTTTAAATGCTTTGACAATGGAATTTAAAGCAGTATTCTGTACAGATTTAATTTATTTTTATTTTGAATGAGACAGGAAAACTTAAGAGAATTAAAGTAGATAAGATGCTCTAATAATGAATGGATGCAATTTAACAGAAAATTATTTAAAAAGATATGTGCATTTAAATAAATACTTTGTTCCATAAAATGTATATATTTTTTTGCATTTATGAAGAAACATTGAAGAAAAAATACAGTTTAAATAATTAATTTAAATTTATACACATATAATTCATAAATAATGCTAAAAAATAAAAGGTATCGAGACTATTTATTTTAATTTGAAATATAATAAAGCATTCAGTTTTTTTAATTCTTTAAAGCAGTATGAATTTTAATTTTAATTATACCAACTTACATAACTATTATCAAAATAAATTAAACAATTGGTTGTATTAATTTATAAGAGATAAAAAAAATCAAAAACAGATTTTGAGAAAGTCAACAGCTGCAAAATAATAATTCGGAAATATGAGTAATTTCTGGAAGTTCGGCAATTACAATGTTTTTTTTTATTACTTGTTATATCCATAGATAACATAAAGATTAGAAAATAATTTCGCAAAATAAAAAAAACACAATTGGGCTTTGGGTAATGCAGCGGTACATAAAAAATACTACATCAAAATTTTATAAATATACACAACTATGTATTACAACAACTTTTATTGTTTAATATTCCACTACAAGTATCCATGAATAGTTGGACAGATATTTGAAAAAGGAATAGTTAAAAAACTTACGAATATATTCAGTATTCGAATATTCGGATTGGAGTATTTCGGCAAACTGTCATTTTGTGCTTTTCTAATAAATAGTTTAAATCTAAAAGTGTCACATGGATTTTTTCAGTTATCTTTTAAGATAAACAAGTTGACATATTTCGCTATGCTTTGAACTGCGTTCCTTACATTACATACTAACGTGTAAATTGCAATTAAATCCATGCTTCTACGTATTTCAATACTGATCCATTTACACTAGAGTAATATATAAGTAAGATTTTAAATATTAATCTTCACGATATTACTTGAAAATATGGATACCATATAACACGATATAATTTGAAAAATTGAATCCGTGAACTCTGACCAAAACCACTAGGTTTTCTAAAGTCAAACACGCACGCATTATTAACTTTCTTGACAATTATATAAATGCGTTCGTATTATTACATGATCGACCTAATTTTTAACCATTTAACGGCCTTGACATAGAGCCGCATAGGCACGTAGTGAAAGGTGGTCAAAGAAGCACATATGAAGATGAGGACCGTCTATCGGAAATATGAAAACGTAGCATTCCGTGCAGTACATAATTATGGAAAGGAAGTCTAATGGCAGGTTCTAAAACTGCGTCGATTAATCAATATGAAGAAAAAGAGTTGCCAGCAATTGATCTCGGACACTCCCACGTGCACTTTCGTGAGCTTTTTTCGTAAAAAAGAAACATCGCCGGCCGCTCGTGGGCAGTAAAGACCTCCAGGAGGCTTTCACTAATTTTTACCACCGGCCGGTAAAAGTAAAGAGCGAGAGGCTTTCACTGTTGTTTATTGGACCTCTTTTTGGTACTGGCCGGTCCTTTGAGAGTGCCGGGCGTCACCTTGAGCCCTTCAATTGCCATCGCTTCTGGTGGTCTTGTCATTAATCATTATCAGATATTACTGCTTTCCTCACGAATCGGCTTATAGTCAACCAAATATAAAAAAATGTATTAAATAAGAGCCCTTACTTATTTGTTTTTTTTTTACTTTTTCAGATAAAAGACCGATGCCCAACTGCTCGCTGAGCACAATGAGGAACGACAACGCCGATTCCTGCCACAAACCATTAGAGATAAGATCCATTGGAAAGCTGCCTATGCAGACCTTTGGAAAAGATGTCCTTCATCGGCTCAAACCACCTGAGTGCCACCAGAAAAACTCCGCAGTTACCAATAAAAAAATAGAAATATCAAACGTTTCAAGAACAGTCTTCTCAGACAACACCATCAAACCATCAAAATCAAATGAGGAATTACAACCGGGAGATATTCCATTACTAAATGAAAAAAACGTCAAAATGTTTTCGAGTATACTAATGAAAGATATTCACGAAAAGCTTAACATAATGAAGTCTAATAGTGACGATTCTAGAATCACTGGCGGAGGCTCACCATTGTGCACCAGTAATGAAAACAAACTTACTAAAGATAGTCCTACAAAAATCAATGAACAAAAATCGAATAAGCTAACTAGAAAGAACTCGGTTGATGTTAACGTAACGCCTAAAGTCAGTTTTAAAACAAAAAATGTATCAAAAAGGCCTACAGTCATTACAAAAGTAGTAAACCCCCGAGTATCCGATCTAATGCTGAAATTCAATGAGATAATAAAAGAAAAAGATACTGATACCATAGAAGATAAAATTAAAGTCAATCTGAGGAATTCTAGTAAATCTGTTCAAAAAATCAATATCAAAAATGAAAAAGAACCACCTAAGTCTGAATCTATAGTACATATAAGAAAATCAATTATCGAGTCTAGAGAATGCAATAAAATCAATAGTCCGACTAAAAAGAACATCAATTTAGAATTGTCTAATAAAAGCAATAAGACAAATTCGCCATTGCTACATAAAAAACTTTCTAAAATAAAATCTGATCCTAAGAAGCAAAATTCTTTCAAAAAGAAATCCGGCAGTGATTATTGCACAAGAAACGAATTAATTTATAATACTCACATATCTAAATTAGATAATCCTGAAAAGGTAGAGATAATAGAACTAAGAACAAAGCATAAGAATAGCGCTAAAAGAAAACCTAGCTTTAAGACTTCTCCAACCAGACACTATTCGGGTATCGTACATGCCACAATACAGAAGTTTGAATCCGTCGATGGATCGTACGTTAGCAGAAGTTCAACACAAGATGATCTAAGAGCGTCAAATTCGAAACCCAAAATACCAGAGAAGAGATGTAACATATTGAAAACTAAAAATTTGGTCGTAAGAGACGGTCGACCGAAGATTAAAGTTATTAAAACGAATATAATCGAGAAAAAGAAGGAAGAACTTAAAAGCGTTAATAAACCTAAAGAAATAGGTAGTAAAATTCAAAATATTAGTGCTAATTTAAATATAGTGGATATTAAAAATTCTCTGAAGAGTATTAGTCAAGAGAAGAAATCAGACACTGTTACTAAAAAAGCTATTGATAACGACACTAAAATTACTAATTTGCCCTCAGAATCTAAATGTGATATTGATAAATTAAAAACCATTTCTAAAATGGCTATCGATAATAACACAAAAGCTACTAAAGAACAATTGCCTTCAAATAAATGTGATATTAACGAACCACAAAGTGTTGTAAGAATTATTGCAGATAACGATACAAAAACTACTAAAGAACTGCCAGTTGAATCTAAAAGTGGAAAACGAAATATAACGGACAAAGATATTAATAAGACTGATAAAATTGAGAAGAAGACGATGTTATATGAAAAAGTTTCTTTCCGTAATAAATTAAATAATGAAAAATTTACTCTACCCGTCAATGATAACGTTGGCTTGAAAATTTTTAACGATAATAACTGTGATGAAAATAAGGAATCTCAAGTTTCTGATTGTGTTTTAGAAATAAAATCAAAAGCTGATTGTGAGAAATCAGCTGAAGAGAAATACTATGAAGATGTTTCATTAAGAATCAAACCTAATGAATCATTTTTGTGGCGTGCAAATTCTCAAGAAAGAATAAAACGTCATTGTATTAGTATCAGTGCTGATTCTAAAGAACTAATCAATGTGTATGATGTACCAAAACCGCTGCACTTAACTACAAGCACGTTTGATATATTTCAAAAAGAGCTGAATGAAATATTTGCAGAACAAAGCGAAAGCAAACTAGATGAACTATTAAACAGCGATGATGAAAGTCCAACTACCGTCGTAGAAGCCATAAATGAATCTGTAGTAAATAATACAAATGTGATAAATAACCCATCTATGGATGACGATTATGAGCCTTTAGAACCATATGTTAGTGTTGAAACGAAGAAAACTATAATTCAAGTACATTCAAAAGCAAATTGCCCTCTTCCGGAAGTTCCTAAACAAAGTACAGAAAATATATATCAATGTTTATTTGATGTTCAGTCTTCTATGGAAGATTCTAGTGGTCACAACTATGAATATTGCCACGAAAAGATAGAACCGTGCAACGATAGCGAAGACGATTATGAATATTGTAAATCGCCAGCTAAATCTAGTAATAAAGACGTTCTCTGCGACAAAGATAACGTGTACGAAAGACGACTTTCAGTGTCAAAATCGAGCAGTATAACATCTTCAGTCGGTTACGAGAAAATATCTTCTATATATGAAAAGATTCATTCGAAGATGTCGTCGTTGAACAGCTCGCCTGAAAAAGTTTTGAATTACGACGACTGCGAGGAGAACATATACGACACTATAAAGCCATCCGATACAACATCTATATCCAATTGTTATGAAAGTATCATTGATAGTCCAAATTACAATTTGAAGATGAGGCAAAAGGAAATCGCTAAGGAAGTAATGCGAATGCTGCCGAACCGACAGTTGCAGTACGACTCCATATCTACATTCAGCCAGTCTACTATATCCAGCGATCAAAAGTCTAATAGCATATATAGTCAAAGATATGCGCCTGGTCTTGAAAAAGGAAATTCAATGTTTTACGATAAGTGTCCCAGCGAGATTAGCTTCAGCGATAGAAGCGACGAGTGGGAAGATATATCGGACCAAGAAAAATCTGAAACTGATACCACAATCATAGTGTATGTTAGATTTCATTATATTATAATAATAGTTTTATATGATTACGTTAAAGAAAACATTTTACGAAAATAATTATTTTTAATACTAATTTAATTTAAATCTTCAACTCTAAATTTTAACAAAATATTTTGCTGATAAAAATGTTATTTTTAATTAATCGATTAAATCTAAACCATTAGATTTTCGCTGATGATCTGAATGTACTGACTGAGTTTTATTAGCAGCAGATTAAATTTTATCATAAAAATAACGTTATTAATAAACAACATCATTCTTGTTTAAAAATCAAGAAAAAAAATCAAAGTTTTTTATATTTTTATTAGGCATGGATAGTATAATATAATATTTTTATATTACAGGATTTAATTTAATGCCTAATATTGTTGTATTTTATAAAAACAGGCTGTTTATATTAACTACTAGAAACATACAACTAAATTATTTAATCATTTGTGCATAAAATACTATTAATAACTAAATTTAACAAACTTAAGATACTATTTCATTCGCTGTATTTCACTGACTTGATGAAATCGATATTATATCCATATGTAGATGTTTATGTATGTGGATATTAATCGCACACCCTTGAGCACGCACACTGAGTCATAACATTCGCCAGTTCCCTAAATGTTTTGTATGTAGTTATTGCTTCCAATACATATGTTGCTTATTAGATAATTTTTATTTTGATTTTTCAATGAAACGTAAGGGACCAAGTTGTATATTGTAAATCTACTACTGTATCAATACACAGAGAAACAATAAATATCTTATTTGTTTTTCTTATTAAAAAAATAACAAATGGGTCATGCAGCTTATACTTATACTCGTCATTTAAATTACTAGTGTAAATTTTCAATTGTAAAATTAGATTTTGCTGCTGAAATTCAATATCCAAACTACTTACGGCTACTGAAGAATTACAATATATAAATCTATATAGAATTATCTGATTTAGCTCTATTCTTTTGTAGCTTGTTATGCAATGGCTCGCTTACTTAAAAATTCAAGGAACATATTTTTGCGACTTTGCTTGTAAACTAATCTTTTTTAAGACCATGCCTAGAATAGATTATCCATGATTTTCATATTACATGCTTCACATCTATAGTTTGCTATTTATATATTTAGGCCTAGCGAAGGAAAACAGACAAATGTCTCTTTTTTTTTTGTTTTCTACAAATCTTGTTTCAATTTGAATATAGTTTTTAAATATTATTTAAGTGTAAATATTCATATTCCATTGTTGTCAACAATTTTTATCAGTTCATTTACATTCACTTTCTTTTCTGACATGTCCACGAAAAATGGTATAGTTATTTTTATATATTTATCAGCGTACAATGGAGTAGTTAAATTTTGTATGACTTTTTCTTTATTATTACTTGTTATTTTGGAGATTTGAGATTTTATTAGCATATGAACCATTGTTGAAGCATATTAATTTTCACCCATTGCCAATTTAACATAAGGTAATCGATTATATCAATGTATAGCTAATATATCTTTAATTCTTATTTTTTAGTGTTCGAGAAAAGTCCAAAGGAAGACATAGTCCTGCGAGTTGGTCGCGTAAAGTGCGACACCAATGGAACGAAGCTGCTAAAAATTCGTCACCAAACACCGATGGTAAGTGAACCATATTATATTTTATAAATACACAATCAATGCACACAATTGAATGGAGTTTAAAAAACAAAAATTTTCGTGGTTATGTTATGACTAAGAATTACTGTGCGGAAGTGAGAAATGAAGCAAGTCAAGTGACTTACACGATTGTGCCAATGTTGAAAGAGGGCAGAGCAAGAAACTGGCTTCGGCTGGATGGCCATGATCGAATAGTAATGACCGTATCTACCTTGATTCAACACACAATAAATTCGTTGCATTAATTCATTACTTAAATTGATTTATAATTAGAAAAAAAAATATTCTACGATAAAGTTGTACAATTATTATTTTTAATTGAAAATACAAACGCAAAATACGTATAAAATTACAATTAATAATGTATTACAAACATTAAAGTTGACATTAATTTAAGCCCACCTACTTTTTAATATTGTACTACTATTTTAATTGAAAAAATTGCGCGACTTAGTTGTGTAATATTCATGTTCTTTAATAATTATTGAAGAATTGTATCTGAAGTTTGGTAATATGTTATTAGAAGGTTTAAAATTGTATTAATAATACGACCCAAATTTTTTTTAATTTGATTTTAATTATTTATGAACTATAAACTTTCTATTCCTTGCAATATTTAAAATAAATACAAATAAAACATGATAATTACATATAAATCCATAAAGTATGTTTGCTAACCTCAATATTAAATTTTTATTTGTAAGTAAATAAAATAATATTCTCACAACGCGACTAATGAAACATTCAATTTTATTTTAATAAACATCAATAATTTGCCATTACGTGACATCTTTACTTTCTAAATAAACTATGAATTAAAGAAAAAAATAATTCTCGCGACCAATTTTTTTTATTAAACTACAGGCGGCCCTCGACTTTCGCACATAATTGGTTCCTAAAAATGTGTACGAATGTTGAATGTTCGAAAGTCGAGGGAAGTAAAAAAATTGAAACTGTGTATTTTAAAATATTCATTTATCAAGTAAATATAAGATGTTTAAGAGACGTTTAAGAGACACGTTTAAGTGCGGTTGTTTCCTATGAAAAGTTATCAAGAGTTAACTGTTTTCCACTATTCTTTTTCTTTTCTTCATATAGTATTTTATAACATGCTATATTTTTATTGATCGCCCCACGCACTTGAGATATGCGTTCTCCACTGGGATCATAATCTTCCATAACATATAAAAATTGTCAAGATGCGTAAAGGCTTCATTCATATTTTTCATTGTTAAAGAGTTTTCCAAGATAAACCTGTCTCATCTACATTAAATATTTGGCTAGAGGAATATTCTCCATGTTCAATAATTTTGGATAATTTGGAAATAAATTCTTTTGCAGCACCTTTATCCGCATCAGCCGATTCTCCAGTAAATTTAATATTATGAAAATAATACCTCATTTTAAAATTGTAAAACCAACCGTTACTTGCTTGAAAAACCGTGTTAAAATCTTTTTTAATCTATCCTTCCAATCTGTGTGCAAACTAAAAGCTTTTGCTTGAATAATTGAAATACTCAGAGGGACATCTTTTTGATGTTGGTCATCGATCCACGATGACAAAGATTCTCCATTTCATCCATGTTTTTTTTTTGCTGTGTTTTTTTGGAAACATATCTTTAAAGATTGTAGAAATATATCTTTATTTTCCACAATTATGAACGTATTCCTTAATTATATTTTTATTTTGCAAAATTGAACATATCGTAGACCTGTTTGTATCATACGAACGTCCGATTGAAGCAAAAGAGTCACCGCTATCAGAACGTCTAATAATTTCCATCTTTGTCTTGAATCTGTGTTTATGAGTCCTTGATTTATTTTTGTTCGTATCAACAGAAATTTTTCAGTTTTTCACTCATGTTTATAATTTTTTTTAAAAAAAAATTAAATTTAAAAAAATTGTTTTTTTTTTAAATGTGCGAAATAGCGAATTGTGCGAAAGTCGAACGTTCGAAAGTCGAAGGCCGCCTGTATTGCTATTTTCTACAATGAAAAATTGCAATTTATAACTAAAACATTCAATTTGCCTCCTATTTAATTTTCATAAAATAACAGTTTATGTAAAACTACCAAACATTTAATAAAAATATAAAATAAACACTAATGTAACAGGCCATTGGGGATTATTATCCGGGGGCGCAGACCTTCGACGACGCGCAATCTGTTGTCGGTTCTAGTGTGTTCTGGCGTTCGCATCGTTCTCAGAAGGATAAAATGGTGCACACTCCTGGCTGACTCTATAAGTAAGACTTGGCTCTTTGAATGCATAGTGGAGGTCGCAGTCTCAGGGAACCTCGATAGGGGTGGCCTGAAACTGACCCACTTTAACACTCATTTCAGGTTTTTTTAATATCTCTATTTCATTAAGAATGCATTATTTGGCAAAATTCAAGGGAGGGGGGCAAATGCTCCCATCTGCCTCCTCCCCCAAATGACGTCCCTGCTTTTTTTTATTACTAAAGGCCTTCGAACGTATTCATTAATCCCTATTTTGAGGTTTTTCGCTAATATTTGGACCTACGCATACCGCCAGTTGAGAGTCACCGAACTAGGTCATTGTTATTGATATGATGCATGAGAAACTGGAATCAAAACATGTATCAAAGTTGAACGGTCGTGCGAATATCACTACGTAAATCGACCGACAAGTGTTAAAAATAAAGAAATTATTGTAGAGGTCACAGATTTTGATATTTGTTGTTTTAAAAATTAGTAAAAGTATTTCATTACTATTTTATCATAATCTATATTGTTTTCATTTTTTAAATATGTATAATTGGTGGTTCTAAACATAATATTTTATTTTATTGGTACGCGATCCACAGTTTTGATTTTACCAATATGAATATAAAAAAACGATCATTACGAAACTGTTTTTTAAATTTGTTATTAAAACGTAAACCAATTAAAAAGTTATGATGATTTAAAAAAGATAAGTTAAGGTTCTAATTTTCGCAAATAAGCCCGGCCGCGCGGCTCCATTTTTATGAATAATGCTCTGTATGCAATGTGTTAAAGCTAGATGTTTCATCAAGATATTTTTGCCGTTCTTTCTTTAACATATAATGATTATTGTGTCTTAGATCTTTTATCTATACAATATCAGTCAAAATAAATTAACAGCTTTATAAATAGTAGATACGCAATCAGTTTTTTATGGATAATCGGCACTCTACCGTAAATATTGATTTTGTCGTAGAAAGTAGGACGCCTTAATCTTTATAAAAAAAATATAGTAAACAATTGACCCGCGCCACTGATCTATATTTCATTTTTTCGTTTATTTATTAATGACTATTGTTAACCGACGAAACTGCGCATCATTTATAAATTACATAAAAAAGCATCGTTTCATCATGGGTCATCAATCTAAGCGCAATCATCAATGGACAGACGACGGAAGAGTGGCTTTTGTGCAGGTTACGTAATTACTCGGAGCGCGGGGGCCCAGCCCCGAGGCCAGAGCCACGGTCCGCCACTCGCGCCGGACAAGTGAAAGTGTCGTGTCCTCACCCAGCTCCTCGGACACGAAAACGCATTCAGTCCGTCTCGGTTCTTCGCTCGGCCGAGACGCGCGAGCTAGTAGTACGATAGAAATCGGCGATCCACTTATCGATCTCCTCGCTTGTTGTCGACCTTCGGTTTAGAAACGTGAAAAAAATGTGCATCGTTCAATCAACGAGTGAACAGTGATGTGTAATTTGAATACGATAATTAATAGCATTTAATTGCCGCTCGTAATTCGGTTGCGAAACGACACTACGCCGGGCGATATCAACGCAGTTGTGATATCGCAACCCGTTTTGTGTTTATGTGCATTTTCACATTTTCTAAAATGATATACTGTGTGGATTTTCTTTTTTTATTGTTTTTCGCATGCTATCGATTGCGCAATTGATGATGTGTTAGATAAAAAAACGAATGAATTATGGGTTGTTGATATATGACGTAGTACATATGTATATGTTTATAATAATATTATAAATCCTTGTACATTGCTAGTTTAGGTAATTGGGTTATTTTCTATAAACCACTACTAGTCAACATTATAATTTACATACTTATTGTAATATAATTGGTATATAATTTGCATATACTACGTATATATGTTTATTTGTAGCGACGCGACGCTTGGAACGGATTGGCGGTTTTCACACGATAATGATTAAATATCAATCTGAATTATATTCATTCTTAATAATAATGGATTTATTTACAATCACTGGGGTTCCGCAATTGCTTTAAATAAATATAAGATTTCATTTTATAGAACTACATATATAGAAAATTTTCTACTTGCGCGATTTTGATTAAAAAATTTAGAAACGCATTTATTCCACCTGTATATAAATTCCATATATTTTAATAGTAATGCCTAAATGTATAATTAAAAAAATTAATGACCAAAGTGAGTAAAAGTCACAGTGAGCAAGGTCTAAAGAATATGGTGGATGCTTGATAATATTCCAATATTTTTTTTTTTTTGAAACATCACATTTGGTTTCTTGTTATCCAATTTGACGCCTTCTTTATTAATAATTAATTTAGGAATGTCATTTTAAATAGTTGTAAACATAAAAAAGTAGTATTTTTCATGATCGTTTGCTTTAAAGAAATCTATTGCCACGTATTTTTGCTTTCTTTAACGTGGGTCTGCATTAATTATAGTATTTACATTGTCATCATCAGCCTTTAAAGGTCGCTTAGTACTTTTTTATTATTAGCGAAATAAAAACTTTAATCTTAAGTCCTTTATTTAATAATATAGTAAAAAAATTGTTTCATTATTGTTTTATAAATACGTTTAATTCGATCTTCAATGGAGAAATTCGAGAAAGATTAAATGCCTTGATGTTCTGGTTTTATTATTTTTCCGTATGAAAGGAAATGGGTGCGATTTTTATGCATTCTTTATTGTTGCAATTAATTATGATTTTATTTTTATGATCCATAAAAAATGATAATAGTACAAGGCTTCTTTACAAGCATTATAAATCATTTTATTATACGCTTAGAAAGGCATCATGTCTTTGCTCGCTATTATAACTCCGTTTATATAACTAAAATGACGTCATAAGGGATATCGGCTATTGTTCGATTTTTCCCGCGACCTTAATAAGTGTCGATTGTCTTGTACATCAGAACCGCGAACATACAAATTCTTGAGAATAACATCACAAGTACACAACAAGCGTTAGTTGGTCTTTAGCGCGTTTATCTCTTGCGAAAATTCCCTCATTGTTGTTAACAGTTGAGCAACGACAATACATATGTACACGTACAAGTAATTTATAATTTCTTGTATCCTTGTAGAATGTTGTCAAACTGCCAGGACCTGCTCTGCGTGACAGTCTTGTATAATGTGACTGTTTTTTACAACAATGAGAAACTGGTTGTGGTATTTTTGGACCGACACTAATATGGAATCGCTCCAAATTCAGATGGCTATACTTCCATCTGGTGTTGCAAGGCGAATCTAATTAATTTTCAAACTCAGGCTTTAGATATACAACAAGTAAATTTCTACAATATTAACATGCTCAATCAAGTATATAAATCAGATTATAATTGTTGATCTAATCGCTTTCCCATTTTCATTTTCATCTGCGTTTTTCACGTGCAACAATACGATTGGTATGCACTTTTACATTTTATGCACACAATGAGATCTCATATTGTCTCAGTTCGTTCTCCTTTCATTGTTCGCCGGGTTTCTCCCGCTTAATTAATGTATAAAATAAAAAAAATGTTTTCTTTATTTTATAATACACACACATGTGTAAAAAGTAGCGATTATTTGCCAAAAACTGTGACCAAAGTGGTCAAATGACCACTTTGGGAAAATCAATCACATGGATTGTCACAGTGAAAGCGCCGATAATACTTTGGACACACTTGTGTGTCGTATGTGATTTTTATATATGCATGTATTGTACGCCGACCTGGTTTTCTAATCGGTGTAATTAAAACCGCACAATATAAACTTGTCATCGGAACCGAAAAAGGAAGTAACGAAACGAGGAAAGAAACGCAATCTGATATATTTCTCTATCTAACCAGAATGCAATACTGATTCATCAGACGGTCGTTTTTCATAACACTGTAACCAAACCTCTGCGTTGCATATTTATGACATGGACTAAGTAAAATCAATTTATAGTTAAACAATGAAAAATTCCAGTAATTATTTATTAATTATTTACTACATTTTGTATTTATAAGATTTTAAAATTATACAAATATTCTTATGCAGTTTAACGATTTATCTCGATAGTCTTATTTTGTCTTAGTCTTGTCAAAATAAGTCCATTAAATTTAAATAGACTTCCTTCAAATTTAATTATGATTATTTTTCAAGATCAATCAATCAATAAAAATAATGGCGTATCTTCCGAAAAGTAATAAAGCCGAAAAATAGTAATCATTAATAAAGTACAATATGTTTCGCATTGCAATCAATTTTGCACTTTTGTATTAGGAAAAGATATTAATCAATCAGCGAATAAAATGTTAACTTCATCTGAATCATAAATTCATGTATATTTTGTTGCTGATTCGTGTTTCAATACTTTTGATTTACATCGACCCCCCTATAGCGTTGAGATTGGGACTTCGTTATAGGGGACTAGGCACCCATACAAAATTGGAGGTTAGGTTCTTTCAGCTGTATTTAACAAAATCAGGAAATCAAACTTTTTTTCCATTTTTATTTAATAATTTATATCTAAATATATTTTATGATTCATTAATACATTTTTTAGATTTGTAATAGATACGTATTACATAATTAAATAATTTTAATATAAAAAATTGGAATGGTTGAAACCCCCTGATAAGTGCATATATAATGTATTAAAAAACGTGTACATTGATTTCTCAAAAATTTAATTTGTGTTGTTCAGTGTTATATATGGCACATAACAGTTTCTGGTAGTAGATAATTTAAAGTTTAAAAACTTTCATGACAATCTATTTTTATACAAAAAAATTTACTTTAAAATAAAAACAGTTATTGTTTAGATGAATGCTTAAAACTAATATTTAACTAAATAATGATTTTTGAGTATATATTTTATAGGATCTTTTTCTTTTGACAATAAATACGTATAAATAGGAACATGTATATATATATATATATATATATATATATATATATATATATATATATATATATATATATATATATATATATATATATATATATATATATATATATATATATATATATATATATATATATATATATATATATATATATATATATATATATATATATATATATATATATATATATATTTCCATACACTAGAAGACAAGCTAGATTTATATCAGAATTTGCAACCTCAGAGAACATGTCTTAGGTACCTTTATTACTCAACTTTAACATGCCTAAGAATTCTATGTGGGAGATTATTGTTATTTACTTATGAATATAAATTATAACACCGGTAGTGTTTACCACTCATGGCTTGTAGAATGTAACAAATTCATATAATATTATACATACACAGGCATAATAAAAAAAAACACATGAGCACATCGTATATGTTCAAGATTATCTCTCGCATCCTACAAGGTCTTCAACTTTACAAAAACGCTATCGTTACTTCTTGTCATTCGTTTATTCTTCTTCAAGGTCTTCTCTCGTAATCCTTCGTATGTATCAAAGCATAAAACAATTCTATTAAAATATAGAAATCAAAATTATATTAAAATAATACATACTAGAGATAAAATCTATATGCTAATTTTCATACAAGTTACGCAATTAATACGGATATAGTACATATTATAGGTTTAACCAATACCAATTTTTTACTCAAAAACTAGCGTGATTATTCATACTAAGCACGAGCACATAAAGAGTTGCGAAAGACGTTTTGGAAATTCACAGTCCTACGTAATGCGGATAAACGAGCGTAAATACTTAACTGCTTATATAATACTTGTACTTCCTACGCTATTTACCTTTTTATGAATAAAGGTTCAAATATATAGCATGTGCACTTATACTGTGAATTTAACAGTTCTTTGCATTAAATTATACTGAAGTTGTCCACCTGCCGTTCATAAGTACAGTTAGGGTATTTTATATGTTGATTAAAATAATATTAAATTCAATATAAAATGTCTTAAATTAATATATAAATTTCTAACCATATTAAGGCTTTCATAATCGTTTTGTAATACAATTACATTCTTATACAGATATTAATCATTTTAATGTGTAACTCAGTAATTTATACATAATTTTCGACAGTCGTAATTATTTATCTACATGCTATTATGTATATGTTACAACTTGGAATGAAATAATATAATAATATTTCAAATACATATACTTACCATTTTTTATCTTCGTAATGCTGTGAATATTGGACGAATTATTTCTGCATTATTTCCACTTTAAAAAAATACAGATGAAATAAAATCATATAATATTGACAATTATTAATTTATGCTGCCCACTATTTCTGGAAAGCTGCTTTAAATTAAAGGGTACTCAAAATTTTTATTTAATATTATTTTTAAATCAAAGAATGTCTTATATAATTAGTCAAAATGGTCAATATTTTTATGTTACGAGTCGTAACATAAAACTATAGTCGACAAATATAGTCTTAACCTACGACTATGTCGTAGACACTACTTCATTTATGTTCAACCATTTTCGTTATTTTATTATAAAATATGAAGGATCATTCCAAAACTTCCAAAATCGGAAATTGTTCATATTTGCTCGGCAGGTACACTAGAGCCAAATTATCGTTTTAACGAATGCTTATTTCAAACCCAGCGTGTTAGTTATTTGATGTAAATTCAGTATTGCTCATGAAGAGGCTCTCATTGCTTCTCGCATATTTTTTGTACCAGTGATGATAAAAGCAGTAAAAGCACATAAAATTATCTTGATGAAATGAGCTTGCCAAACACAATAATGTTTTCGGCGATATACATGAGGAGCTGGAAAAATTACGTAGGATAGTGCTTAACTATTTTAGGTGTACACCATATTTTTTTAAATGTTTCTTTTATTTTTTATATAATCAGCATCATGACGCATTGGGGGAACCTGCAGATTTGTAATAAAAAATAAATAATTAATTTTCAGTTATGTTTTAAAATTATGATCTAATATGCTTATGAATATTTAAACACATGTATCATAAATGTTATGCATAATGTAGATATTTTTAAAATCTATTTACATGAAAAACAATTTTTCTATCGTGATTTCAAAATAGGAAACACGATAGACAAACGTTCCTACCTGAATTATTTGTTGTCATATGATAATCTTTTTAGAAACATAATTTTTTCGCAAAATAGAAGGGTGTCAATTAAGTCGATATATAAAATATTTTATAAATTTTCATAATTTTAATATTAATTAAATAGTGTTTCTTGTCGAAAACAATTATTATTATTTTTATTTTATTTTTCATAATTTAGTTAATAATTTTTAAGTTTTAATAATAATATAAATATGTATTGAAATAAGTATTATACTACAATATACATAAGAAAAAAATTATATTGAAATAAAGCAAGGTTAAATATCTCTTCCGCGTTCTGATTCAATGTGTGTAATACGGATACATAAAAATAATTTGGAAGGCTTGGAAGTCTCTGAATTTGGCAATATTGGGGGTAACTATTCAGGTCATAATATATACATAAATAAATCTAAATGAACCTCGCGGAACAAATTAGCTACTTTTTTACAATATATGTTGGTCCGTCTAACTTGAGAGCATAAATGTGTTAATTTTCTATACTAACATTATTATTTGAAATCCTTGTAATAAAATAGATGACTATTAGATTTGTTAATAAATTGTGTAAATGATAAGGAATTTTTATTTAGAAACATCTCTGCACAGAAATGCAATTGTTTCTTTTATAAAAATTAAGTAATTTAGTGTTGCAATTAGAGCATCTTTTAATTAATAGCGCATTTTTTTTTTATTTCGAACATAGGACTTATTTTTTAATAATTAATAATTATAACACAAATCGCTATTTTCGGTCCATATAATAATCATAGCTTTGCCTATTAACTATATTTTCGTTTGATCTTTAATTTGCTTTATCACAATCAGAGTGTATAATCGATTGAAGCGTCGAGCTCCAAAAACTTTATTTTTAAGGAATTTTCGCAAGACAAATCCGTTTTGTAATGGACTTTTGGAGTTTGCTCTAATTGCACTTTCCGAGCGTTTCCAAACATCAATTGCGCAATCGCGGCAGATTTCCACCCGAATCGAACGATTATTGTGACATAGAAACGTTTCGCAACCACATATTTAACGCCATAATCTAAATTTATTTGATAAAATGTTCAGTTCACCGTGCACCGTCGCCGCCGTCGCAGATTCGATTGACCTTTACCTTTTAAGGTAACACGTTTGGATGCCTGCTTGCTGCTTCGAAAACAGTGTGCGAAATGCTATCGGAGAGAAAGGTTCACTACTCTAGTCAGTGCTGCGAAGAAAAAGTTCCGGTGGTGAATCGTTGTTAGGCTCGTTGCGATTTTCAATCACAAAAATGAACCATGAGCGGAAAATGTCCACCACACAGCGCCTCAAACTTTGCACAAAACTTTACCCCCACCGCTACGACGAGGCGCCGCCGGCCATGCGGAGACCAAGGTTGAGAATCAATTTCCTTCTATCAAATTAAATGTGTAAATTAAAAAATATGTAATGTAATCAGCTTGGTGATCAGTATTTTAGCCAGGGCCTGAAATGAACAATTTTTATTTAAAAGTCAGTATTCAATCGAAACATAAAAAAATTAAGCCAAAGTATCATTTTGCTTTTATTAATCTTATCATTAAATTCTATGTGTAAAAGCAGCCTATTATTATATACATATATAATATATGTTACAAAGTGTGAATTTCATAAATGCATACATTACCTAGTCAATGTATACACTGTCAAATCACTTCAGTTATTACGTTACAAACAAAATAATTTATGAACAATGTAACTACATAGTTATTGTATGCTCTCACTCTTCGATATTTGTCTCAAAATTATTTATATATTTAATATCTATTTTAAACTATTTCTGTAAGGTAAATCCTCCTTTTAAGTTGATTTGTTGCAGAGATATATTCGTTGCGTGTTCACTGTTAACCAACAATAATTTATTTATTTTTTATTGACTACTACTAGGTTACAGAGATGTCATTTGAGGGAGCAGAGAACTAGATAACCAAGCGTTTTAACCGACCCCCTTGAATTTTGCCAGAAAAATGCATGTCATTAGTGGAAAAATTAAAAAAACCAAATAGCCAATTTTTTCACCTCCCTCAAAAAATCTAAAATGACGTCCTTGTTAGGTTGGTTGTCAAACACGCTCTTCTATCAAATATTATTCGTTAACGATGTAACTAGCTTAGGTCAGAGAGTTCACACACTCCCTAGTTAAAGCATAATCTAGTGAAAGTATACACGAAATGTATCATTGTAAGCTTTAACTAAAGCTCATAGCTAATGCATACTTTGCCTAGTCATTATATACTTTATCGAAATTTAACACTTTAACTGTAACATATATGTTACAGTAAATTTGTATTACCAGTGAAACTATATGTCCACTATTAAACATAATTTTACTAGCTCATCCAGTAAAAATGTATCAACAAATTGATTTTCAATTTCACTGCTCGGTACGGATGAACTGGTACGCATATTTTCACATAATCAGAGATTCACTGATTTATGACGTCATATTGTTTGACAAAAAACAGAACAATATTTAAAGTGAAATAAACCAAACATGAATTTTAATATATGTTTTAGAACTTTCATTGGGTTAGGTTAGATTTGGGTTTGAACAGCAAATGGTTGTTTCGCAATTCATTTTAGAGCGGCATATAGCAGTTAAATTATATTTTCGCTAGTAGAAATATATCTACTGATGAAAATGTATTCGGATATAATTCAACTGAAACTTCATTGTTAATACACCATTCACTGTAACATATTTTTTTCACTCCAAAGCTCTAAAATTATTCATCTTAACCGATAAACAGATACTTGAATAGAAATTACAAAAATTGTTTGCTCAATGAAATATGAGTTTCTTAGAATTTTTTCTTATAATCTTGCTTAATATATATATTATATAAATAAAACGCTAATTTCAGGTCCATTTTTTATGTTTTGTTTTTTGATTATTTTATTTAAAGCTGATTACTGCGCTCTAAATTATAATTAATAAATTTTACAGCAACAGTCACTTACTATATAAATGATATTTTTTGTAACACATATTTTTAGCGATTTATTATTTCCCTTTTTCAACACCAAAACAAATCTTTAAATGAATTAAATTTGTCCCATCATCAAATTAAATCATTTTTCGAGAGTCTTTGTATTAAAGCAGTAAAAGTAAATTAGTTTGCATTTGATTACATGTCACGTGTAACCATAAAAAAAATAATAAAATCGACAAAAAGATACAGCAATAGTACTACTACTTAAAAATGTAAATTTTTTGTATAAAACACAATATTTATTTCATTTTAATTTCACTTTTTGCACTCTAAAAATCTCAAAGCTAAAACTCGTATTTAAATACATTATGTATAAATACACAGCGTTTATCTTATACCAATAATTAAGAGTGGATTCAATTAATATCTGATTTTGCTATTCTTTAATTCTCGCTATTTTACGCTTAAAATCATTAAAAATTATGTATGCTCTCTAATTCCTCTAGACAACTTAACGATTTCGAATATAAAGTCAAATAAAATAAATCATTGGAAAATCAATTTTTATTGATACTCTGGTTTTAATCGACAGAAAGTAGATAAATACAAAGTAACGATCTACTATCAACTCATTTTCTAATGAACATTTAGCTGGTTTAATATAATACATGTTTTATTGTTGAAATTTAATGTAGTTAAAATATTGATCATCTCATATATCTAAACTGCTGATTATATTACATATTGAATAGCAAATCAACTGTGAGCCGTTCGTAATTTCAGTGTTTGTATCCTCGCCGTCAATACTGTACATTGCGACCTCCAAAATAGCTCTGTACTATTCAGATAATGATGACGTATGTCAACCGACACACATGTACGAAAATGCACCGCAAATAATTAGGGTTGACTGTGAGAAACTGTTCAAGTCTACGGATTTGACGGGACTGGCTGTGCTCAAGGTGCTGCTTATCTGCGAAAATGCCTTTGAAACACAAGAGACCACAATGCTGATCGGTAATTACAAATTGCAACATCTGTTAATGAACGTTAACCATTTTGTGAACAGCTTATTGTTCGGCTTAATCATACACTGACCTTCTCTATTCAATTGTGTGCATCGATTGTATTATATTTAATTTTGTTGTTGTACAATGTTATTGTTAATGTATAATTTTACAGATAGTAGCGATGGAGAACATCTCTATGAGCCGCTTTCTCACGCAACGACCACTCAAAATGATCGTTTTGAAGAGGATGAAGATTCGTTTGACAGCGAGTCAGAGTCTGAAAAGTCGTTTGTACACGTTCAAAACACTAAAAGCGTAAGTGTATTACAGTATCATTTAAAAATAAAACGGTTCCATATGCTCTAACATAAAAGTCTTAAAGATATGTTCTATTCATATAATATGTAATATATATGTACATATAATATCTATGTATGAAAATTCGATTCGTTTTACAGAATTTGAGTGCTATCAATCGTACCAAAGATTTTATTTTTAAGAATCCTTAAAATCCATAATTTTAATCGTCCTAAAGTCAGCTACAAATTAATTATAATTATACCATATTGCATAAATCAATAATTAAACTATTTATTTGAGTAAATTTGAAAAACGAAAATTTTAGCACTTTGTATGTGGGAGATGTTCATCTTCGTTTCGCGACGCTTATTGGTTAAAAGCGAGAGACGAGGATGAAACTTTTTTTGTACTGCAATGTTAGGATTTCGTTCATCTACTTTACCACTTCAATACAATAGAACGATTTCTTAAACTAAAGTCGAATAATACACTTTCGGTCGTTATGTTGATATAAATATGACCGATTCAAAATCTAACTATTTATTAGATAAAAAATAAATTTTTGCTATAAAAATATTGGACGTGTGTTATTCTGTTAATGATTCGCATAAAACACTAATGACATTTAATTAATCAGCTTATAATTTTATACATAGGAGAATATGGATGAAATCGTGCATCCTCAATTACCTGATCCACCTCCATCGAGTAATATATACACATTGACTCGATTTGCGACGGCTGCTGGTAAAAAGATGAAACAATTAAAACACAACTTGACAAAGAGCACAAGGAAAAAATTAGGTAAAATATAACAAAAAAATTATGCTATAAATAAATAAACTTATTTATTTCATGTATTGATTTATATTGCAGAAAGTAATAAAGAGCCTTCTCCAGAGCCGAAAGCAGCACCATTATTCACACTAACGAAGCAAAAGAAGAGCAGTAGCTCCATCGAGACAGCACCTAATACAAACATTCAAAATATATATCAAAACATTGTTTTAACGCCATTAAAAAAAGATGAACCTAAACTATCTACTGAATCAAAAATAGATGTGAATAGACTATCTCAAGTTTTGACCAATATCGATGTATTAAAGACTAACGGCGTCAACGCTAACGACAATCAAACTCTCGCAGCGTCTAAATTAAAAGAAGAAAAAGAATCCCGGCGAAAGTCGATGTCTTTCAAGTCTAAATTTAAGATACCAATGTCTCTGGCCAACAGTCAAAAGTTGAGTCCGTTACTGCCCAATCTGCCAAATTCTACGTTTTATCTCAACGCGCCGGAATATACGGATTCTAGTACGATGTAAGTTAAAATTTATGTTCAAAACATAATACAAATACTTTAATATTATATTTGATAATAGAGACGACAGCCAATTTGCTAACGAATCCAAAGAATCTGTAATCGAAAATCAGTTAGTCATAGAGAGGAAAAAAGATGACGTAGTGAGCATCATCAATAAGGAAAACGTGAGAAAATCTTTGAGTCCGTCCATTAAACGGTATTCTAAAATTAGTTTGAGGCCGAATGAACCACCTCCACCACCGCCTGATGGTAAAATACACAAATAAGTAATACTTAAATATATCAATATCAATTTTTCATTAGCGTTATTTATTTTTAGATCCGAAAAAGTCTAAGAAAGACAAGAAAAATAACACTTCATCGTGGTACGACGAATGTGGGTTGTTTAAAGTTTCAGAGCCGTACAAACCGGAAACTAATGGAAAAATACGAGATAGGACATCCAGTGCTTCTTGGTAACTATTTGTTAATGTCACTACCGTAGATATTTTAATGTCGTTCGTCCGCGGGCTGAAACGGAGTGTGATTTAAATAAATGTGTACATAATATAATTTTAGGTATACAGAAATTGGTCTTTACCAATCTAGTAACATATCGACTAGTAGTGGAACTAGCAGTACGATGAGTGGATCTGGCACTTGCTCAACGACGACGGCGTTTTCTTCTCCTTCAACTCCGACGCCTCCTATCGGAGTGTTCAATCAAGAACCACTGTATCAATTTTATGATGCAGCAAAACTCGAGTCAGTCTGTCGTGATCTCGGAAACGAATACGATTCCGATAATTATGAAGATATATCGAATTACGACGATTTTGAATTACCAAGATTGCCGCCGGCAATGAGCTTGATATCGCCAACCAAAGGACCTTCACGTACACTCTGGTGTGAAATTCCAGAAGTTATAAACTCAAGTTATTACAGTGAGTATCTATTTTTTAGTTCACATTCATTGACAATAAATAACATTAAACAATACTGTTTTTATGTATATTTATAGAATCACTATCACCTATAGAAAAAAAGTTGCAAGAAGCTAAATTCGAGATTGTCACTAGTGAAGCATCATATTTGAACTCGTTATCAGTGCTAGAATCTCAATATATCAACAATGCCGCTTTTCAAGATGAAAAAATACTCTCTAAAGAAGATAAACAGATATTATTTGGAAATATACATCCAAGTATGTCTTTGCTTAACTGTTTTGAAGCTGAAAGTTTATTATTTTTAATCAATATTTTCGTTACAGTTAAACGGTCATCGGAACGATTCATGGCCGATTTAGAATCGTGTTGGCAGACGAGCATTCGCTTGGAGGGTCTTTGTAGAATAATTAAGAATCACGCTAATAAATACTTCCACATATACATCAACTACTGCGAAAACCAAATACATCTAGTCAAAACGCTGAAGAAGCTCAAATCCGATACGAAGTTTAACGAGATTATCAACTATCTTCAATGTCAGCCGGCGTGCCAAAGTTTATCCTTAGATTCGTTCGTGATGCTGCCAATGCAGAGAATCACCCGATTACCACTGTTGGTTGATGCAGTACTAAAGTATTTAGAGACTGATAATAAAGAATATGAGTTATGCTTGGACACTTTGAAGGCTTTAAATAATGTAAGTGAAATGCCAATAGTTTTATTTGTTTTAATGTTTTCAATTAATTTTATAATATATTTTTATTAGGTTGTATGTGAATGTAACGAAGCAGCTCGAAACTTCGAAAGAATCGAAGAACTCGGGATCGTTGCGTCAAAGATCGAATTTCCATCACATATACAAGAAATACAGATCAATTCCCTGAACGAACAAAATAAAAAAGTTCCATATCGTTGGCTCATTCGATCCGGTGAGGTGAATCAATTGGTGTGGAGAATTGACGATCAATCCAAGCTGACGTTTGGTAGAAAAATGAGCAAAGTTCAACTGCATTTATTCTTATTCACCGATATTCTCATTGTTACAAAGAAGAAAATGTATGTTATTATAATATTAAAAATACATATTAGACGTTTATAATAATTTATTTTTCATTATTATAGTGGCGAAGATATTTATACAGTGGTTGATTATTGCAATCGCTCATTGATTGAAACGACTCTCAGCGATATGATGGCACAATCGCCGGTTAAAGATTCCGCTAGGAAATTCATAGTGCTTTTAACGATGTTGGAAAATCATGAAAATAAAACGGTCGAAATGGTAAATATGTTTATTATTAAAATTAATATACAATTGCTTGTGTTGCTATAATATTTATGATATAATTCAAGTTGCTATCATTTGCTGATGAAACTGATCGTCAACGGTGGATAGAAGCTTTTCCACCTACGTCTTTCAACGCCGATGAGAAGATATATGAAGTATGGGATTGTCCCCAAGTAGTGTCGCTTTATCATTATCAATCGGAGCAACCGGATGAATTGAGCCTACAACCAGGCGATGTGATAAATGTGGATAAGAAAATGGCTAACGGTAAGCGAACCAGATTTTATTATTGTTATAACATGTTATTAAAATATATCGTATTTATGACATTTCAGGTTGGTACCACGGTCAGCGAATCAGGGACGATGAATCTGGTTGGTTTCCTGGAAACTATACAAAAGAAATTGCGTCCGCTCACGTCAGAGCAAGAAACTTGCGACAAAGATACAGATTGTTGGAGTTGTCCGGAAGTTACCTCGCTAAAGAGCGAAGGAAAATAGTTTAATATTGAATATATTTTGATATTTAGTCAATGTTTTATAATCGATTATTAATTTATAAATATTTGCCATTCCATATGTTTTAATACTGTAGCAGTAGTATATAGACATTTTTTAAATATCTAATTTGTTTTTCCAGGTATATAAAAATGAATAACTTAATTTTTATTTACTCTATCATTAATATATAATATATATTATATGGTAAAATATTTGTAGATGATCTTCCAATCTTATAGTACTTATATCCTCATGTATGAAGACTGTTAAATATTTTTATATATAAATTATTGTATAATTCATAAATATAATACAAAAAAGACATATTTGTACTTAAGTGCAAAAATATTTATTAACATGTTTACAAAAATAAAAAAAAAAAAAATATTAAATAAACGAGTTTTGTATATTTTTAAGTTTACAAAATAATTTATTTGGGGTTATTTGGGGTGTTTATGCATTATCATATTATAATAATAAGAAGAAATGAGCATTAAATAAATGCATAGAATGAATATTTTATTTGTAGGTTGCTGCACATTTAATAATAATAATCAGCTTGTTTATGCGTGAATGATAAATTGTTAGATACAGATGTTTTTAGCATTTTGTGATAAATGGTAAATTCAGAATAAATAAAAAAATATATATACATAGTATGTATATATATTTTGTCGCCGGTATGGTAAAAATGAATTTTATTAAATTAAATACTTCCATTAAAATATTTTTTAGTTAATTTTTTATAATCACATTATTAATGCAATTTATAGATTTTAAATGGAATTTTGGTGACGAATATATAATATAAATAAATTCATTTTTTTACCTCATAAAATTAAAAAAACGTTTTATACGAGCGTTGAAGTGATATAAAAAGGAATAAATTTCCGGAAAATTCTTTTCGTATTCCTTAAATTTAGTCAGGTTTAAAAGTGCCATAAATTTTAAATTATCAATAACTTTAAAACAATCGGTGGGATTTCTTGGAAATTGTTTCAAGTATTTCAAAATAACGAGCTTTATACCTCAATTTTAGACCTTCTGTATTATCATCGTGATTTCTTTCTCTATGTAACACTTCAATCCTGACTTGGTCCCGTAATGAGTCAAAATCTTCTTTTTTGTTATTCAAAAATTTCACAATTTTTTTTTATTTCACTTGAACAATGTCGAATGTTTTTTTTTGCAAAATATCAAATAAAATATCGGCCGAATATGGGTGAAAATAGATTGAGGTAGAAATTAAATTTTAAATCGTGTAGATAGCTTCTGCATTAATCACAGCACTAGAATCCCATTGATTTTCATCTTCGATTATTTGGTAAAATATTATTATTAATTCTTTTCTTGATTGTAATTCCATCGTGTAGGAGCAGTCACAGTAAAACATTTCTTTATTTCACAATCGAGAAGAGATACTCTTCTTGAAGATTTACAAAAACATTATGAAAATGACAATATATATCTGAAAAAACGCTTGCATCCTATTACGTCCTTAACAGATTGAGATAAAACAAGATTTAATCTACGAGCATAGCAGTATACAACAACATTTCTTTCTTATATATTCATCAAATATATCTTCTCTTTCTCCCACAACGTTAATTTTATATATGTATGTTGCTGTATACTCCGGCAGGAATAAGGTATATTCTTTCTAAATTCTCCTATAGAAGTCCATTAAAGTAAATTCCAACATTTAAATATAAACATCATTAGTCATAATACCCTCGCAAGTGTAGAGGTTTCCTACCTTTGGTGCTCCCATGCAACCCCAGATCATAACGCTCCCGCCACCAATTTGACTTTGAATACTGCGCAATCAGATATATATTCTTCGACGCACGTGTACTACAACCAGGGGTCACAAAAACTTTTAAAAAATGTATGATTATTTTAAAAAATTATTGCTTTTGAAATTTTAAAATAAATTAAGTTTTTAACATTTGTCTATATTAACCTATATTAGTTAAAATTACCTCAAAGTTAGATTCATCGAAGCAAATGACTTGCCAAATCTTTAGATGTCCAATCTCGGTGTTTTCAAGCGAGTTTTATTTATTTCTGAAAGCTACATTTTGTTTCGGGCTTTACAAACTCCAAGTGCCACGTTGTAGAGCTTTCTTCTCATCGTCCACGAAGAAATGGATGGCCATCCACTTGCAGAGACTTATGTATTTGACCTATACATATTATTATAGGCAATTTACTGGACCAAAACATATTGCATACCGGTAACGGTAAAAAAACTTAAAATAAATGCGCATTTTATTTTATATTTTGCTCATTTAAATTGTGCTTTATTTTATTGTAACAACTTGTTTATTGTAATAAGTTTTCTACTAGATTTTTAAAATCTATAAATATCCTACTTTTTATCGCCATTGTGTTCTAATCTAATTGGATTTAATAAGTTGTATGGATGACTCTCGGTATCCTGTTTAAACTGGTGTCAGTAGTTTTATTTATTTTTTTAATTTGCCATGCGATAAACCCCTTTAATTATATTCGCAGGTATATTAAAAAATATATCACTTGAAAAGGTTGGAAGTATTTGACTGGCTAAAAATGTTTACGATTTTCTCAACTACTCTAATCGGTCTTGTTTTGGTAATTTAAGAACTAAATTAATATATAACTTTTTTAAACTTTGACGTTTGGTTAAAAACTGCGATAATTTTTACCAATCGCCAACAGATGACTATTTGTTAATTGAATTTTCACACTGGCAACACTGCCAATATAATATGTCAAATGGAGCCCACAAGCGGCGATTCTGCAGTCCAATATCCACCGTTAACAGTACAAGAACTAGATATAGACATACTTCCACTGGTATACGATATAATTAGAAGGTAAATAAAAATATATTTGGCAACATTTAAACATACGTCATCGAACATAACCAATGTCAAACGTTCAGCGTGGAACGCGAATTACACGACAACGCAGGAAAAGCTCGAGAATCTCACGATTGCAGCGTCAAAGTGATCGAACTTCAGAAGAAGTTGGATTCGGCAAGGTCTCAGGTGAGAAGATTTTTAATACATGACTTAACAAAACACTATTTGGCTTCACCGTCAAGATTATAAATACGAACGTTATGTAACTTTTATATTGAACGCAATAGATAATAGATAGTGTTGCCGCTATTCGCAATCATAATATACATTTATGGCTATTATTTCAGATTCGCCGTTTGCCAGGGATCGAATACAACAAACAAGAGCAATTGAGGCAATTTGAGATATTGAGAAATCAGTTGCACTTGAAACGTGAACTTTTACAAAAGTATCGTAATATGTGTTCTTTCGATACACCTTTCCAATAAATCGACAATCTAAGCATGCCTTTAAGGTCACTGTTGAGGTATTTGGCGAACAATGAACAGCTGATTCAACGTCTTGCCGATTCGTATCCAATAAGGAAGGTGGCTCGATTTTGTATTCAAGCGTTTTATCGCACCCAGGACAAGGCGAGAGAGAGTCTGCCGCCCATTAATACCCTCAATCCTGGCTGGTTTCGCTCTTTCTTTGAGCGCTTCAAGAACAATTTGTCGGAAGAGATGAAAAACGCTCAACGACAACTTAAAGACAAAGATAGTAAAAAGTGAAATCGATCTCTAGAATAAATATGTAGACAAATTAAAGACGGTTAAAAAGATCTGTTATTTAATAATTATATTCAATCGAATGTCGATACATAATTTTTTATAATCCAGTCGTCTGAAAGCAAAATAAATCACACAATCTGCAAATCCTTCAACACAAAAATACTGATGTGTTTTTATTTTAATAAAAAATAATAAAACTCCAAAAATATAACTATGTTTCAATATATTACTATATCACTCAAAAACCTGCAAATCACAAAAACGCCGCTTAAAAAAAATAATATTTTCCATTTAAAAATATGCGAATCTTCCGATTTTTCGTCTCACACTTATTAATATTACACATTTAAAATTTTATGAATGAAAATATATTTACAAACATTTCACTATATTAAATATAATATTAATAAACTTTTGTAAATCATTTTAACAAAATATTTACAATTTATATCAACAAAAATTTTGAAAATTTTATAATTTGAAAACCCCACAGGAAGAATCTATTGACACACCGGTTTAAAATTGCGGCAAACATCTGCCATGAGATTTTTAACGAATGTTAAATAATCTTTGCAGACAGTGTGTTGCCTCAGTTAATCAGCTACTGTACCATTTTTTCGTATTTAAACACTTTACCGACTCGATAAAAAGTAAATTTCAAATTGTCTTCATTTTTCTTTTTGAATGCCAAATTTTACAACATAAAACGATAGTTAAATTAAATCAAAATAAAAAACAAATGCATTTTCATATATATTTATATACATATACACTACTACCCGTCAAAAGTTAAATAAAAAACTTGCAACAATGTTAATAGTCACGAATCCACCCTTATTTCTTTCAACTATTAAAAATATTGTTATCGAATTAAAGAATAACTATTTTCTGCATTTACTTATTCTACCGGAGGATCATAAAAGCGTCCAGCTGTTAATAAATCTATTCACATTCATTTATGTGCATTCGAAACTACAAATCACAATCTAGAGAATTTTTGTTCCTTTTTCATTTAGTTTCGTCTTATTGGACTGTTTATATGCGTTACTTTTGCAGGCGTTAAAAATAAAAATCTCTTAAAAGCTGCAATTGTCACTATTCGTCAAGACCACTGCAGGATTTTTTATTTTTTTATTTCAAAAATACTATTTAAAATTGTAATATTAAATTTTAATATTGAATATGTATTTGATCTTTCATATAATGTAAGTTTTTTTATAATTTATTGAATTTATGTTAAGAATATCAGCAAAAAATAGTTTGGTCTTAAAACTTTTGTCCGGTAGTATATATAAATATTTAGTCGTTCAATTTTATGTTTAACTTCATCGTCCTGCGAATCATTGGTGACTCAATGCAACGATTTATTATTCAGCATTATTCCAAAATTTCATTAAAAACGTAACTTTTTTTACATAAAAGTGTCAGTATTACTTGTTATATTCGCAAATTAAATTTAGGGATTGGTAAAGTGTCAAATAAGTTATTTACTACAACACGTAAAGCCCAATAAAAATCTTTACAAGTATAACCAAGAGTTGCCATTATTTAACTGTAATATAAATCAAATTGTCTTTCATTAAAAGATTGTCATCTATTACAAAAATTCTACATCTAGAGTTCTTGCTGTGAGATCAAAAATAAATAAAGAATTTTATGCATAGTGTTATACGAGCAATAGTAGATTTTGTACTAAATTGTTTTTAAAATACATTAAGAATAAATAAAGATTTTGTTTTGTATACCACGAGAAGAATGACTGCATCAAAATTCATTTTGAGATTCTGCTAAATAAATATTTTTTTTGTACTTCTACACACTGACTCGAGAAGGCACAACAACGGATCATGTACGCATCTCTCTCTTTTCACAAACGGTCAAATCCAACACGAATCCGTCAATCCAAACCTGTAGAAACTGTAGTCACTGGATAGAATAAATTTATAAAAAAATACGTTTCTCCGTAAAGGAAGATTGATTAGTTAAAAAATGTTCAAACGCTCAACGATATCGACTGTTGTTCGTTTCCATTTATCGGCTGCTCGGGCGGAACTGAAACGTCTTTGCTTATGTTTTTCTCCATCGACTTTTTACCTCTTGATCTACGATTCTGGGACTTCTGCTGCGTCGAGTCTGTCCTCTTATCGTTTTGGATTTCAAACGTTGAACCAGAGTTCGCTACTTCTGTGGGCTAACAGTTCATTGTATAATTAAGATTGTTTCTTAAACAAAAATGTGTAATTAAATGATTGATTTACCAATGGTGCATGATTGGCCTGGTGTGAAGACGGTCCGTTGCTCGACTGATCGTTTGTCGAGTTCAATTGATTTCTATTCTGCATCTTGTTTGGTTTTGTCCGCGGCGGAGGCGGATTATTAGAATGTACTATTCGTACTACGTTTCCGACTGCTTTAGTTCGACCCTCGCGGAACAACTAAAGAACAGATCAATATTAAAAATGACCTACAATTTTAAACTTTTCTGCAAAAATCTTACCATTCGCTGTCCTGGTTTAATATATTCTGGGTGTTTGATGAATCGGAATCGCACGATAGCCTTATCACCTGTTCTCAAGAATTCCTGCGACATCCTGAGGATAGAAGCAGTTTGTCTGACACTTCCACAATGCACTAAAATAAATACATACTTTTGTTGAGTATAAAAAAATTGACTTAAATTTGCATTGCCATAAGAAAAATAAGTATTAATTTAACTATATATATATATACTACTAAATAATTCTCAAAGTTTGTCTTTTTTTCTAATTTTTAAAAAGCACATTAAATATTTGTGTACAGATAAAAAAAATAACTTTATTACCCATAGCCTGATAACTGGATAGGATAGTAGTCGGATGATGCAAAACGAGAATCTCTCCCTCAAATTGCCAGCACGCTTGAGGATTCAAAGCTGGCGATACCATTACCATTCCTTTGCGTATTTGTGATCTTTTTATCTAAAAATATATTAATTTAAAAACATTGTACAAATAGTCATTTGTGATATGCCTTCTTTTATTTACCTTTTTTAACGCAAAACTTGCCGTCTGTCCTCCTTTGACTTCCCGAACGTTCATTCTTTTCCTATGAATACTTTTAACGGCTATGGGTATGAAGTGCCCCAACGGATCCGGTCCAAGGAGCAACGTATCGTTTAATCTAATGGTTCCCTGCAGTGTTGTCCCCGATACGACAGTTCCGACTCCCTACAAACAAGCAAAAAAACATTACCGCTTTCCTAAACACACATACATATATTCCATATTAACTCACCGGAACCGAATATGTATCGTCGATTTGAAATTCGGCAGGTTCTTGATCGCGACTCGGCATCCTCGTGTTGAGCAGATTCAAGAACATGGTGAGCAAGTCCAAATTTTCGCCGCTCATATTAGAAACTTGAAAGATTGGACACAGCTTTTCGGATACGAAGTTTGTGGCGCTCAATATTACGTCGTCGCTGGTCTTGACCATGACGGGAACTTTACGACAACCCGGCGACTTCAGTAACCGTATCAATATTTTTAAATTTTCCTGTCGAATTAAAACACACGTGTAATGGTATTCAAGTGTACCTAAATAGTTTTAAAACAAATTAAAACAACACTCACTGCTAAAATGTTAGCGGGACACATATCAATTTTGGTAACGACGACAAAAACTGGTACAGATAATGCTAACGCCAAGCCGAGATGTTCTTTAGTCATTCCTACGATCCCAGCATTGGCACCAACCTATTAAAAAATATTGTTTCAATAAAATACATCAAACAATAGTGAAATATCACACTCCGATCATAAAAAAATTCCCAGTTAGGAACAGAAAAATAATATTTCAATAAGAATCTGTGAACAAGAAAAATACAATAACAAACATTAAAAAAAATGAAAGTAATCAAAATCGTAAAATTATCATTTATTATTGTGCTACGCGGAAATCTCAATTAGATAAAAAGTTGATAAAACCCCAAACCAACTATCAATCTCAAAGTCTAAAATAAAATGAATGATGCAATAAATATGAATTTAAAATAAAAATATGATGCAATATAGTTTTATTGAATGAAATGGATAGAATGTACAATATAATGTAATAAAAGTAAATATCGGACACTTTTGAAGAAAGTGAAAAAAATATTGTAGTTTTATTATATTTTTAATAATCTTGCATCATGAAATAGTATTCTTAAAAATCATGAAATAGTATTCTTATTTTTATTATATTTTTAATAATCTTGCATCATGAAATAGTATTCTTAAAAATCATGAAATAGTATTCTTATTTTCTGTATGTAGATTGTAATAAAGGTATTAATTCTTGACGTCGCAATATTTTTTTTATTTACCATTAACATTCCAAAATCTGGAGCATGACCTGTCATACCGAATACTGTAGTTTTCAAATATCGCTCATGTCCAGCAAGATCGATAAAAGTTATCACTTTAGCAGACTTAGTACAAACGTTCACCCAATCAAGAGTGCCATGAGACGGTTTATTAACAACATTTCCTATAGAAATAAAAATATAGTTAATAGTTTTATATAACTTAGTATTCCCTATTCAAAAAAATAATGCTTGTACTTACCTAGACTATCAAATCCTAGTATATCATTTCCCACCGAACTTGTTCTCCCACTTTCAATCTCATGTTTATGACGGAATAACCTTTGCCGCGCGTAGCCCCTTCCATTGTCCAACTCCCCGTGAGTCAACACACCAAGTAATGTCGATTTTCCTGCATCTACATTTCCAACAACGGCCACCCTGTTATAAAAACATTTATATAAAATACATAAATTTTTAATAAATAAAATTACAAATACAATCTCCAGAATCAATATCTGACATATTTGTCACATCTACCAATTTGTTAGAGAAGCTGTTACAAAATTTTAGCGACAAACAAACCGAAAGCCAGACTTTAAGAATTACAGTATAGATATTGATTCTAGACACGAGGATTAATAATATTTGTTCAACCTGATCTCCATAAAATCGGCATCTCCGACTTTCTTCCTTATCAAGTATTGACCGGTGATTAGAGTGTTTGATTGAGAGCTTTTACGCTGCCTCAATTCGATGCAAGAAGCGCCGATAGCTGATACCAGTGTGTGCAATGTAGCGACTGAAGCTTTATAATCTTCTTCATTTAAGCCACTCTCGCAATCATCTAAATTAGCATAAAATATTATATTTATTAAATACATACTTAATAAATAACTGTGAAATAAAAAGTTATTATCTTTTCGCATATAGAAGAGAACATAAAATACAAAAGGAGGACAAAATTTTTGAGGAGGATGTCTGGTCACCTTAATAAAACCCGTTTTGGTTTTAACCCTTTAAAAGTAAACTTGGTTTACTGATAAATGAAGTAGGTACAATAATCTTTATTAATTAAAAAAAATTGTAAAAAACTACTTGTTTTAAAAAATAATCAACAAGTGACCAACCGGTGAGTCGCTGGCGTTTAAATGGTTAAGTTAATACAAATTTTTAATCTCTTTGTTCACGCCATTAATCGTTTAGCTTGTATTTTTTGGGTCAGAATTTTAATACAGTTGTCATCAGAATTTATATTACATAAGGTCAGAATCATATTTTTCAATCAGTATATACCACATTCATTGATCAGTATTTATATTATATGATCTGTATTTTAACCTCAAGGTGAGTTTTATGTTGACAGATGATCGACATAATAATACATGGTCATTATCAAGATGTTTCAGGGGCAACTTGTTTGGTTATGCTCGCAACATAGTCAGATTTCAACACAACAAGCCAAACATGCTCTTGGTTGTCGCTCTGTCGTTATTCACGCTTCGTTCTTCGCTCTGAATATGAAAGTTATTCATGGGGTGTTCTCTATTCTGTTCAATATTTAGTCTAATATTTTAATTCTGATCGTCCTATATTTTTATTCTAACCATTTGATATTTATTCTGACCCTGAATAATATAATTATGGCAAAGCTGTTAATAAAATTCTGACCGAGATTTAATTTTTATTTTAACCCAAAGTTGATTTAAATTCTGACTATTTATATTTAGAATGGACTATATTTATTAAAATTAATATAACACCAAACCACATTGCTTGATTACCCCTGTAATATGAAAATAGATAATTTCGTGAATATCAAGTTTAATTTTTAGATAAAATATATAAAAATAATTTGAATTTACCCTTTTTCTGCAAATTCACAATTAAGTGTCAATAAGCTTGTTTTGTTTTGGCATTAAAAGATAACAAAGCCGCAAACTTAATAAACACGTTCTGCTAATATTGGATCATATTTAATTTAAAAAGTTAAACTAATCCAAGGAAATTACCGTTATATGAACAAATATACTAAAAAACAGTTGCTGTCTATTCACATTAATGCCGCATATTTTTTTGCTGTTTACGTGGCTTTGTTCAAATAGCATTTCAAAAAGATTGTCAAATTTTTAAATGCCATCACTGTTTGAAACATATAATTCAATAATTGGTTTCGGTGGAGCTGATGATTGCATAAAATTTGATTTATAAAAAATGTATAAATTTCTAATGAAAAACAATCTAAAAATCTGGTTTTGAAGTATGATAATATTCACACTGACATCTAAGGTTGATAAGAACGATGCCTACCAAACAAGTTAGCATTAAATCACTAATAATTTATAATACATAATAAAAATAATATGTTCTCAGAAAATGTTATTTTCTTCTAATAAAAATATCTAATGGTGCATTAAAAATGTATTCAATTATTTTTTTAATGATGACGTGGGACATCGCAATTCTCGCCAAAATAGCAAAAGCCGATATATCAGATTTCGGTAACCAAAGGGTTAATATGAATACCATTTAATTTGTTGCCTTTCTAAAATAAATAATTTATTGCCCATTTATATTTATAAATGTTATAATTGTTTTAAAAATCACATGATTGTTCTATATTTTTATTCTATATAAATATAAATTCTGTGCGGGATTTAATTTATATTTTGACCCAAAGTTGATTTAAATTCTGACATTTTAATTGGTTGCCTTATCGTTTAACGTTTTGTACCACGTATCAGTTTCTTATTGACAATTTTTTCACTACAAACTGTGTCAACAACGTATTCACAAATGATTTGATTTATTTATATAGTTTCAGCTACAACTTGCGACACTTTTAGTCTAGTTGAATGTGTGCAGAAGAACAAGGTCTCGAAATATCGCTTATGTAGCACTCGCTACTAGTGAAGAAGTAAAATTCAGAATTTTTCCGCATATACAACGGTTTTTAGAGTTTACTGTATAAAATAATATCAATACCTTCAGCCACTCCAATTTCGTAAATCACTTCACCATGACCAGTTTCAATTTTATCCGATAACTGCTGTTGAAGTAGATCATACTGTTCATCTGTCGGACCTATTAGAATGTTCTGAAATTATAAAAATAAATTAATTTATTACAATTCAACTGCATTAACATAAAAAATATATAATACTTTTCCACGGATGGATGAATAGTCGGCGGTCGGCTCTAGTTCGGCTAGAAATTTATCTTCAATGTGAACATTCAGAGGTGGCGGCGGCTTTGAAGGCGAGCTCATTGTTTCGTCCATCTTATAAAAATGTTATCCCCTGCGTGATTTTAAAAACATGTTATTAGAATTAAATGTACATTAAATCACGTTTACTAACCAATAATTGTAACAATTATAATCTTTGCTAGTAACTATACGTAATAGCGCAAATTATTATTCATTGGCTACAATATTATTGTTGAAATCGGTGTGTAATTTTACATATAATTCATTTTGTGTCTTTTTGTTCTCTCTATGAGAAGCAATATTCCTCCCCTATCCCTGTTATCCCATATTCGTTAAATTGATTGTATCACTAAGGACTATCAAGTATAGTTCTGCATCAGTTTACCCAACTGCGGCTGCCAATCGCAACAGCCAAGGTAGGAGGTCGAATCGGAGGTCGAAAAGCAAAAATATTTATATATTATTTTAAATAAAATTAAAAAGTTTATTATATAAATATAATGTTTTTTATTGATTATTTCTTCAGTTATATATGTAAATATATACCTATCTGGGGTACCTGAAAATAGTGAAAGATCGACCACCATACATGTACAAGCGATATTATTCAAAGGGTTAAAGTTTTTATTTGACTCATCCTAACATTCTTGTAAACGGGAATCATAACTATAAAAAAGTGTCATTAGAGAATATTTTTTTTATAAAAAAGGCAATATTGAATTTTTTTAAATAAAACGGCCAATAGTAAAATTATTTTATGGTTATTTTGTAATAATAAACAGCAACTTAATAAAATAAAATAATAATATATAAATTAACAAATCTGTATAATAATTGCATCATAATCGTTAAATAAAAAAATATAAATTAAGACTCGCCAAACTCTATTTTATTATTATTAATAGTATTAAGTGTCGAGTATTTAATGGTGATTAAAGTAATAGCTCAATTGGTCGAACATTTCAAAATGTTGTGCAATGCACAAAGGACACCACTAATTATCAATGGGTGCGATTTAACCATTCTGACAAACAATTCATTTAATGAAAAAAAAAAATTGTCCTCATTATATGTTGAAAAAAAGAATTAAATAGCAAATTATTAAAAACATATTGTCTTCGGAAAAACCCAAGCAAAATCTAAATTGCATCATAATTAAGGACGAGAATATTTGTTTGTTTATATAATAAAACATATTGATAGACATATTTAATGTGTGAGAAAAAGCTTCGATTTGTAAAATACAATTTAAAATGTTAAACACAATAAGGCAGACGCGCGTTTTGTTCGATAGTGATGCATTTTAAAAATAAAATGCAAAAAACACTGACGAAACATTGGCAACAATTCAAGACGTCCGAGATGCTGAGAAATGTCATTTCGGAGCGGCGAACTCGATCGTAGTTTTTAGCGCGAAACGAACATGGTAACGAGCGATACTGACATCGATCAGGGGTCCGACGCGTCCCGCCTGCTCAAAAATCCAAACAAATATGTGTAATCGCCAATCGTCCTGGTTGACAGCAGTAGAAGACGCTCGGCAAACCTCGGTCGAATTCGGTTGCGGACGTCACAACACGTCCTCTGACCATCTCGATTTGGTCCTAATAGGTCGTTTCGTGTGCATCGATATATTTTATAAAAACCTTTACAATATAATAAATTTGATAAATATCTAACTATTTAATGAATAGCATAAACCAATAATATAATATTTTATTATGTATGTGAAAGGGAGGGTTATTACATAGCTTTCTCTACCCTTATTTATAGTTACACAAAGTATGATTTTTGAAAAGGAAACATTCAAAAATTAATCTGGTTGAATTGAAAAATAAACACATTAGCAAGGTAGAAATTAATACTTTTAAAAGTGGAATCTGTTTTTTCCGAACAGTATTTTGACATTAAAATATATTTTTTAATTCTTGGACACAGTGGAAATGTGGAAATGTGGTCTTATGAAAGATATTCTCTCGACACCAAAACTATTGTAGGAGTTCTTGAGTGTTGTGTAAATTTTGATTCTTGGTAGCTATCCTTGACAACTAATGTACAATTTTATCGTGAAAAATAAATCATTAATAAAAAGTGTAAATTCAATAAAAAAATATGAGTTATTATTTTTATATATTCATGTATTATTCCTGCAACCAAATAATCAAATTTAATAATATCTATATTCGTCAAAATAATTTTTTAGATGATATATGGGGGGGGGGGGTGCAATATTAATTTTAATACCCTAGTTTGGATGTCAACAAATCTGACAACCCTATCCTAAACTTATTTTAAGAGAAGGATTCCTCGGATTTTTTCTCCTCCCTCATCAGACGAGATCTTCTTCTTAATCTTTCGCTGTTAGCGATGCAGATCTATCAGTTAATCGGTAGTCAGCTCCTTGTCATGTTTCTTTACCAGCTCTCGAATGTCGTCCTCGTTCACCTCCAGTCCCATAATTATTCACAAGTGCACAATTTTGCCGACAACTGATGGCTCTAGTCTAATTCATTAGTAAGCCTTTTAACGCAATCAGACTAAGATTTTTTCAAAGCAAAATTGAAAGTTTTCTTGATTACCCTATCCCAGGTTTTATCAATGATCTTGAAACAATGCGGATTGTCAGTTGTGTCACAATACATTCATCAGACAATGCGTATATGTACTACTCGTAAACCAAGACCTCGATAGTTTATCACATTAAAATTTATTCAAAAATTTTGCTTGTTTTGCAAAACACTTAAGACTGCGTGTGTTATATGAATTTCCTTAACCAAAACTATATTTTTGGTAATTTAACAAAGTGAAACTGTTTATATTTTCGTCTTTATTGCTGGGAGATTGGTATGTAAATAAATATATTTTTCAGATATGGACGAAAATAGCACTGTTATGATATTTAATCGTTGCAAATGTCACTGCGTTTGACATTTCGAACTTAAAACTGAAAGATGGTTTCGAGATTTAGCGGGGCTTTGCAGTTGACGGATTTAGACGATTTCATAACACCATCTCAGGTAAGATAACTGTTATATTGAAATTACCATAAAATGATTTTAACCTTCTAAATACGCAATATATTTTTTTAAGGAATGCATTAAACCAGTGAAAGCAGAAAAAGATGTCTCATCAACTGGATCAAAAATCAGAATTGGAGACGGAACAGTTCCTGCAATCGGCAGAGAAAAGTTTAAAAAAGTGGAAATCAATCTATCTGATTGTTTGGCTTGCAGCGGATGTATAACATCCGCAGAGAGCGTTCTAGTTACCAATCAGAGCCAAGAAGAATTGTTAAAGTATGCTTTATAGTGATTTTAAATAATAAAGAATTAAATGGATTATATTATTTAAATGTGTATTTTAGAGTCTTTAACGAGAAAAAATTAGATAATGATTCAAATAGTGGCATGGAATTGATTGTTGTGTCGTTTTCTATCCAACCCATCTTGTCTTTAGCTGCTCTATATGATCTGTCTCCTCAAGATACGCGCAATAGATTAGCAGGTATATGATCATAAATTAATTGTTCGCTATTATTTTTTTTAAATTAATGTACGTTACAGGATATTTCAAACATCTTGGTGCCGACATAGTTCTAGATATGCAAATTGCTGACGATCTAGCACTATTGGAGTCGCAAAGAGAATTTGTCGAGCGTTATAAAACACAAATGGAAAATCCCGCTAAACACATTCCTATGCTAGCTTCATCTTGTCCTGGTATATTTTATATTATAATAAAAAAAAATATTTTATATTATAATATAATTATTGTGTAATAAAATGATTGCATTTAACATATAAACCTTATTCAGGATGGGTGTGCTATGCTGAAAAAACACACGGAAGCTTCATATTGCCCTATATATCTACAAGCAAGTCGCCTCAGCAAATTATGGGGTCTTTAGTAAAGCAACATTTGTCGACGTTGAAGAATATCAATCCTAGTAAAATTTACCACGTAACTGTGATGCCGTGTTATGATAAAAAATTGGAGGCATCGAGAGAAGATTTTTATAATGATGTTTATAAATGTCGTGATGTTGATTGTGTTATTACATCGAGTAAGATTTAAATTATTAATATGTATGTATTGCAATTTTACTTATACGAGTTACAATTTTAGTCGAGATAGAACAAATGTTGATTGTCCAAAATACAACATTGACTGCGTATGATCCTATTGATATCGACTGGCCGTGGACTCAAGAAGATGAACTTGATTTGTATCCTAAATCTTTGGACTTAAAAGGTCATATTGGTTCTGGCTCAGGCGGGTATGCTGATCACATTTTTCACTATGCAGCTAATGAATTATTTGGAGAAGAAAATTCGACTTTAACATTTAAAATGATGAGGTAATTTTTAAATTACTAGGTTTGTATTCAGTTTCGCCTACACATAGTTTCTTGTTTAATTTTATTCTTTAATATTTTACCATAGACAATGTTTTTGTTGAATCTGATGTAAGTTACAACAAATGTTAACTGCATTAATTATTTGATCTGATCCTAATAATTACTATACCCCAAGTGATTAATCATCACTAGTTTTTCCACAGCAGCAATATTTTCTTTGTATTTTGTTGACTGTTGCTTTTACTGTAACCGATGCTAATTTTACTGTTTTTAAATTTTGTACTTTTTGATTTAGAAGACCAAAAACAACCTACAGATGCTCAATGATGAGTGTATAGGCATTTTGATTTGTCAGTGATTTTTATTTCTCGAGAAATGAGAATTTTCGACTTCACTTCTCAAATATCTCTAGATTTTTTTTGAATAAAAAAATGTTTGTATGTAATACAGTAAAGTATTGCAAATATCTTTATATGTATATTGAATATATTTCCTGTTATCGTTTTTTAGATATTTTTCATACTATGTTATTAAAATATAAAACACCTAGAAGAATGGCAAAACATTTGTAATTTATTATTATTATATATATATGAATTAATATTAGATACATTATTATATATTATTTTTAAAAAACCTTTGAAAAACACATGCTATCTAAAGTAGAATCAGACATCCTCGCTCTTTTTTTTGTTAAAATATTTTCGACCCTGAAAAAATCCTCTCGTTTTCTGTTGATTGATAACATTTATTATTAATTAATTGACAACAAGGCTTCAAATAGGCACTGTAAATTATTTGTTCTTCCGTTGATTAAAATATTTTTAATTCTTTCTTCATTAATCCATAAGATGTTGGTTTTCTTACACTACTCTCTGTAAGGCTGAACTATTTTTTTTTCTAATTGTTGAGCCAATTATAAATTTTAAATTTCTTAAATAGATTCTATGGAGTCGCGAGAGTCCTTAGAATTCATCAAACCATTAAATAATCTGCAAATAATTTCTGTCCCCATTTTACATATTTTTGGTTTTGAATAATAACTAAATAAATCATTATTTTTTTCTCGATGAAAGATTCTGGATTTTGCAAATATTTAATTAATAACATCAATGTCTGGTTTCTTCGATTATTAATTACTCTTTAATTGCTCATTGTAATTTCTAATTGTTTTAAGGCCCCTTCGGCCGTCAATAATGTAACCTCTTATTTACTAAGTTACTTGACAGTGATCTTTAATGGCTGTAAAGTCTTAAGTACTCCTTTAACAATAATTAAATACTATTCGTACCACAGATCACAGAAATTTAAGTCATCTAGTGCATTTTTAACTTGTTGCTTAATTTATAAAAAGCGGTCTAGCACCGCCTCCATTGTGTTCCAATTTATAAAAAGCGGTCTAGCACCGCCTCATTGTGTTCAATAACAACAAATATTCAATGTTAAGTATATTTTTTTAGAAATCCTGACTTTAGAGAGGCTGAACTTATAAAGGACGGTAAAACTGTATTGAGATTTGTCATCGCAAATGGTTTTAAAAACATTCAAAACCTTGTTCAAAAGTTGAAAAGGAACAAATGTAATTTTGATTATGTTGAAGTGATGGCATGTCCATCAGGTATGTGAACTGTAGTATTATAAAAAGTAATTCTTTTTTTAATCATTATTATGTTTTTTAGGTTGTCTTAATGGCGGTGCACAAATTAGACCTCACAATGGCGAAAATCCAAAGGAATTAGTATCAACACTGGAAACCATGTACAACAATCTCGAGAAAGTTTCACCGATATCTAATAAACTAGTTAATAAAATTTATAGAGATTGGCTCGGAGGAAAAGACACGGACAAGGCTTCAGCTCTGCTACATACTAAATATCACGCCGTTGAAAAACTAGACATTCCGTTAAACATTAAATGGTGAAATCATATTAAAAAAATGTTATTGTTGATAAATTAAAAGTTTTTTTATACATATTGACGTTTTTTTCCTTTATCATCCAATATAAATATTGTTGCCATCACAACTCGCTAGTACGTGTGATAAAAAGGTCATCTGTTTTGTCTCTTTTTATTACACAAATAGACTGATTATAAAACTTAGTGTATATGTTTTACAATAATACATTGTGCAGTTTAACAGTTTATTGTCCGGATGGACAGTACAAGTTTATTTGTGTTGTTGTTAAATTGATGACATCGAACACGATAAAATGAAGATAGTACACGTACAAATTGTCATAAGCTTTGTCGCATTCAATCTTTATGACGCAACTGCATCAGGATTTGGAAAATGTCCTCTATACGAGCACCATCCTTTAGATATATCAAGGGTATGAGCTTCAATTATAATAATGATTATTTAACACCAATAAATGCTTGTTTAATTAAGTAAATAACACGTTTTAATGAAAGAAAACTCTGTTGCATTTATTAAATTAATACATATCTATAAAAAAAAAAATCTTTTGAACGAAATTAATTATTTTAAATTTATGTATGTAGTATTATGAGAATATTTACGAATTCAATGGTGTAAATTAATATTTCTAGGTTATGTATTATTTTTTAGATTAATATACAATTGTGACTCAAATACAATTATAGAATGATAAAACTACAAGAAAACTTAATTTTCTACATAGTTCCCGTAGGTTTCCAGGGCATAGAAAAAATATTAATAAATAAATATACAGCTATTTTATGGTTTTTGTTGCCTTTTATGGTTTTTTAGATAATCCTGAATCTCTTGATTTTCTATATCATTTAAAATTTGCTTCAATTCTTTTTGGATTATTGTATTTGGATTTTATAACTTTGTCTCTTGACTGCATTCACATTCTTCTCAGCTTTCTTTTACGAATAGTGGAATATTGTATTAGGCATTTTGTTCTTTACTGTGCCTGTGACATAAGAGACAATTTAATCTAGTTTTTCTTTCGTTTTTAATGATATATCAAGTCTAATCCTCTACTCTACTAGATATCTGAATTTGTTTCAATTCGTTTTTGCGCTTGCAAGTGTCACTGGTTTGGACATTGACAAAACTTGTGTCCCCAGGGTCACTATTACTGGTGAGTGATCTAATGATGGGTCTAGAGAGGATTTAGCTTTTAAGTAGTTGTCAGATATACCTATCGTTACACAGAAGTCAATGAGATCATTGTTATTCATCGCTTTGAGAAGATTCTTACCTCGTGGAGTAGTCAATTTGGAGCTCCACTGTGTGCTTAGCATCGTAGTCCCCTGCAGCAATGAATCTATCACCAAAAGTGTGGTAAAAGCCTTCAAAGTCTTTTGTTTTGATTTTGTGCTTTGGAGCACAATATACTGCACTTATTTTAATGGCATTTTAAAGAAACTTGTTTGTAAAATGAGTTTCACTTACACCGTCTGTCCCAAATCCACAAGGACAGTTACATTAGTAATATCTCCGGCTATAGTTATGTCACCTCCTAGTTGTGGTATGCGTTTTATAGGTCTAGGTTCTGACATTCACCACCAAATTATTTGCCACTAGCTCTGCTAGTTCGATTAGAATACCGAGTCTAAGGCAGTTAATCATTGTTGCATGACAATCTATCAACAACAATTCTTGGACGATAAAGGTATCGTAGCGCTCAGCCACCCTTGGTATTCATCTGATTACGCTTCCTGTGACATCTGGCTATTCTCAAAAATTATGTTGGCATTGAAGGAAAACCGTTTTGACACCATTGATGACATTCAAAAGAATCGATTTTCTACAAAAAATGTTTCGAAATTTTCTATGATCGTTTGCAGCGATGTATTGACTCAGAAGGGGTGTATTTTAAATAATTTAATATAATATTGTAGAATAACAAATATCTTCTATTTATTTTTGCTAAGTCCTCGCGGGCTTGGGACAGACGGTGTATAAGCATAATGTCAATGTTATTATTTTTTATAAAAAAATTTGCTTCCTGGCTATGTTTCAAAATATTATTCTCAAAAATTGAGCAAACATTTAAAGTTTATAAGCTAAGGTTGAACAAATCTAAATCTTAAGTCGAACCAACAATTTATAAAAAAACAAATTATCAGGAGTGGCTAATACTTTTGCACAATAATGTAAGTAATTATATCCGGAGAAAAGCTTGTGCAAAAACCTTGGTTGAAAAAATAATAATAATAAACAAATAACATTTACTGTTAGAAGAGATAATTTATTGTTTGCCTGTAAGTTATTCAATGAAGATCCAAAAGACAAGTAAAAATTGAAGCACCATAATATATACTCACTAATCGAGCAAGGATCCAACTATTTTTTAGAAACAAACTATTACTGTACAAAATAATTTTAAAGCCATATATGGTATTCAAATCTAAGGTTTAACCAAGATTTTCAACATCGAAATAATCCAAAGTTACCAACATAAAAAGTGCATTACAGGCGTTCCTTAATGAATTCCCTCCGTGTGAGAACAGCGAAAGTCAGGATAAAAAGTTTTAACAGATTGGGATATATTACAGTAATATGGAATTGACCTCTAGAAACAGATTTCACTATTCGTGGCTTAAACATTTTATATAATTTACTGTAACAATTTTATGTTTTAGTTTACTGGACGGTGGTACGAAATTGAGCGTTCATTTTACTTCTTCGAATTAGCAGCAAAATGCACTCATTTAGACATATGGAATAACACAGTAGGGAACTTAAATATTGAAGTTACGACAGTAAACAAATGGTTTGAATTTTATTAAACTATTTATCAGGGACGTCATTTTTTGGGAGTAGGTGAGGGCGTTCTCCCTTCCATGAATTTGGCCAGAAAAATGCATGGCATTTAATGAAATACTATGAATCATAAAATAAATCAAAATATTAAAAAAACGATCACTGATTGGCTTTCCTGAAAAAATCTGAAATGACGTCCCTGTTATTTATGTGTAATTTACATGATTGATTTAACTAAAATATTCCAGGACTCATCAAGAACACAACATTTATGGCACTGCAATATTGCTGTATCCAAAATCTAGCTACTTCCGATTCAAAATTAACACAAATCTACCGTTCTCAATAGCAAGACTTTTACCAGGCGCTGGTATATATAACGTATTATACACTGATTATGACAATTTTGCAATATTGTGGTCGTGCAAAAATTACGTTTTGGCTTTCACAGGTATACATTTTTGATTATGATAACTATTAATCTTTGAATACATTAACCATTTTAAATTCTTAGATAGTCTTTGGATTTTGGGAAGAACGCTGCATATCACTGAGAGTCAAAGAATAGAAATTTATGAAAAAATAACTCAAGCGGAGCTCAATCCAGAAAGACTGATGATATCAAAGAATGAAAATTGCAACATATAAATAAAACAAATAAAATAATTAAACACGTCATCTTTTATCATTTTATTGTTATTAAACATCACATGTGTCATTTTTAGGCCTCGATTATAATATAATTTAACATATATGTATACTAAAATGATACAATTTAAAAGTAATCTGTCTTTCTAATAACACATAAATTAATGATTGAGTCATTCATTAAATTTTACGACAAATAAAAAATATTCAAGGCTAATGCACATTTATGTCTTTTAATCTATTGAAAATTATAAACACAACATTTATTATTTCACATTTATACAATCAGACATGGAAAATACAACAATTAGAACTATTCAAAAATTAATAATTAAATCATTGTGCTTCATTTTGCAACTATATTCTGAATGTATATTTTATATATGTTTTTATCGCAGTTTAAGCAAAAACATGTCAATCTCAGACTTTTAAAGGGTATAAGTAAAAAAAAATTGAGCTAAATTAAAATTAATCAAAAATCACCAAGTCTGATTTTGATATATTTTCTTTAAAACTGGGAGATCGATTTGTATTGTGCGCACACTAATATAATTTCACGTCTATTACTAATTGTAGACATTAATATGATTTCGCTATAAGTATTATTTCATAATTAGTTAAAAATATCCAATACACAATAATTGTTTATGTACAAAAAACTATTGTTTAGGCAGACAATATTTAATTTTTATAATTATTGTTTATATTTTTTATAACTCATTTCTATTTCTAATTTATATAGAAATATTACTTTATGGAAACATATTTAAAAGAGCAATAAATCGAATGTAAATAGTTTTATATTATAATACAATGTTACCTAACTGACACGTATGTATAACAAAAAAATAAATATGATATCTAATAAAACTTAAACAAAACGAACAAAAATAACAATAAAGTTTAAATAAGACTGTAACAAGATTTTTACTACAAAGATATAACCTTAATTATATGTAAAATTGTGTCATTAGTTTCGGAAGGAGCGAGCACATGAGTCAAGGGCCGTTAAAGACCAAATTACATTGCGCTTCAAAATTAAATAATTTAAGAATTTCATTCTGTATAGAGGAATATATATACATTTCTTTAATTACATTCACTACAAACTCCTGTGCATTTATGGATTAAATTTCACAAAATATTTATTTTAATCCACTTGCAAACCTAATACTTATAATTTCGGTTATATAAAATCGACTATAATAATAATAAAAAAATCATGTAATAGCAAAACTACATGATAAACAATAATTGTGACTTTTATACTTTATTATAAATCATTATTTAGGGTCCAAGATTCAGTCATATGTTAAATTTATAAATCATAATCATTAATAAAAATACAAATATTTTATCATAGAAAAACTAATGACATTTTACATACAGATAATTATCATTGTAATAAAAAGTCGAAAATTCTTAAACAGAGTAATTAATTAATTATACAAGTACTGTGTAATTGTGCAAAATTAATTTAAAACATAATATATGATTATCTTTTCTATGAGAAAAGTAATTAAAAATGTAATTTTACATTATAAATAAACAGGTTGACCAAAAGTGGTGTCAACGGTCTACTTTAGCATTTAAATTAGCATATTTTTGGCCAGCCTATATATACATCAATCTGTCATAATACAAATCAAAAACACAAGGTAACTTTAATATGCATCGATTGCATGTTAAAAAATAAATAAATATTGTAATATGCAATTTTTGTAACACATTTGGCACACGATTTTTAAAAAGTTTCAAATTATTAAAACATTTTGTATAGAAAAGTACAAAAGTAATTTACATGGCACGTATTTTTCATCAATTCAAAAGCAATAATACGTCAAGACATTAATCAAAATGACAGTATTTGATATGTTAAATATTAAATAATAAAATAAAACTAAAAAGCTTAGTAATTTGTACGTTACTTAGAGTATTTACACACTTAGGAACCAGATGGACTGTTAAAATAAATCAACAAAAATAAATTAAAATAAAACATTGCTTCGGCATATACGTACAGGTAAGATTCCTATCGACATTATTTAAATAACAACGAATATCAAAACAATTATCTATCAGTATAACAAACACTTTCGTTTGATTCACAGGCAATTTCACTTTTCTCGTTCACGATTATGGCTTCGTCACTATCTGCGCATATTATTTCACTTTTCGACTGTTTGTGATCACCGTTAGAGCTCTTGCAAAGGTTATTGATATTAGATAACGAGAGATCGTTCTGTAAAGCGTAGTGATGTTGCCACGTGTGCTTTTCTTCAACTTCTCTACTAACTACGATAAACAACTCTTTATCTTTGCATTGAAGTTGCTCTTTCAAATACGTAATCAAATCACAACCCTGTGGGAAAAAATATAATATACAAACATAGATAAAAATAAACCTTATGATAAATATGAACATACCCTTCCTATCAAAACTGGAGTGTCTAATTTTGAGTCCAAATTGTAAAAATTTCCATGTATCTGTCTTAAAGTAATCCAGTGACGTCTCCTCAGTGGTAACATTACAAATCCGAGTTTATATTCAGATGGTACATTTAAGATAAATCCACAAATGTTGGTCAAATCCAAACAACCAGGATCTCTGTTTTAATAAAAGTCAATAATAAAATAAGATACATATTGTAAATAAAACTATTTAAACACACATGTGATGGTAGTTCAAACATAGGGGATATTATTTTTTCACATACATTATATTATTTATGAGCTGAAGTAGTTCATTATTTTTGAGAATTTCAATAATTATGTTTAAATAAAAAAAGTATTTTAAAAATTTGCGCAAAATGTGTTTTTTTAAAAAAAACCTTTTTCATTATTAAAATAAGTAATGATTAAAATGTGTTGACAGTGTTTTTTACAACAAACTTGATTTCTTTTTTTAAATAAATAAATATGAAAAATATATCCTTTTTTTATCGTTGTAAAAACTAAATATTTTTATATTATCTTACATCATTGAGAGTGCACAAAAAAATCGATTTTTAAAACACAACATGCAAATTCACATTTAGTAAGCCAAATTGTCTGGGACTAAAAGGGTTATGCAGTATTTACGTATTTTTTATTCTATTATCTTTACATAAACATGTATAACTCAAATATAAATAATGTTATTTTTAACATGAGTAAAGATAAATAAGTATACGAGAGATTAATCTATCGAAAATAAATATTAAATAATTAAAATAAACCGCATCACAATCACAAAAATATCACAATCATCAATCATATAAATCTGTTTTTTAAGAAAAACATCTTATTTTGAACAAACAGATTTACACTTTTCTATACACTCTTTTCTCAAGTTCTTTCGGATAATCGTAACTGACAAAAAATAATGAGTAATATATTTTATTGGAAATAATTGGCAAGCGATGTTCTGGCCCGTGTTATAAACTATAAACTATAAATATAAGAAAAAATATTTGGCGCCCTTATTTTCAAAAAAAATTTTTTTATAATTAATGTGTTTTAATTAAAATATTTAATATATCTAAGCAATAGTTGCCGGAGTATTTGAATGTTTTAGTTTTGCTTATCAATAAAAAGTAAATTTTCAGATAACTAAAATTTTGTGCCATTTTATTTATAATAATAAAACCTTCATTACAATCACAATAACAAATGGTACTGTGAAAAGACTAGTCATATGTAGTAAGAAACGTCACATAAGTTAATATTTACTTTCGCTTATCGAACCACACGGCCTCCCGTCCCTTCTTTTGTAAGGCCGCCATGATCACATTGATGTCGTAGTTTCCTAGACCCAGCATCGATTTGTGCGGATTGATCCACACGTTCGGCGACAGCGAGTTGCATATGCCGTCTAGTTCCGACTTGGTGTACGAGCCTTTAGCCTGCGAAGATCGCCGGTAGGTCAAATCGCCAGTCAGTATTATTACTACTAAGTATTAAACGTTACGAAAATAACCTGAAAGAGGTTGTTGAGGGCGTGCAGGGCGCACAGTTCTCTGACTTGCTTCTCGTGGTAAATCGGCGGCGGGGCCGCACCCGGAGCTCCCGCCCCCGTCACCATCCCTGCGGACATACTCTTCTGTCACATACGTGAAGTGTTGCCAGCGCTAACAACTGTCATTCGATTTTCAGCTTATTTACGATTTAAAAATATTAAATTTGCAAAATATTAAATTTAAATTCTCTTAAAAAGCGTGTTGTAATTTTAAGAGAATAAGAAGTTATTTCAAAATTATTTTGTTGTCAAATCTCTTCTTTTTATAACATATTTTATAAACATATTTTTTTTAAGAATAACGGTTTTTGACGATCAGAAGAAATCGTACAAATTATTTAAAGAATTTATTCTTTCAGCGATATCAGTACTCACTTGTTTATTTACATCAAAGTGTTACACACAGTCCAATCTTAATCGTGAACATGTAAGCATCTTCTTCAGAGGTGAAATAATTATTATTATTACTAATCCTAGCAGCAAATAAAGGGTGGTATAACTAAGCAAGCGTACAATATTGTATAATTTCTTCATCTTTTGAGTTTTCAAATTTATGTGTTGCGAACGTAATTTATTACCTAACTGGAAAACTTCTATACCTTGTAATTCATTCAATTAAACTAAATAGTTCCAATCTACTAATTCCGAATAATTATCTACAATTTTTTATTTAAATTCAAAAGTGGTTGAACATATTTTTGTATAAATAGGATGGGTAAATGTTGTTTTTAAATTGGAACTGTTTAATGAACATTAAATTATTTGCCATTGAAATATAAGTGTTTAATTTTTTTTTATTTCGTCTTTTTATTTGCTGAATTTTCTGAAAGGAAGTGTAATTGTTTCATTGTCTCACGTGAACGTCTTTTTATTATGGTATCTTGAAAACTTAGTTCTGAAACAGTATCTAAGTCCATCGCCGAGGACTAAACTATTTATTTGTATTATTCGATGGTAGATTAATTAAAGATACTTAATGTTTTTTAATTTTTAGAAAACCAATTTTGGTAGTAATCTAATGAAAAATGTTTCGAACAAATTGTGGCTCTATCGTTAGAAGTCCAATGCGGCATATCAATGGCAGTCTTCCATTTATTTACTTCTGGCTCTCATGTTCTCACTCGCTCTGGCGCACACATCAGCACGGTGTTCTTGTGATCGTGCGACTGAGACACAATGTTTCACCGGCCGCCAGTGCTTATACATATATAAGGACCAAGTTCAGCGTAAAGTGGGAAGCGGTTGCTCCCCCACTTTATTTCCTCGGTCTTCTCGGACTCTCGGTCAATGCTCAGCGTAATTGAGCTCGGTGCGAGTTCGGATGAACCTCGTGTATCTGAAGTCGAGTGTCTGATGGAAGCTCTTGATAATTCCCGACGAAAGTGTATTCCGAATGAAAGTTTCTGACGTACGTTAACGCGAGCTAGTATATACGCTAATCGAAAGGAAGGAGGTTCTTTTGCTTTGCCTATTTTCGACATTTGGATCAATTGCTACGATTTAATGGTAGACGTATGTTTGTAATTGTCTGCTATATTTTTATATGAATGCTTATACGTAACCGTCGTAGTTTGAACAGCTGGAGACTCGGCAACGCTATTGCACAGGGCACATATAATCCCAGGCAGCACATTCGACACTTGTTAAATCGATACAATTTCTTTGTATTTATTAAAGCGCCGAACGGCCTTTGTATTATATATGGTATATAGTATTATATATGGTCGTCATAAATACAGTCTGGAATCTTGCTGCTTAGTTTAATCGACTAAATAATTTTATTCAAATCTGCGACGTTTTATTCATAATAATTGTTTATCTGTGTGAATTTCACATATTTATGTTTCTGTTGTACTTTTTTGTGCAATTATGTATTTTTTTCTGTAGTTTAATATAACATAAAAATGAGCCCAAATGATAATTTTATAATAAAGAAAACTTAACGTGGTATTTTAACTTTTTTATTTATTCGAGTAGTGCGAAATTTATATGTAGATTCATAATACAATCCTATTTCAGAATCCACGAAAATCTAAATAACAAATTAATATAATCTAAATTGATAACAAATACTCGGAAAATATAATCATGTAGTTGTTTTATATAGCATTATTAAAAACATAGCATTATCGTTAATTCGTTTCATACAAAAATTTCGCATCGCTCTATCGATTGTATAAATCTTATATCAATAATTCACCGATTGACTGAATATCCGCTAGTGAAAAAAAATATTTGCGACAATATTTTTCGCTTCGCTGCCTTTTGCGGTTTACTTTGTCAAAAAAGTGTTGCCTATACATAGACATAGCTAGATTACTTTTGGTAAAACCGAATTTCTAAGTCCTCTCACGCTTCGCATTCACAATAGCTCCCCTCCTTGAATCGTATGGGAAACATTTTCATTAGGCAACCCATACACGTATCGTTGTTATAGCCTGCCAGAATTAAATTCAAGCAGAATCATAATGACGATAGTGTAATCGAATACATATTCATGTGAATTAATAATATACCACAATAGTTTTACCTTAAATAAACAAATAAATTGAAATTAAAATCACTTGAATATTCAAAATAGTGCTATAAAAATTTTGTTAAATTTGCTTTTCGATAATCACATGAAAGACTTGTAAAATGTACATATAATATTCTCTCAAAATGGTAACAAAAAAATGTCAGTGAGAAAATCGATTATAAATAGCAAATGTAAATTTAAAAAATAGCTACATAATTATGAAATTAGATCTGCCGATAATTTACACATCCCTCAAGTATTTCCTGTGAAGTTTTGGACAAAGTATTTAAAACTTTTAATTATTTACCAAAATCAACTAGGAATAATTGAAAATAAATTAAAAAATATTGTTTTATAGAATTCATGCAACTTTAATCAAATAAAATTAAGTTAATAAATAATACATATATCATATTACTATATAACTGTTATTTTTGTTTTCCGTTAACATGCTTCTTATTTGTTCTTTTAAATTTAATGATAAATATTTTAAGTGTACTTATTATATTTTTCTAAATGTATACGTGCTAAATTTATAATTTTATTGTATTAAGTTATATCCGCAAAATGAGTTATTTCTCACTCATGCGAAATTACGTAATTAATAATGTTATTTATAATGCTTTGTCTGATTTAAAGCTGAGATTTCTGCTCTGGATTGTAACCTTGTTTATGCTATTTAGTTACTCAACTTATCAGTTCCTCAAATGTCTAATACCCTAATAGTAGGTAGGAATAATTGTATGAGTTTAAAAATATTGTGGGCCACAGGAACTAACATAGTGGAATAATTTAATTTGACTCTCAAACTTTATTTGCTATTGAATTAAAAAAATAAATACCGAATTACCGAAATTTTAAATATAGTCCGCCATTAAAATCGAGTTATATTATACTATTTAAATGTTATTTTATATATTTTTAGTAATAAGAGACGATCATAATTTAAAAATAATAATAGCTCGCTCAGCTGTTATTTTATTTTTTCATTATAGAAGCGTGTATGGGCTCACTCAAAGTTCCCACAAACAATGGTAAAAATCAATCGGGCTCGTTCGCAGCGCGTCGTGTTCTTGTTTTGGTTTCTCTAACCGCTAAACGTAAATAAATAAATGATTGTTAAACGTAAACATTGAATAAAAATGGCTGAAGGTGAACCCATTCATAAAGAGAAAATTGTGCACACATATCCATTAGTCAGGGTAAGTTAACCCCCTGATGACTCACTATGCATTACATAAACGCAAGTTTGATCGACAAAACGTATGACGTATTGATATTATAAGAATACACCTAGTTTTCAGTACTTTTTGATCTATACACAATTTAATAATAATATTAAATTAAATAAGTTAGATTCATTATGAAATAAACATAGGTTAAAACAAAAAACCATTGAAACAAGATGTATGAATTTTCACTGAAATATTATTGGTGAAATGTTATTTTTTGATGAATCCAATAATTCATATGCCAAAGATAAAAAATACCCACAAACCATATCACATTTTTAGATTCTTTGGAGCGACTTTGATTATTTATCTAACTCGAAATGAATGCTGGTGTGGATTTTAAAGAATCGTTTACTTTTGTCAAGTATATTTTTAGAACTCTGTTTTAAACAACATTTCATTCGTTAATTTATCTATTTAGCTTGTTTATCATTTCATTAAATGAAATATTTTTTCTGCCAAAGCAACCTAAAATTGATGTTTACTATTTTTACATAGTTGTAAAACCATTCCAACGATAATAGCCGATTTGTCAGATTGATGTTTCACTTTTCTAGTTTTAAAATTAATATATAATATCTATAAAAGCTTAGATAGTATTAAATATAATATGTATGTATTAGAAGTAAAGCGTAATAGTAAGACAGATTGCGTCAGAGCTAGCGTAATGTACACAAGTTCCCAAACTGTGTGTACTTTTAAGTCATAACTTCCTATTGTTAAAATACTTGAGTCGTGGATTTAAAAATGCCAGGCAATGTAGTGAAAATATAATACGGATTTTGTGTTTGCGATTGCGCGATAATTACATGACCGATTTTAATGAAACTTTGTTATGTGGTGTACAAAATGTTGTCTTATGTGTTCATCACTGTGACATACATGTGTATTGTGTATGTACGTACGATTTTTGCCAATGGTTGAAAGAGTAAAAAACAAAGGGCGTAAAAATGTATGCACGTTGTTTTTGTCTGTTTTAAGGCCACAACCGTGAACTCAATTATGATTTGCTTCTTGAGATTTTCAGAAAAAATACGTGGTAAAAAATCGCCACTAATTGAGACCGCGAAGCAAACGGTTTTTTTGCTCATTATTATGCCGAAACGTAATAGCTATTATTTGTCGGCAATAATAAAGTAGACGTATTGAAAAGAAGAAGTGAGAATATCGTCTGACGCAACAGTTCTCTCAGACTTATTTTATAACAATTATGTAACTCACTTCTGCCTTCTTTAAAAAATCTGATTGTTAAATAGATTGCATTTCTTTGTATTTTGAGCCTGGGAAAAACTATAAAATTAGATGAAAATGAGTATTGCACATATTATAATAATGTATTTATGCAATTAAAATATTAATGCTAGATTAAGATATGTTTTTACAGAAAAAAATATTTTCACTTAAACTATTATTTTATAATAACAAATAGCCATAAATTAAAAAAAAGTATAATTATGATTCTCCTAAAACAGATATATTCCTAAATCTTACCTTGATTAATTGAAAATATTCTCATTATACATAAAAATACAGTAATTTGTTAATACTTTATTAGTTGCCTTATATACAATATGGCACAAATACAGTATTGATTGAAAAGTTTTAGAAATTGCTCGATCGCTCGCGTGTTAAGTGACGAGAATGAGTGAGAGATAAGAGCATACGGTCAGCGTGCCCTTATCTCTCATTCATGCGTTTGTCAGAACAGTTAATTCTATATAGGACGCAAAGGTATTCAGATTGACGAACGAAGCAGGAATAACGACGGAGCGGCGACGGAGAGCACGCTTGACTTGTTGTGTTGATATCTGACAATGTTGCCAGACCAACCAAGCAAGTTTATATATGTCAACATAAAACTGACCCTAAGGATGAAAAACAGATCATATAAAATAAATACTGGCTATTCTTTTTGAATACTTACCAATGAAATGTAAAAAATACTGACTGAAAGAAATGATTCTGTCCATCTGTCAAAATAATTCTTAACATTTAATATAAATTCCGACCACTTTTGACCTTTTACTATAAATTCTGACTCATTGTAAAATAAATTCTGACCACAACCATATTAAAATTCTGAGCCGAAAAATACGAGCCTATAAAATTAAACAAATTCTAAGAGTACTAATTAATATTTAAAATGTCAATCGTAGTTTTTTTCTATAATAACGTATTTCTAAACACTGTTAAACAATATATAACAATATAAATTTTCCCAATTTTATATCTGTTGAGCACATATTTCTATTATCAATATTGGACCAAGTTCTGGATATGGTTATTTTATATCCATCTTTTATGCAATAACCGGTGTTTACTATTCTGATAATTTCTGCCTCTGTGATACAATGATTTTATGATTTTTCTTTTATGGTTCACCGCCTCTATGTTTCTTTGCTTTGTTCTGAAAAAAATCAAATTGTTAACCCCCACTACAATACTAATCCCTAGCTGATAAAAATTATACTACTCTATCTCTACACTATAAACACTTTTTAAAAAATCATAACCAAATGTCTTATCTTCTACTTTTGTATGGTCATACAAACATATTAAAAACAATTTTCAATATTTATCTACTAAGCTCTTGATATATTTATCTGTGATTATTTTTCAGCATTCTGATATGCCCGAAGAGATGAGAATAGAAGCTACCGAACTGAGCGTCACAGCCTGCGAAAAATTCGCCAGCAACAACGAACACGCAGCCAAGATGATAAAAGAAACCATGGATAAAAAATTCGGTCCCAGTTTCCACGTTGTCGTGGGCGAAGGTTATGGATTTGAAGTGTCCTATGAGGTAAAGAATATATTGTACCTCTATTTCGGAGGTAATCAAGCCATATGTATATGGAAATGTTCGTGATGTATTTTAAAATACCGTGTCAAGATGGAACAACACCAAAAATTACCACATAAATAGGGTAAACAAATAATATCTTAATTCACCGCATCATAGATTGATGCATGATTAGAAGAGCATGACTGATCTTTCAAATAGGTGCAGATATTATGCTTATTAATATTATAACAGTCATATCTTTATTGAAAGATCAGAACACTGATGATATAGCGTTACCATCTTAGTGTGTTACGTATAGTTGATTTGCCAAATGCCCTATATGTTAATATAAAACCAATCGATTTATAGCAATAAGCATTAGATGCTGGATATTTTTCAAAAATGTATTATTATATCATTTCAAGGATATAATATTAATTTATATTTAATTATGATTTATAAGGGAATAAAAAAAATGTATAAACAAATACTCAATATTCAATGATCATTGCTACAAAACTTCTGGTTTTTAATAATAATATAAATAGTTTATACCCTGTAATTAAAATTATACGATATAAAATTATTTACAAAAACATGAGCTTTCAATATCTATAATACATTAATATATAAAAGTGATATTACAGTACAAAAAAAGTTCAATAAAGTTAATACCAATGATACTCAAATAATATCCTTATTGATATACAACTTATAAGAAATATTAATATATATATATATATATTTATTTCACACAATTTAATATTTTATACTTTTATAGAAATAGTTTCAAAATGTATTATAATATATAATGCTACAAAGCAATGGGTTAATAACACAAAATTACATTTGAGAAGATTATTTTAGTTTTATTTTATTCTGAAAAGCATATTTTTGTGTTAATAATCTATCTATATCCAAAGATTGCTTATTTATTTTTTGCTGAAACAATTGACTGAAAATTGAGAGCTAAATTTTGTGCCTTTCACAATATTAATAAAATTGTATGCGAACATTTTTATCACTGTATCTATATAAATTGCTCTATATGCATATTTACATTATATTGTATTTTATGACATGTGTATGAAGTCATGATAATAAAAGAGATTAATATAAAATTATCAATCTTTTCATTACATAAGTTGAATGGGTAATAAAAGATATTTTATTTTTTTAATCATATATTTTTTCTAAAAAATACTAAACATTAAATTAACTTTAAAATATACAACTCCAAATTATTATAATTGTTAATGGATTTAAAATAAAATATATAATGTAATTATTATTTTAAATGAAATTCTAGTACGACATAAATCAAATATGCCTTAAACGATAGAATACTGAAAAAAGGATTAACAAGTGTCAATGAATTTGATATTCTTATGAATATGTATGTTCACATACTCATATATAAAAATTTGATATGCATTAAAAACATAATATGAATCACACAACTTTCATTGTATAACATTTCAGAAGCTGTAAATCAACAATTGATCAATTTTACATATTCTTAGGCAGAATAAAATTCAACAATGATTATATATTTTCAGCTACAAGATTTATAAAAGACTGGAACAACACTAGGAAGACGACGCTTAACATAAAATCAGACAGATTGTCTATAAATCGCAAACAAGCGTAAATGTACATACATAATACCTTTCTATAATTTCTTCATATAAAATGTGTAAAACATGTAACTATACGTCCACATTAATAGTTAAACATGGATTTTGGCACTTAAGCGAATTTCATAACTAACGTTAAAACATTCTAATACTGAATACTTTTGTGATGCGTTTTACTTATCGATTTTACAAATACATACGATAGAAAAGTATAAAATATTTATATATTATAAAATGTATCAATATTCAAAAAAAATGTCAAATAAGTTAAACAAGATTATCTTTGGCGTATATCGTCATTAAATTTTTATATTATATTTGTCAAAATCTAATGCATCATTGAACACAATACTCGATAAATTGCCATTGAGAAAGTATTGACTTAAAATTTATACAAAAAAAAAACATTTGTAAAATCATTTATTTATAAAAGCAGTTAAACATCATGTTTTATACACATTGGCACATCATTTTTGTACGCACTATCGATTAATATTTTCTAAATTTGTACAAGTCTATATAAGTTATCTAGCTATAAATCTAGGCAATCAGCATATAGACAACAATGTTTTGCAAATATATATTACTAAAAAAATAGTATTTTTTTTTCATGTAAATCAAACTCATCTGGCAAAAATCCAAAATGTAATCAATTGTCATTATAACAATATGAATATTCGCATCCAGCTGTATAGCCATAAAATATCAATTTATGAATAAATATTATAATATTTATGTAAACGTTAACAATGTATTAAACAAGCTGCCTTCTAAAAATGTATTTTGTGAACGTCACATATTGAAAAAAATATATAAATCGCAATCTTGTGACATTAATAACACTGTAATAATAACATATTCATACTCTAAAAACTATTTTATGAAACATTCGTAAATATGTGAATTTATATATGACGTTAACCGTCAGATGTCAAGGCCTCGAAACTATCTTTCCGTATCCAATTCAGACACAAAAAGATGTTTAATAATACTTAATATTGCGTTTGAGTACATCACATGTAATATTCAGTCTATTAAATTGACCGACAGGCTAATAAAGACTGATACTATCGAGAGTCTTGTTTTATAAAACTTTCAGATAAATACTTAGTTACATCTTGGCAGTGAATGCTCGATATTATAATCGATTCACGCATTGTCAGAATCTAACGGAAAATTTGACACTAAAATTTTGGCAGCCTTGGCGAGCTCATAAGCAGCTGTGCGTATAGTGTCCATTTCGGCTTCGCCCTCAGAAGCTTTGTTCTCGTCGTTCCACAAATCGCAAACAGTTTCTAAATTCTTGCAAGACGATGACAATTGGCATAAAGCAGAAGAAATCTTATCGTTACTTTTCTGTAAATAAAAAAATATCTATTACTTTTGACATTTCAATATATGTGTTTTTTTTTAAACATATCATTAAAGATTGTGGAAATATATCTTTATTTTCCGCAATTTAGAACGTATTCTTTAATTATATTTTTATTTTGCAAAATTGAACATATCGTAGACCTGTTTGTATCATACGAACATCCGATTGAAGCAAAAGATTCACCGCTACCAAAACGTTTTTTAAAAAAATGTATTTTTTTAAATGTGCGAAATAGCGAATTGTGTGAAAGTCGAACGTTAGAAAGTCGAGGGTTGCCTGTATGTTGACATTTACAAAAACTTTCAAGAAATTACTAATAGAATAATAAAATCATTAAATACCTTTGGAAAAATAGATATCAATTGTTCGACGGCCAATTTTATTTTAGATGCCTTTGAACCATACAATCGTCCTTGACCAATCGGATCTTGCATTGCGGCCCACAATTCTTGAATACCTTTTGTTATCACTTCAGTATGTTTATGTATTTCGGTAGCTACAGGCATAACGTTAGGAACGTTATTGATTGTTACTGCATTACAAGGGTTTTCACAAAGCACTTCATTGTTATCGGTAGATGTAAACTATAATAAACAATTGATTAAAGGACAACACAATCAAGAAAAAATATAATACCAAAAAAGGCAACTCACCTGATGCTTTGTCAATTGGAAATTATACTTTGATCTCTCTCTAGTTTCGTACATGCTCGTCGGCCTTTGATTCGATCTGTTCAAAGGTTTATAATCAAATAAATCGTTGCTGTATTCGTTCGGCGATTCCTTTTCCAAATCTTTATCGTTATCGTTGGTGCTCAGATTGCTTAAGTCTCTCGTCGGTGGCGAGCTACTGCTCAGAACACTGTTCCTCGACTCGGCAGCCGTTTTCTTTAATAGAGTATTTTCGCTCTTCAAACTCTCGAAATTGATTTGTAAGATTTCAAGTTTTGATTGTAAATCAGCTATCGTCACGTCTTTAAGCAAAAGTTGTTCTTTTAAAATTTCAATTTCTTTATTAAGATCGTTACTACTGGCGTTTGGCAAATGCTGCGGTGATGTGACAGAGCTACGGTCAGGTGGCAATGCTGGATCGTAAGTTTTTGAAACCCTATCCCCAATTTTAGGCGACTTATTCTCTTTAATTTCCTAGTTTAATAAAAATAAAGCATTAAGAAAGGTTAACTAAGTTTTTATAAAGTGTTAAGAAACTTACGTTGGGTGTTACAGGAAGAAGTGCAGCATAATCCTCGTCTGAAGCAACGGAATCATAAAGAGGTTCATCGTCAGAAACGTGGGGAATTTGTTTTAATAAGCTAGGCCTTATGTTTCCTTTACTAATACTAGGTGCAAGAGCTGACGTAAGAAAAATAACAAAAATAATAAATAAGCAAATAAAACAAATACATATCTATTTAGCTGTAGGATAATCAGGTTAGGAAATGTATTTTATGACTGATTATGACAATGATAGGGATAGGGAATTGCCAGAGTTTTTTATAATAAAGTTATTTTAAAATAAATGTATATTTACATGATGGGTTCAAAGTTGCTATGTGTTGCCTCCGCGAAGCATCTATTAGTATATCTTTGATCAACGCTGCCATTTCTCCCGGTAAAAGCCTGGCCAATTTTTGCCGTCCTTGATTGCGTGGAGCACTCAAGAGTGGATTGACAGGAAGAAAAGCCACCCCAAATCTTTCTAAGCCGATTGCACTAGTGACCCAAACTGAAATTTTATTAAAAGCAAAATAAGTTGATGAAAACAATGATTCGAGCATAGTAGGCATTGTTCATATCATTATAATCAACCCTGACGGTGTACATTTATATAATAATAATACAGCGGAACCCCCATCTATTTAACCACTGATTTTAATGATTCAAATGAAAGATTTATACCTGCTTCACATTCACGACGATCTACTTCGTCATAGACATCCATCACAAGCTCTTCAAATAGATGATTAGGCAACTAAACAAGACACAAAAAATAATTTATATATGTTTTAATAACTTGGGTTCAAGAAAAATAGAGATTTCATTATAAATGTAACGTAGAAGAGATACTAGACATAAAAAGTCGGTTCTTATCACCAGATATGTATGTATAGTGATATGGACAGGTTTTTTAATGTTTATTGTCTCTTCTTAGTTCAAAGATTTTTTTTTTATCATCACACATACACATGATAATAGGAATAGGCCATATTCAAACTTGCATTAATTAAATATTACTTCCTGATTATTTTTATAAAATAGCTATAATATTTATTTGACAATTATTTTACAGGCATAATATTTCTACTGTTATTTAAAAGTTCAGTTAAGTCTCACTTTTTATTGATATCTGAATAGAAGTATCTTCAAAATGATTCTTAATGAATTTTGTTCTCAGATAATACATTGTGCATTTTCTGTATGAAATGTGCAAAAATTATTTTTTTAATCATAGATTAAATTGTATCTGAGACATAGAAGAATGTTATTGCGCTATTCTAAAGCGCCATATTTAGATTGTTTATTTGTAGTAAAATATATTATAAATATGCAAGCCAATTAGTTGGATAATTTGAAAATAAGTTGTAATGGTTTCAAAAAAAACGTGGACCTTGTGAAAAAGTCCAATCTTTACAAGCCACCTTACTTCTCTATGAAAGAACAGAGAAAACGAAGGCTCTCCACAGCTCTCAACATAATTAACTACTTTCACAGCTTCATCAAGAAAAAGTTATAATTCTCAAAGAAGGTGCTTAGGTGCTAGACTTTGCTAGTGAATAAAGCAGTGATTCAAACTTACATTCGAAGCTACCTTCATGAAATGATTGTGAAGACCAGAACAAAAATCTGACGGACGTGACTCCATAAGTACATATAAGCACTTAGTTACATCTTGGTTATTAATGTTTATTTTTATATATTATTTTAATTATATATTGAAATAATACCGCCATTACGCACTGGAGTAACCTATTAGGGCACGATAGTCTTAATTTAATTTAAATAAATAAAATATATCCTGGGTCTATCAGAGAGGAATCTTGGTAATTCAATATGTTCCCGTGTGAAATTCGATCAAAATTATTTATATCATCTCACGAAAATTCTCTTACACATAAAGAGAATTATGATTTATGGAAAAATTCACATAAAAGAGCTAATAAATAAATAGAAAATTTGCTTCTAAATTAAATTAATGACCAAACAAAATATTGAAGAAGACTGCTGGAGCACTATCTTGATATAATATTTTTTCTCTCTGAAATAGGACTAGCGTTTTTTTGATCTGATACGTGCATTGGAAGCCAACATATTAGTAATTTTCTTAAGATTAGTGAAACCGACCAATAAATATGATTCAATATTAACGGAGCAAGTTTCAAAAGTTCAGCTGCACAAGAAGACAATCAGAGAATTCAGGTTTATTATATTTTAACGAGATTACAATACAAGTTTATTAATATTTGCAGCTCGTTTGTTCAAAAAGCGATCTAAGCCTAAATATTTTGCTGTTATTACTGATGCAACTCCAGATTCATCTAATAAACAAACGACATTAATTAATCGTTACTTTGCTTTGAAATTGCTAGGTATTTTATAAATTTGTTTAGATAAAGATAGGCGATTTTAGAACAAAAATATATTCCTTACACAACATTTCAAAAACAAGATAACCAGCAAAACTAGAAGCGGTAAAACCAGTGGCTCTAAATTTAATATTTGAATGAAATCGGTTCAAGAAGCCTTCCCGTTTATGCATAAACACAGATTTTTGCTTTTGAAAAATTTGTCAAAATTTTAATGTGTTCTTATGACTACAGTTTGGCTGAAAATACTGTTATTACATCAAACCTTTAAAGTAAAGCAACATTGGATGTAAAAAAATATAATATTGAGTACTTAATTGAAGATAAATAAAAACTTTGAAGTCGGTTCTTGATGAGTGTAAAAAAATCGCAACCAAAAATGAAATCACTACAGAATTTGAAATAAATCATCAATTAAAAGACTAAAATTCTGAAGAACATTCGCATTTAAGCGTTTTTGACAAAATTATCAATTTAATAATAAATAGAATGTGGCAATTTCTATAATTTGCAATTTTTTTGAAGTTTTATGGAATGGTTTCTAAGGCAAAATTTTTGCTAGAGAAATTTGAAAACGAAAGTGTAGATAAACTAATATTGTGTAAGCGTATTTACAAAACCAATTTTAATTTAAACACGAAACAAGCAGAATTATTTTAATAAATTATAGACATGGGATTCCTAAACATATTACCCAACACAGCGATTGTGCTTAGAATTTTTTTAATTTTGTGAGTGTCGCAGAAGATGAAAGATCATTTAGTGTTCTGTAAAGAATTAAAAAGTTTCTATGATCGACAATGAGTCAGGAGCGACTGGACTGGCAAGACTTAACATTAATTATCAGATAGCGTGTATTTTAGACGTATAAATAATAATAACCAAATTTTCTAATGGAAAAAAGTGAAATAATTAAATATTATAATCGAATAAATATTTCATACCATTGATTTATTTTGCCCAATTTCTTTTTAAATTTTGAAGGACTTTCAAATATATTTGCCTCAAGCCTTTCATTTTCTTTGAAAGGTCTTGCATATACCAATTAATGTTATCTTTTTAAAGAAACAATCTATCAATTACATATCAATCACAATATAATACCAGTTGAAGTTTTCCACGAGCAGCCTTGGCAACTTCAGTCATCTCGTGGGAGCTTTTCTTATCAAGTGACAAATAATGATGTCCTTCTTTGTGGTTTGGTTTTTTATTGCAAAAATGATAACCCAAACGGTCCGTGACTTCATAAACTAATTCTAACATTCTATCGGCTAATTCGTTGTGTCCGCCTACTCTGTAAAATAAAAAAAATGTAATTATCATTGCATTAAAAGCGAAAATATAAAAATACAATATCGTCAATAAGGAATACGAGGAAGAAATAGTGGATTTATCTAAGATGAACGAACTAAATCATAATTCCACAAGGCAACTACTGATGGGGAGTTCAAATCTGCATAGTGAATAGAATAATATTAAGCAAAATCCGACAAGCAGTGATTGTGAGTAGTAATTCTAATTAACGAGTTAACGACAAGAAAGGAAGAGAGTTTATCTCCATACAAAGTTTGTCTTTCTGTAACAATTTTAAATTCTTTACAGAATGTTCTGTTGTGAATTTCTAGTTCATCGTATTTTTTTTATAAAAATGCTATGTAAGTAGCAAATTAATGATTATTTTAATTGCAATAATATAATTAGATTCAGTAACACATTTCATTATTTTGTGTTAATTTTTTTCTGAAACATAATCTAAATTATTATGTAAGATGAAATCAATTCTTCGGTTCAAAAGATAATGCCAGTTGAAGCATGTTCATTTTAGAACATAAATGGAGATTATTAGTTGATTACTTAAATTCTCTAAAGCCAACTGGATGAATGACAACAGCATAAAGTAGCCCTTAATGTTGGTAGTGCTATTATGCTGCTAATTCAATAAAACTATAATATTACGTGGTTGGTTGTATAAGAACTGAATTACCAGCACGAGACAAGTGGTATAAGTCTCTGACTATTGAATTCGAATATCATATATCATATAGCGTCTAAAAAAACATTAAGGTCTATATTATAGACCTTAATGTTTTTTTTAACTACTATAGTGTTTGAGATATCGGAATTAGTGATTATTATATAATTAAAATTCTGATCGATCATCACAGATTAGGTTTACCCATATTTTCCTAATCTTACAGATGAATATCGTGATGATTAATTAAGATCAAACCAAGTCGTAAATATTAGGAATCAAAAGTTCTTTAACAATGAGTTACTTCAGCTCATACAGAATATCTTGTCTGTAGTAAAAAAATAAATGAAAAAAATAAGACAAGAACCCTAACAGGCATATTTTTAAAAGTGAGAATGTATTTATCTAGTGAGAATGTATTTGTCTTAGTCTTGCAGTTAGAATAAATAGTGGAGTCATTTAAAGTAAAAAGTATTGATTTAAGATAAATGCTTCTCCTATAATTAATTATATGTCATAATGTAACGAGTGAAGACAGGTGATAATTACTAAAAAAAAATAGAACATTTTCTATAATGTGTAAAACGTTGAAAGGATAGGATAAATCGGAAAAAATTTTAAGCAAAGCTAGTTTATATTTATTTAAAAGGATAAATACTTTGCTGAAGCCGACGGAGTATTGCCTGACGAATCTTTTACGTTAGGATCTGCCCCCCAAGCGATGAGCAATTCTGCTTGTGAGGAGTTTCCTGTTCGACAGGCTACATGTAAACATGCAGTTCCTTTTTCCTAATGATTATAAATAAATAATTATTATCAAAATGCAATGCAAAAATGATTAAACATATAATACAGACCTGATTGAAATAATTCGGATCGGCTCCTTGAACCAACAGCCTGAGCGAAGTGTCCAAATTTGCACTTCTAACACTGGAATGCAATTGCCTGCTCAATTCAGTTTGCGTACATGGCACGTCGTCTTTTCTCGGTTTGAACATAAAAGCCAGTTTTTGATGTTTTGCTTTTATAAACTCAGATTTAACCCTAGATGGAAAAGTATATAGTATATACATATATAATTTAATAAAGCTCAAACTAAACAAAATCAATTGTGTAAAATGAAATTACTGAAGTGAGTCCTTCGGCTGCGGTTTTCGTCTCGTGTGTTTAGTCACCATCGGATCGAGGAGTAAGTGTTCCCATATCGAATTTACATTTTGAACGGTCATAGCATTAACCATCTGAAAAATTAAAATTTATTTTCTCAAATCTACCGACAATCTTTATTGTGCTAATTATTGTCTTATCCGTACGGAGAGTAAAGTCGGAGGCCAAGTCCCTTGGTGGAGAGATTTCACGTGCGATATGTGCCTGCCCATGCTTCGATGGACACTGCAACACTCGACGCAGAGTAAAATACCTCGGTTTATCGACGCCCATGACGGATCTGCAAGTCATAAATAGATTTGATCATTCACGATAAATTAAAAATTGACAACGTGCTGACTCTACACAAGTTGACCTTTTAATTGACTTTATTAACGTCGAACACAACGCGTCTTTGAGACACATTGTTCATTTTTGTAAATTTTAAATCAGTTACTGTTGGAATAAAAAATATAATTTATTTAAATGACATACGTTTTTTTTCATCGATTTTTTTTACACGATTTTCAAATAACATGGTCCAAAAAAATATTGAAAACATATTTTTACTATATTTTTACACGAATTATTTGTTCTAACTCGTTTGCCAGAAACAATTGTATTTCATATTTTCAATTTCGCGCGTTATTGCGTCCCAATGCTTGAATAAGCGACATTGCATTGCATACGGTGGGGGCTTAACAATTATTTAAGATATATCCGTAATCCTTATTTGGGATTACTCGGAACATTTCATCGCTTATTTAAGGGATGTATATATATTTTTTGAGTAGTTACTTAGTCAATTGACAATCAGCTTTTGCAGTGAAAATATTTATAAAAATTATAATGCTAAGTCGTCCACAATTTTATAATATTGCATATGTACAAATTATGTTATAGACAATTTTTTTAACATTTTGTCAGTTATAACTAAACAACAATTTAAGGAAGTTCTTTAAAAATGTAGAAATGGTGCATTAAATTTGGTTAAGTGTAAATATAAATATGGTGAAGGTTGAGTTATACTAAAAATGTGCTTACGTGATACGCATAAAACGGAGGTGTAAAACTTATGCAGTCGTATACCTTCCAAAAAAGTGTTATTTACCAAAGAAAAACAACACAAAAACTGGACTGTTTTAGATTGAAGAAGAATGACGAATGATAATGAGAGTAAAATAAATTTATGAGGATCAGTAGTGGAGTGCACTATGTTCGTCGTCAAGGTGAGGTAAGACTGTGCGATATCCAGAGCCAAACGATACGAGGGTTGCTCTTATAATCCAAAATGGAAACTATTCACGGCATAAGCGAAACAGTGGATCATAAAACTGTCATGGGATTTTTCGTTTCCCTGTAAAAATAGTTTGTTTTATTTTTAATGGTTTGATCAATGTAGGAAAGATGAGATTAAAAAAAAGTTTATTTTATAAATTATTGACCAAAATATATCATTTGTATTTAATTTTTTATGTGCAAAAATATATATTTATTAAAAAGTAAATATTACTGAATATTATTATTATCGACCAAATATTGATAAGTAATGATTTGATCATTTTGAAGCAAACAATAGTATTCTATAAAATGAAATGCAATAAAAAAACACACAAATCTGTATGGACTTATGTGTGTAAGTGCGGGGGAAATCGGTTATAATTATAACAATAATAATTATGAGATTTATCAGAGTTGTGTAAATATTATTACTATGAATTCCAAAAGGCTAAGAAAGTTTTATGCGGACACGGACACGGACATAAAGATAAAGGAGGGCACAAATGAGAATACAAATGAGAAAACACGGCAATTTTGGAAGAGTACCTGAAGCGCCGCAGTCCGCGCAACAGTCGTTGAAGGTTCGAGCTCGCCGAAACATCGGACAGTCTGACAGTCTGTCCGCTGTCGTCGTGCTGCTGCCGAGCAGCGAGAGGCAGCAGTTGTCTCGCGCGGTGTGGCTATGCGCAAAAAATACGTTTCACCACTACAATACGTATTTTTCACTATTACCTATTATACCAGTCATTTAAAATCTATGTAAATAATTGAAATAGAAAAATTAAAGGTACCTGTTAATTATATCGGCGCCACGCTTAGAAATCAGATTTTTATTAGCATATTCTCTGACTTTTGGCTCCAACGCCTGCTAAAGTGGCCAACCGCATTTTGCTATTTAAATACATGAAATTTAAAACTTACTTTTTTATTGCCGTACTATAACAATTGACTGTTTATCAGTGTTGGTGATAACACTGAATACCACACGACGACACTGAAAAACGGTTAATTGCGATTTTTAACCGATGTTTGGGGAATACACAAGTTTCAATTTTTATAAAGTATTTATGTAGCAAATATTGTTGGCTACTTTCGCAGGCGTTAGGGCAAAAAACAAATGTTCATAATATTACTTTCTGAGCGTGGCGCAAGGATGTCATTTGGGAGAGGCAAGTGGGGGAATTTGTCCCCTTCCCTTGAATTTACTCAGAAAGATGCACGTCATTTAATTAAATGCTATGAATCCTAATGAAATAGAAATATTAAAAAGCTGAAATGACGTCCTTGTTTCTAAAATAGAAATTCACGGGTTATCTCTCAAATAAAATCTTGCAATAACAGTCTTGAATCTATCCCGAAAATATGTTTTTTAGTATGTCATTTCGGTGAAATCAAACCGAAATACATTTTTACTAGTATATATATTTTTTTCAATGAAAATATAAGTTATCTGGCAGATTTTAGTAAAATTATTGAATTTTAACTCTTCCGTTTGTAGTAAAATAAAAATTTACACGCTTATTATTTATTTACATGCGATGTATAAATGTTACAGTGGATGCGTATTCTTTGGTAAAGTTATAGTTTTACTAGTTTGGCGACGGAAGGGTGACGGAAGCCGCTGCAGTAGTATTTTATTGTGATACGAAGTTGTTACATGTTGTTAACAAGTGTTCAAAGCGCGGGGCTCGCACTAGCGGCATACGAGCCCGTCTGCGTCAAAGGACCAAGGGAGTCTGTTCGTCAGTGCTACCCAAGTGCCGCCAAGTTTTAGCCATAATGAAATATTGGAAATTTGATAGAAAGATATTTTTGTTAGCACCGATGTAAAATAATACGTTGCAGTAACCGATCAAAAATATTTTCGTAATAATGAATAATATTTTCAATAAAACCAATAAGTATTATTAGCATTTTTTCACATTCTTATACATTAAAAAATAAAGTTAATGAAACTTCAAATAATTTATACGTGTATATTGGAACGAACTACGCGGGATACGCGTGCTAGTTAGTTCTTATGTCTGATTTCAAAAACACGTGTGCTTGTGTAAAAGTTTTACTGAGCTCGGCGCGATCCGATCGCTTCGTAACGACGGCGTTCGCGAACGCATACAAGAGGCGAAATGGGCGTCAACAATAGTAATAAAAGAGTGCCAAATTATTAGAAAAATAAAACAACCTTCAATAGTCAAGGATATTTATTTGAATATGTTCTGTTGGCTTTGCTACCTGCCTATTCATTTAGTTTATTTTATTGTCTTCGTCCCATCTACTGCAATTGAGAAATACTTCAAGTGGAAAAAATGTAAATAACACACCGCCTTGTATTTGTCTTCCAAAACTAAAAAAAAAATAATAACCCTTTTTTACTTGTAACGAAATGCCGGGACTCACCCACATATTCGGAAGCCGAGTATAATGATAAATACAATCACGTTTATATGTGGGACTGCGTTTAAATCTGATTTTCATATTCCCGCACGGGCTCGACGGTCAGAATAAAAATAATAAACGGTCAGAATAAAAATAGTATAAAGTCAGAATAAAAATAACACATAGTCATAATAAAGTAACTTGCTACCATAGTCACATATTTTATGCAGAAAACTTGAAGTTAACCTATTTTATTATTTCATTCCAATTGTGGTACTAACATATGCGTCTTCGCTTTTTGATTTCAATTCTGACCAATTAATATAAATTATGACAATTTAATATTTATTCTGACCATTTAATATTTATTCTGACTGCTAGTATTCTGACCGATGCATTCTGACCATTTAATTTAAATTCTGACCAATGCAATATAAATTCTGACCAAAATCATGTTAAAATTCCGACCCGAAAAATACGAGCCATAAACAAATAGAAAAATTTGGTTTAAATAAAATAGTTAATAAGCCAATTTTTCGGTACTTTGTTGTTATCGGTGGGCAAATTTAAAAGAATATTTATTAATTTGTTATGACATTTTTTAAGTAGAATTTATCGTCGATAAAATTGACGCAAATTGTAGCAAATATTGGGATATATAATTTTCAGAAATATTTTTAAATTAAAATTCAAAATTAAAATATGAAAAGGAGAAGGAGAAGAAAGGATGTGTTTGTATATAAATAAAGAAATATTTTTCGTAGCATAAAGTAGGCAGTTGTAATATATCACATTATTAGAAGGCTTAAGACCCGGGCGGACAGGCCGGAAGCGCGCGCTTAACTTCTGTTCGCCCGTAACGGTTTTGCATCATGGTCGTGTCCTGCACGCGGGGCTGCGGGAAAAACGCAGTTTTAAAGGTATGAGTAGTTCGTTGAATCAGTAAGATAGACGATCGTCGAATTCGACCAGCTATTTGTATATAAAAACGTTATTTTTGTTTGTTTTGACGACTTTTGGTTTTGAGGTTATGTTTTAACTAACTAGGTAACATTTTTCAGTCGGGATGCCAAACTATTAAGTTATGTTTTTGGGTACAAAGATTCGGTTTCTTGCATCTCTCGGTTTCTCGCATCTCTCGGTTTCTCGCATCTCTCGGTTTCTCGCATCTCTCGGTTTCATTCATTTTGAAGGAACCTTCTAGTCCACATGTTTCTTTTTTCTTATTAAATTATAATTTTTTTATAAAAAAATATATCGAGAACCACTGTAATGCGTATTTTTATTTATTGATCAATATAGGAGCATAATAATACATGATTTAAAATTTTCAGCGACCGAAAACTGGCGACGCTTTATGCAAAGAATGTTTTTTTCTTGCCTTCGAACTGGAAATTCACGAGACCGTTATCAAAGGACGTCTATTTAAACGGGGCGATTATGTGGCGGTCGCGGCCTCGGGCGGAAAAGACTCGACCGTCTTGGCCTATGTCATGAAACTGCTGAACGAGAGATACGATTATGGATTGAAGCTGGTGTTGCTGTCGATCGACGAAGGAATAACTGGATACAGAGACGACAGCTTGGAGACGGTGAAACAAAACCGCGACGATTACGAGATGCCTTTGAAAATTCTCTCGTACAAAGAGCTTTACGGGTGGACGATGGACGAAATAGTCGCCGAGATTGGAAAAAAAAACAATTGTACTTTTTGCGGAGTGTTTAGAAGGCAGGCCCTCGATCGAGGCGCTGCACTTTTAAACGTCGATTGTATTGCAACTGGACATAACGCAGACGATATCGCTGAAACTGTTTTGATGAATATTTTACGAGGCGACATATCCAGATTACAACGGTGCACTTCCATAGTAACAGTTAAGAACAATGCTATTTTTCACTGCGTTTCTTTTTATTATTGTATTTTTCAAAATAACTTATGCAGTTTATGTTACAGAAAAGCGACGACGGAAGCCGGACCAGGGTTAAACCTTTAAAGTATGCGTACGAAAAAGAAATCGTCATGTATGCTTATTTTAAAAATTTAGTATACTTCTCGACCGAGTGTATTTATTCTCCAAATGCATACAGAGGTTACGCCAGAGCTCTGTTGAAAGATTTAGAAAAAATTCGACCGAGCGTAATTGTGGATATCTTACATTCGGGTAATATACCTTTATTGTTTAACATGTTATCGTTTTGTCTTTTTTGGTTCGTTCTCAATTTGCTTCTTTACAGGTGAAAATATTTCCGTGAAACAAAATACAAGATTACCAACAAGAGGTAAATGTCAAAAATGCAACTTTGTGTCTTCGCAGACCATCTGTAAGGCGTGCGTTCTTCTAGCAGGTTTGAACAAAGGTTTGCCAAAATTAGGAATTGGTAAATCTTCAAAAGTTAAAAAAATAATGGATTTTTAGGATTATATTTGTTATCAACATATTGTAAATCTATCTGTTTAACATGTGTCGCGCCATGTTCACAAGCGCCGTCAGTCATTTGTTAATTGAGTTTTAACATATGATGTGCTTTTAAAAATTTCAAATGAATTATAATATATATAGGACATGCTCTGATTGTGCCACACGCGCAACTTTTATTTTGAAATAGATTGTCAAACAATGCTGGACGTTGGTATCAGTTATCAATAGATAACCATTGCCATTTCCCATATAATTACCAGCATTGTGTTACTACCGATCCAGAAATTCTGATAGCATCTCGTGTGGACAAATTGTCTTGTCACAAAGTAAGTTTACTTCACACAAGATAAAAAACAAGTTTTGGAAGCAGTAAAATGCTGCTTTATAAGTAGTGTGGCGATCACACATATAGGCACATTTAAAAGGGCGATTGTCTCATTGTTTAATGACCGTGACCAAAAACGTTCATTCGTTAACAATGAGACAAACATCATGACACAAGAGGGATTTCTTTTGACCACACACAACACGGGTCGTTAAGAGAATCCCTTTTGTGACAGACTCAATCAATCACTACAATGCAAACCCTTTCCGAAGAATTCGAAAGCCAAGCAAAAAACTCACTTTCGGAAATATAAATAAATATCGCCCTGAGACATCACCACCTGCGCCACTGTGGTTGCGTCGCACCCGCACCGCGTCCCGCTGACCACTGCCCCCGCGACCGCAGTATTGCCACTATGCCACACGCCCTCCTGATGCCCTCATCATACAAATTCCTCGAGATAGCGAGGCCGTCGTCGCTGTCGTGCTGGTCTGCGAACAGCTTCTTGGATGTCATTTGTACAAACTTCTTGCTCGGTTGGGGCCTCCTCTGCTGGGATTCGATGCGGCGAAGGACCGTATGCCTGCAATAGCGCACCTTCGACCAATCTGGTGCCATGCTCTTCCTCCGGGGCTCTTCTCAGGTCTAAGACGTGCCATGGGATTCCGTCTACGATAACATTGTTTGATGATATAACGCCTGTTACTCGTCCCTTGGCCCATGTCTTCGTGCACGACGGTTGAGCTGGCTTGATTAGTACCATCTCGTTGACCTCAAATCTCGCCTGCTCCGTCGGTGGTTCCTCAACCGCTACCGCCGGGTGTCTCCATATGTATTTATGCTGACCACTGCCCCCGCGACCGCAGTATTGCCACTATGCCACAGCCACGAACACCTTCATCGCGAGAAACGTCACGCCGTAATCATCCATAGTCCGACGTGATTAGTGTGTGTTGAATATTAAGGATCTTTTGTTTAAAGTGTCTCCGTTATTACTAGATATAGAAATTTCTATTGGCACTGCTTTCTCTTGAATAACCACTGTATTAGTATTAGATGTTTTACTTATGGTTCTCTTGAGTTTGTATAACTGCAATAGAATATAGAAAAGTGTTATTCCATATAAGAAAGTCCAAATACTGTGCCATAGATGGGGGATACTTACAATTCCTGATACCCTAGAAGAGTGGAGCTCATGTGTTAAATCAAAGAGACTAGTATCCTCTGACGACAAAGTGGGATCAACCATCACTGTGCTTTTGTAATGAACCAAATCTAATCTTTCCTTATGCAGTAAAGGTCTATTCATATATGATACTCCCTCATGAGGATAAATTCCTGAGCTTAAAACTAGCTGAGTAGCTTGTAATTTAATAAGATGTGAAGCTAATATTTTAGAAGCAGAAACTCTAGTTAATTCTGGTGTTAGTTTATACCAGGATTCTCTTATCTTAAACATAGAATTGGCTGGGTCACCGCATCTAATGTTGAAGCTGTTGCGAAGCTAATATTTTAAGAGCAGAAACTAGTTAATTCTGGTGTTAGTTTATACCAAGATTCTCTTATTTTGAACATAGGATTGGCTGGGTCACTGCAACTAATGTTGAAGCTGTTGCAACTTCTCCTTTTTGGGGATGGCCGTCTTTTGTTCTCGAAGAACCACCCTCTCTCGACGGAATTCAACGCCTCAAGCACTATTGAACTGCCTTTGTCGCAAAGCACCCATCATTAATCGGTTCCGATATGCTTTTTTCTTTAACAAGAATGGCCCAGCATAGTCCACTCCGGTGATTGTAAATGGCCGATTTGGTTCAATTCTGGTGGCCGGTAAGTTATCTATCATTGGGTCTAGTATCTTTGGCTTGACCCTTGTGCACCGTACACATTGTCAAATGACCTGCTTCACTTACGATCTCCCTGACGGGAACCAGTACTTTATGCGCAGGGATTCCAAAACGGCTTGAGGACCCCCGTGTAACAAGTTTGCATGCTCACGTTGGATTATCAGCCGAGTGAAATGCGTCTTGGTCGGCAACAGCACCGGATATTTGGTATCATAGCCCCAATTGCTGTTCACCAAATGACCACCCACTCGTAACAGACCTTCGGGGTCAACAAAGGGAGTAAGCTTTACCAGGTTCCTTTGTTTCGCCAAGGGAAGGCGTTTACTGGACTTTCTCTTCGTCTGATATGTTTGCTTTTCGGCAAACGATATTTTGAAAAAGGATAGAGCAATGATGCATAAATATATATAAAAATTGTCTGAACAGAAGCTATCATAAATGACTCGAGTAATTGTATGCAAATATTTAGTGACATTTGTGATTGCTAGTTTGATTGGGATCATAACAGTACAATTGTCCCTAAGATTAATAAGCACTTCTGAATTGACAAATATTTTGGAATATTCTTTCATGTAAACATAGATGATAATAATAATTATACTAAACGTACATTATTAAAAAAAAATTATACCTGTCATATTATTTTAAAATCAAAGTTTACCTTTTCTCATAATTTTTGAATATATGGATGCACAAATAATGTATTTTTTTAATACATTGGCCTCCACGGCTTTTCTGTCTTACCTTCATATACTTAGAATCCTACAAGGTATCCAGTAACTGCACGTGTTTTAAATCCCCTTTTAATTAGCTTCATTGGCATGTATTGCTTGAGTAACGTTCTTCCTTTGAACGCTACTATGCTTTCATCTATTAAAATAAATCGCGAAGGTGAAAATGAAGCTGGAAATATACTATTCAAATGGATTAACAATGGCTGTATTTTGAAAAGTCGATCATAGACCTTATGTATCCTATCTAGCATATTATTATTGTTATTCAAGTATAAAAATCGTAATATACATAAAAACCGTTTCATGCTCATAACATTCATTATTTTGGTAACTAAAATTTAAATTATTTGACCAATAGTGGCGTATTGAAGGTAATTTATGAAACCTCATAATAATTAATATTCCGATAAATGCATTTAGTTCTTCAAGAGTTAGGTTTAGGTTGCGTCCTCTTTGTGTAGCATGTAAGCTACTTTGGTAAACAATTTCAGCTAAAAACGATATTGTCAATAAATTGTTGAAGACTTTTATCGGGCTTTTTGTATCAACACTGCATTTAGCACCAAAACCTGATTGAAAGTCGTTGAAGAAAATTTGCTTGGGTTTCCTTCGGTCTTTGTCCATGTAAATGCATTGGTATTTTTTGAGTTGCCACTTTCGATGGGTGTATTTAGTTCTTCACTGGAACTACTGCTATAATCTAGAGTAGTGGTTCTCACTTAAAATTTGGCTGTGGCCGCATTACAGACATCAACATCAAATGCCTTGTGGTCGCACCATTTAACGATATGGTTACATAAAAGAATGTGTCAAACACATCGAGTGCCGGCATGGGGTACAAAATTACCCCAGATTCAAATTGTGTAATAATGAACTATAAACTAATATCAAAGTAAAATCTCTCCATCATCTAAAATCCATTTTATTGCCATCAAATCATTTATAAATAATTCTCTTCGAGCGTACGTACTAGAGAAAGATGCAGATGCAAACTGACTCACACGCGCCCGACCGGAAACAACAAGGTCAGTCAGCGAGCGTTCAATAAGTTACTACGCAAAATAAAGCAATATTTTATTTCGAAACTTTTTTTAGTTACAAATTAAAACTATTTATCGAGTAAAAATAAATATAAAACATATAACACAAGGTAAAAATATAAACATTTATAAATCAAATTCAAAAAATATAATTAAAAATTATTCTGCTACAGTTCTTTGGCAATTCTCACAAGATAATTGCTTTACGCTGTGAGCACTGCAAATTGCTCTTTTGCATTTATAGCAAAATATTCGAGTTTTCCTATCGCGAGTTCTTGGACAAAAGGCACATCTGGATGATTTTGCTATACCAGTGCTGGATTGAAGATTTCTAATGCTCGTGCCTTCTAAAACTTCTACGGGAGCTGAATCGATACCAGTAACAGTGAGAAATGTATCCATTGCATATATGATTGCTTTGTTCTTAATTTTACCGTTATTTTTTCGTGTAAGTACATTAGGTTTAGACAATTCTAAGCTTAGTTGTCTGATAAATGTTTTACGGCGACTGCGGTCATTTGCTCTCCATTCTGGATACTTTTGGGTCCAAACAATGTATGCATTTAGAGCTGCTATATCTAGAAGTTCCATGAATATTCGAAACGGCCATCGCCTTGTAGCCCTAACACAAATATTCTTGAGTCATTATATCACCGGTATCGACGGCTCCCTTTGTTTTATTATAATGGCTAATTATTACTGGTTTCTTTATTACGTCGCGTTCAATTCCTACATCGTTGAACTGAGTTGAGAGCAACAATACACATTTTTTAACTCTAGGGACATATGACAATAATGTTATCGTGTTTGTGAAACCGAATAAACTTGAGTAGCGTTCCTTAGTTGCATTATTTAAAAATTCTTTTGGAACTTCCCTCTTATTTTTTCGTAAAGTTCCTGTGATTGTTAATTTATTCACAAACATCAACTCAGCTAGAGGAATTGACGTAAAAAAAATTGTCTGTTGTAATGCCCCTCCATGAGCCAAAATAGGGTTCTGATAATTGTGTCACTATTCGTTGTCCTTGATTTACCTCTCTTACATTGTTTAGAATCCCAGTATATATTTGGAGATTTAAGACATAAGCTGTAGAGGAATCAGCAACAATCCATATTTTTATACCATATCTTCCTTATTTTGTTTTCATGTATACACGAAAAGGACAATTTCGTCTGAACGCAGCCAATCTTTCATCAATTGTTATATTTGCGCCAGGAAAAAATTATTTACGCATGCCTTTGAAAATTGCTCAAAAACAGATCTAATTGGCTCCAATTTGTCACCGCTTTCAGCGAATCGTTGGGCTCTGGTATCGCGATCATCAAATCAAATGTGTCTAAATATATACTGGAATCTATCTCGTGACATAACGGCAGTAAAAAAATTAAATCTAAAGAGAGTATTTGTACTCCACAATTCATTTACATAGATGCTAAGAGGACGGCAATAAATGCATACATTTCATTTACTGATATATTATCTTCTATCGAATTATTTTTGTTTATTTTGCTGCAAATTTGATTAACCATTTCCTCGGTTATATATAAAAAAAATGGTTCTCGCATCGAATTGATTTCTTGACTGCCATTTAACAAACGACTCGATGGTGCATTTACAATGTTATGGGCATTGCGCCTACTGGATGGTCGACCAGGATTTGAGCTCCACACGAATCCAGATTTTAACGTGTAACAAATTTCATCACTCATATTTTCTACGTCGCTTTCTTCATCAACAAGCGATATATTATCATCATAATCTTCGTCAATTTCCACATTGTCGTCAACATCCGAAATATTATCCAGGTTCAGGTTTTCAAAGTCTAATTCGTTATTTTCATCACTATCAATCTCTTCTTCCGATGAATTGAGCAAATTTTCGTATTCATCCATAATTAAAAAGACTGAAATATAAAATTGTTTAGGAAAAAATATATAGTAAGTAAATGATAAAATTCCTTTATTTATTTTATTACATATTTGCTGATGTGTTAAATTACACGTGAATATTTCGACTGTCAAGCAGAAATTACGCAAAAACACTAACGAGAACGACCAACACCAACGAACGGTAACTCACAACTAAACTAAACATGTGACCCTCCGCCTTTTGGTTGCGCGCGCATTTACTAATACGTGTATATGCATACGTTTTTGGGCCTGTAAAATTTTATTTCAAGTCTTAAAAGTAGGATATTATTTTTATCTTTCATTATTTTTTTTTATTTTTTTGCATTCCATTCATTAGGATATCTTTGTAGATTACTATAAATATCAAATATATATCATTAGTATATTACAAATGATTCATCAAATAAAAAATTTGGGGTACAAATTAACCCCGCTTAGACACGTAAAGGTTAAAGGATTCGATCGTGTCCTTCGGGCTCTTATTTGCGTCTCCTATTGGCGTGAGTACCACGGCCGTGGAAATTGCCTATTGCACAGGGCGGGCCTGAGGAACCTCTCCCCTGAGCTCGTTTACGATGCTAGCCATCGTGGGCAGGGGGGGAAGATGGCTCTCGATCGCCCTTAGGCGCCGGTCGAGATCGGGGTTTACCGGTGGGGCTGTGTGCTCTATTTTTGTTGTGGCGAGAGCCTCTCTAGCCCTTCCAAGCGAGATTTAGATCCAGTTTTCTGGCTTTCAGGAGCCGGTCCTATGCGTCGATAGTGTTCGCAAATTCCGGGATCTGCCTCCTCAGACGCTCTTTAAGCGCTTCTTCTGTGCCCTTGCGGGCGGTTGGAGCGGATGGTTGGGCAGGGGACAACGAGCTCGCCCCCTCGGAGGTCTTGGTCACGGGTGGTAGAGCTGGGAACTCCTCTCTTCCTGTTTTCTTTTTAGCGGCCGGAGCCTTCTCCGGTCTGGTATTGCCCTCCTCCGAGCGGTTACTTGCTTTCCCAATTTTTCTTTTTTCTTTTGGGGGCCGGGTTGGCACCCATTTTGTTTTTGGTGCCCACTTAAATGTTTTTTAATTTTATTTTCAAATTAAGATAATTAAAAATCATTGACATTGCCATCCTTGTTTATTGCATCACGCAAATGTATGTATTTTTCAGAACGTAGTTTTTTTCTGATTTATGCGAATATATAACAAACATTCAGTTTCAATCTTTGCATACATGTCAACAATGTATTAATGAAACAATTGACGACATTTTAAAATGTGATTTTCTTCATGTTCACAAATCATCAATCTGTATGAATAGTAATTCATAGCACTGACTTTTGTTTGTTTCTTCACCTAAAATTGAAAAATTGATTATTTTTTTATTATTAATTAATTAAATAAATTTATTTATTACCATTTGCTGGATTTATCATTTTGATGTTGAAATGATATCCATCTTCTCCTTCCCAGAACAAATTGGTAACTATGCAAATGTCGATTTTATCCTCACTGGTAACAGCTCCAGCTTGTGTCGAATTCCACATCAGTACATTCAAATTCTTCTTAGAAGAGGACATCTAGGTACTCTACCATCATGATGGCTATCTCCATTTTGCTCGCACACTTGCCAGCTTTGACCTGAATCTCTTAAAGTAAGAGGAGCATCTTCTGTAGATCTGAGGTCAACACGAGGGCATCTTCTGCATCTGTGTTTGTGTTGTGGCCTTTGAGCCTGCTTGACATTAGCGGTTGCAGCTGAGATGAAATGGGCATTGCCCCTTCAATCCTTCCGTTAATAATGCTCGTTGCTCGAACGAAGAACATTGTATGGACACGTTGTCCTTTCCAGTATAACATAGATGAGTATGGTATCTTAATGAGGTCCGTCGTTTGCAGATGGGTGCCCGTGACTTCCATAATCATAGGCGGAACTCAGCTCAATTTGATTCCCATTATCTCGGGAGGCTTTTCAAATTGTTTTAGATCGAAGTTAGACTGGGGTTTCTGGACTCAGCGGATGGTCTGGCGGAAGTTGCCATTCCGAATCGTGATTGGAGTTGAGGAACGTCTTAATCGTCCCCACAGAACGCTTGCGCGTCTGCACCTTTTTCATGGTGCTGACGTTTGGTAGGCGGCGAGCAAGTTTGGACTTGTTCGGCGGCGCAGCTGGCAGGTCTGAGCTTGTACACTAGCGCGGTTTGCGCACAGAGCTCATCCATACCTCGCCGAGGCACAAAGCCATTAGCGGCACGGTGTCCATGTAGACACACAAATTTTATTCTTTTAGTGACATAGATTTTTATTTTTTTACATTTCTCATGCATCTATGTTCCAGAGCACTAGTAAATGAAAGAAAAATAAAATATACTCTAAGAGTTCTTAGAAAATGATTCCATATGAATACTGGTGACACTAAAGTGTATTTTTTTCACTTCTCAAAATCGAAATAATTGAATTGTAATGAAAGTTTTATTTTTAAAAACTTTTATTCAAAGCATACATTAGTGGATGAAAACCATTAAAGATTAAAACATGGTTTTCACACAAAAGCAAAAACATAATAATGAATATTTACTGCAAATCAGTGTGACTTCTGCTGTTGCCTTTCAGAGACCAGTTCAGAAATGCACGGATTCACCTTGGCAAGTGCCACTCTCATGTCATTTTCGCAACAAAGTCTGTTCCTTTTCTTCGTTTTTATGTCCAGCATCCTCGAAAAGGATTGCTCACAAAGATACGAACGGTATGAAAATCTCCAGAGCTTTATTAGCAATAACAGGGTACGTTACCATTTATTGACACCAAAACGTTGAGAGCGCTTTGGTGTCAACTGTTCTGAAGAGTTGCTGAACCTGGCTCTGCTGAATTTCAAGATTTCGTTGAGGTATTCATCATTGACATCTGTTATCTCAGCACTAAACGTGAACGGCTGTCTCACCCATGCTGGATATGCCTCTCTTGTAGGGAAGTATCCGTCGAGAGACTTTGCAAGCTCATCTACTTAGATGAGCTTGCAAAGTCTCTCAAGGAACTGAAGCAAGAAATTGCACAACAGTCACAAGTCGACTACTGGGCGCACCAAATTCCAAATAGGCCAAGTGATGCGTGATCACCTGCAGCCAATGATGGCCAAACGGGACGTGTCATCGCGAGAATCATATGAGTCGGGTGTGTGTCCTTGACCTCCGTCCCCTAAGACTGGCTCACCAAACCCCTGGGGTTCGATCGAACCCAGGTTAAGAACCACTGATTTATATCATTTCTATTTCATCCATGGCAATGTCGTTTATTCTGTAAGTATTCTCAGCCTCTATGGTGTTTCAACAAACATTTTTCCATTCGCTGGCAGACATACTATTTACTTTTTCCACAACTAATTTTTAACGGATTCCAATGTCATCTTGACAATTTTAGAGCCCATGTATCCTTTAATCGAAGACCATATTTTTTCTATTGGGTTAAGATCGGGGTGATAAGGTGGCAGAATAATAATATTTTACATGAATTCATGTAAAATGGCATCAATTGTAAATTCCTTGAATTTAGACTTGTGAATAGATACCAATTTATATAGTTAGCATGTTTTGAGAAAAGGGTATGCCTTTACTCGATAGTCATTACATCATCAACTCTTTATTATGGTACGACGCATTATCAATCATCGCCATCAATCTGGGCTCTAGATTCGGAATTAATATTTCCATCAACCATTTTTTATAATTATCCAAATTTATATCCTTATGATAATCCCCTGTCTTTACGTGTGATTTGTAAATTAAAAGGGCATTCGGTACAAATCCTGCCTCACCACCAGCGTGTACTATTATGAATCTAGACTCTAGATTTATAATAGTACAATTATAAATCTAGACTCGAGTCTAGATTCACAATTGTACTATTATGAATCGAAAGGCTCTAGATTATAGAGCCTTTCGATACAGGCTTCCGAGTACCGTTACTCGACGAATTGCTCCAAGCCATTGAAGAAATGTGTGTAGAGTGAACATATGTTTCATCAGTATATATTATTGGCCTTCCTTGTTGTCTATATCTGGCAACTTCTCTTAAAACAAATATTCTTTTGTGTACAATTTCATTTTTTTCTTTTAAAAATTAATAATTATCGCGTGTTTTTGCCCACGCGAGGGTAGGAATCTTTGACCGTGGAGTCATTGAGACGGTGGTAGTCCACGCAAAGCCGGATCGCTCCGATTTTCTTCTTCACTAAGACAATCGGCGATGTCCAAGGTCCGTTGGCTCGCTCGATTACCCTTTATCTCAGCATTTGCAAAAACACTTCTGTGCTTGCTTACGAGGTGGCGAAGGCGCTTGGCTTCTGCCGCTGAAAGGCGGTCTTTTGCTCGTTTGATGAGCTCCAGCCTCTCAGATAATTGGCTTCGAATGGCTCTGCAGGTGACCTTTGGCGAAGGCACACACAATCTCTATACCTTGACGTAGTATAGATAGCCGCCCCTAGAGCTTTTAAACATCTCAAGTCAAACATTGACAATATTTTTTTGTACTTTACTTTCGTGTGGTAGTCCTCCAAACAGGGATATACACATAATGCAGGTTTCCCGATACATTTGTCACAAAAAAAAGTTGTTCGTTTTCTTTTGCAAGGTCGTTTCCCTTTTTTCTTGTACGATGATTGCATTATGCTACATACTTGACAATTGGGTTGAAATTTTTTGTCAACATACTTTTTTAGAAAATGCCCGTCACTCAATATGCACTTTTGGTTTGGTCAGAAACTTCGTCCTCTCCTTGTAACTGGCTTTTTTTTTTAATTCGACTAACAATCCTTCAATCACTTGCTCGCGAAATCCTTGAGAAATTTTAGGGGAATTTTGTATATTGTAGCAGATATATCCATTTACGAATGCCATTTCTATCATAAAATGCCAAAATGTTTGGTACCATTTTTTGTTTTGTTATGATATGTTGAACAAAGCTGGTCAAATTTATCAACATGTGTATATTATACATTCTTTGAATGTTGGGTTTTATGACTGTTCTTCGATCGGCAATTTTGGAACAAACGAGCACCTCCGTGACGCCAGCATTTCCAACTGTGGAAATCATATTTACTTTTCCTGTATCTTGTCAAACTCAGGCGAGCATATTTTTTCTATCGTTTTTCCATACGATTGAAAGGCTTCTCCTTTTTATTTTCAATTTTTTCATGTTGGAAGGCAACCCTTTTCTGTTCAACCGAACAGTTCAGCACGCACCAATTTTTTCCTCTTGAAGGAGTCCCACTATTTTTCCACTGCCGATTTTGTCCGATTTAGAGTCGCATGGTGAGCTTTTTCAGCCACCAACTGATCCATGAAATCCATGTCGTCGAGGGCAAGAGTTGATGCCAGTTCGATATGCTGCCTTGTTGGAGTTTCCTCTTCAACCTCTTGAGACAATGGGTGTGAATCAAGAAATCTTCTTAGAGTGGACTCTTCTTTGTTATGAACTGAGTAAGAGGTGTAATCGCTTATAATACGGATAAAGTTGATTGGCCATATGTACTTGGTGCTCTTCAGTACTAGATTTTGGCAAAGCTCGTTCCATTTGTCTCTGAAATTCAGTGATGAATTCTTTCGTGAGTTGTTGTGTCAGTAGAGAGCACTTTTCCAAGATAAGAGAAATGGGAATATTTTTTGAGCGGTCAGTGAATCATCAGCAGAAAGTCCCTCACTCACATCTTTAACTTTTTCTAATACCAGGACTAATTCGGCCATAAACGTGAAGTCAAAAGGGCGCATAATTTCGCGGGCCAATGGTTAACATTATTTTATTTTGTACTTTTCCACCAAATATCGCTTAAACAAACGATAATATCGTTCATTATCGATCATTATCGTTAGATATCGATAATCGAAAAATTCATTATCGTTTATTAACGATAAAAATTATCGTTGTCGTTATCGAAAATTATCGTTCGTTATCGATCATTATCGTTACTCAATCAATACGAAATGGAGACTTCGATCCTTAGTATGATGATAACGATAAATGTCTATCTTCTACCTCGGGGTTCTCCAACGTCTTCAACATTTTCTCTTCAACTGTATCAATTCGATTTTTTGTACTTTTAGGACGAGTGTCGTGGTTTTTTGAATAAATTCTCACTTTCTTCATGTAGCCAATTAGACCGTGTCGACCACCGGTGGCCGACACGGCATACCTAACTTTAGATTGTTATTTTGTGCCGTCGGCCACGCGTTCTGTATAAACTACTATTAAACTTGGCCGACACGGCCCTTTTCTATCTTACTACGATACGGCCTTAGGATATCTTCATAGTTCTAAAAGATATATACTCATGAATGTGATATTTTGTTTGAAATAAAACTCATGCATGAAATTTTATTTAAAATACCTTTATTGACAAATAAAAACTAACACCATTAGTACAATAAAAAAACAAAATAAATCTAAATAAAGTTAAAACTAGAAAAATAAACTTGTTCAAAAATTAAAATCGATTTATTTTATTGAAACATTTTATACAATAATGTGGTTGAGCTGGACATTCTGAGCAATATGTTTTGACTCTAATGGTTTTATTCCTGGCGTATTTTCTACCATTTTCATAACATCCCTTGAAACATTTTCTAGTCGTTCTTTGACTTTTATTGTGTGTTTCACTAGTCTCGTCTTTGAAATAACCGTTGCTTGGTTTTCATTAGTCTTGTTGCATAGATAGTTTACAATTGCTTTCTTAAATGCTACCATGGAAAGGTTTTTATTGATAGTCACTTTATGGAGTATCAATGAATTTACCATCGCGGTGTTTAAAATTAATTCAATCCCAAGCTTTTTGTACCACTTGAGACTCTTCCTTAGAGGCGACGAATACGCAGTCATTTGATCTGATAGATCAATTGCGTCTTTCGTTTTATTATAATCAACCACTATTTTTGGTTTATATTTTTCTTGGACTCTCTTGTTGGTTGTCTTTGCAAATTCTGCTGAATGCTCGGTGGACAGTAATAACACGTCATGTTTATCCTTCCACTTCATAACAGTTATTCCTTTTTTATTTTTTTGAGCCTTGTATTCTTCAGTTTGCTAATTCGCATTTATCACATCTTTTAGTAGTTTTTTTCTGTTCACAGATTTCTTGCAAATATTGCAAACTAGCGTGCTCTTCTTTTTGTTGGATAAGGGCAAAATCTGCAATTTCTCACTGATGCTTGGGATCCTGTAGATATTGATGCAAGTGAATCCGGTGAATTGCTTGTTGCTATTTCAGTAGTTTCGAGTGAATTTTTCTGGTAATATGACATTGCGATGTCAATCGCATCTTGTTGGAGCTTGTGAAATTTGATTGTGCTGTTTTTTCTTAGTTCGGCCAAATCCAAACTGAGCTCTCTGTTAAAGCATTTACGGCGACTTCTATTGTTTTTCTGCCACTTAGAATACTTAAGACAGGAGTCCACAGTAGATGCATTTAAAGCTGCAATATCTAAAATCTCCATGAAGATCCGAAAAGGCCATCTTCTGGTCGACCTTACGCACGAATACTCTGCCGTCATCTTGTCACCCGTGTCTACGGCACCTTTAGTTTTATTATAGTGCAATATAATCTCTGGCTTTTTTTCATGATGTTCACTTATTTCACCATTATGAAATTGGGTGCTTAAAAGTAACACCGCTTTGTTTATCTTCAGCTCGTATGAGACGAGGGTTGTGGTGGGTGTAAAGCCAAAAATGCTACTGTGTAGTTCCCGATGGCGAGATGGCAAAAAAACTTAAAGGATTTCTCTTTTGTTTTTTCTAAGGGTACTGATCAGAGTCAAATTTTTTACAATAAGTTATCTGATAATAGCACTGACGTAAAAAATTATCTGTTGTTATCCCTCTATTGGTGCCATATTGTGGTCGAACTAAGTCCATAACCACTTTATTTCCCTACGATTGTTAACCATTCCCCCATAAATTTGTAGATTAGTTATATATGACGTGGAAGAATCAGCAGCCTCCCAGGTTTAGATTTCATATATACACAAAATGGACATTTTCCCCTAAATGCGACCAAACGTTCATCCATGGTTATATTTGTTGTTGGTGAAAAAATTTTTTGACACGCAACTACAAATTTGTCAAAAATTGACTTAATCGGTTCTAATTTATCTAAAGAGATGTTAACCTCTTCAACGTTTTGCTTCACTGTTGAAAGTGTGATCCGCAGTGACACGAACTTTTCGCCGCTAGCGGATATATGAGAAATATTAATAAAATTCCGATTCTTTATGAAATACAATTATAAAGAAAATTACAATTGTATTACATTATTGTATTACATTATACATGTACAAATTACATTAAGTATGTAAAAAATAAAATAAAAAGCATTTATAAAAATAAAATTTAATAATTGAAAACAAAATATAATGAAAAAATAGTAAATAAAAATATACAAATTCATAAAAACACTTAATTTGATTATTACAAGAACTTAGAGAAAAATTTATATGAAACATGTAAAAAGTATTCTTTGGTTTGATATATTTAAAACATGGAGCTGCGCAAAGTGGTGATCTGCAGTTTTCACACCTGTATCTAGATTCCTTTCGAATACCTTTTTTATAACACAGTACACATCGTTTTGTAGGTTTTTGTTTTGTCGTCAGCGGAATAAATGACGGAAAATGTGCTTCTACTAAACGAGAAGGTCTCGCGGTTTTAGATCTTCTTAACTTCTCTTCCCTTTTTTCTGTATATTTTTCTATAATACCTTCCGCAAGATCTAATATAAAATTTAATCGACTCTTTTTGCCTCTAAGCTTTTTGAAAATTTTATGGCAATTAAAGTAGTGTCTAAATAATTTCATATAATATTTTTTCATTCTGCTTCTTGCGCATGCATAAAAGTGCAAATTACTATCTGCCAAATCTACGCCTCCCATTTTTTCATTATAATCTAATACAACAATAGGTTTTTCTACTATGTTTCCTTTAACATTTACTGTTTTTTTGCTGTCGTCATGTATGCTACTTCCCATTCAAATTTCCTTTTTGTCGTGCCATTTTAATATCATCTGTTTACGCATATACATCACAAAACATTCTTTTTAATTTCTTTGTCTTGATTTCTTTAAGAATATTAGCTCTATTTTTTTCTCAGTGTGCCCACACAATCTGTTCGTTGTCGAGCGAGTTTATCAATCAAATCCACATTGGTATAATAGTTGTCAATGTATAAACAATATCCCTTTCCTAACAGAGGATGAATTAATTCCAATGGAATTCTGGACGATATAGGTTCATCGGGGTAAATTCACCATAAATTGCACTCGCACCTGTATAGAAAAAGAAATTATATACATATCCAGTTTCACGTAAAGCAAACATCTTCATTCCAAATCTTTTTCTTTTGGAAGGTATATACTGTTTCCAGGAGAGTCTCTCTTTGTAGACAATTATGTTAATCACAAAGCCAGTCTGCATCGCACAAGACAAACATTTTTATTCCGAAACGGTTTCTTTTCGATGGAATGTAAATTCTGAATGACAAACGCCCTTTCCGTAGTAATAGACTTTTATCAATACATAAGTTTTAGAAGGGGTAAAATGCGGCTTTATACGTGGCTTTTATTGGGTCTAATGATGGATAGGTTTTTTTGTAAGCGATCATTGCTCCGGATTGTATTATCTGCAAAGTGTAGTGCTCGCAGAAGAAGAAAAAATCTGTCTGTAAATTATTAATAAATCATGAAATTATCTAAAGTAGTAATATTTTGAGAAAACTGTATTTGGTACCACGCATTTATACTTGAAGCAGAATAATTGATTGGAGAAGGTGTGGAAGCATATGTTTTGGAAGTTTATGAAACAACGGAGTCAATTGGTGAATAATTTCTGTATTGGTCCAATTGGGATTGAGTAGCTGAATGCGACAGTATTTTAATTTCTTCCAGAAGCATTAACACTTTTATTCTAAACGCGCTCATTTGATCGTCAGTAAGTTTCTGTACGTCAGTTAACGAGCTAAGAAGAAACATTTTTCGGGGATCCTCATTAGATTTTCTATTTTATAGCCTTTACAAAAGCTTTATCAGCTTTGTTATTATTGGTTTAATTTTTGTTTTGGGCTTTTTGAATGGCTACCATCTTCTAAACCAATTTCTTTCGCAATATTTCTGTTGGAATATTTCTCATAGAGCTCAGATTCAACATTTTGTTCTGAAGGATTGGTAAATTCCCTTTGTTTTAGCCGATATCATTCGTAGTTTCAGTGCAAAGTCGGAATCTTCTTGGTAACGTTGTTGCATCCCATTATCTTAAATTTTCCGGTAGATGTTTTGACTTACATGAAAGAAGCATCCTTTAATTTCGCAGTCTGGGAAACTTAACTGTATTTAACAACTAATTCAAAGTCGATCATGACGCTGGTTTAATTTAAATTGGCATTCAACATAGTTAATGTCTCAAACAGTTGAATGTACGTAGCCTGTCTTTTGTCTTGCAGTAAAACATAAACACACTCGTCGAAAGACTCGTCCATGAATAAGTGCATGAATCTTATATAATTGAAAAAATAACGCAGGAGCAGTTTTGAAAGTCTCGTCCAAAAACCAATGCAATGTTGTTTCCAACAGTCTGAGACTCTCACGTGTTCCAAAGATTAATATTCGATTGTTATTCTCTCGGCCGAAATCATTCAGAAGGAAATTTTGGCCATCATGAGTAACTTTGTAATGATCTGGGATATCGATATCACTTATATTCAACGAAACAGGTAATGGACGATTAATAACTTGTCGGTGACGTCTGATATTGAGCCGTGGATGATGAACTGTTGGCAATTTGGCCTTTGCATCCTCACTTATCGATGAAACAGATTGAGTAATAATTTGTTGCGGTGCTTCTTCACTTTCTTCCACCAATCTTTTTATTTCTTGAACTACTCTGAGAACTTATATTCTTGCTGGATCTAGACCATGAGAATGATGGTTTAACTGGCCCACCAACTCTTCTCCACGGAGTTTAATTTTAGCCGTACGTTTTCGTCGTCGGAAAATTTCAAACAAATTAAAATTCATTGGATAAGTTAGGTTAAAAAAAACAATTTACAAAACAATATTAAATTATAATTTCAAATAAATATTCATATATATAACAATAAAAACATTACAAAATATATGATAAATTATAATAAACCTTTTAAATAATATTTAAAAAAATGTATTATTCGGTGGAATAATCTGCTCGAGTCAGAATCATTGTTGATATTAAATACAAGACTCGTATTGTCACAGATGTCATCTATAGCGTGGTCGTTAATCCTATATTCTTTTTCTTTGTCAATTGCATTTTGACAAACATTTTTCCACTCGTCAACAGTTACACTTATTTTTTCTTCGACCAGCCTTTTGACCGAATCCATCGTCATTTCGACGTTTCTCGAGCCCACATAACCTTTAACAGAAGCCCATATTTTTTCTATAGGATTGAGATCGGGGTGATAAGGTGGCAACCTTAGAACACTGGCCGAATTCATTAAAAATTTAATCTATAGCACATGTTTTAAATTTTGCTCTATTGATAGATATCAATTTATATAATTCCACCTTGAGCACATTTGGTGAAAAATATAAATTGTTTCTCATTAACCATTCCATCATATCTGCCTTTTTTGAATACGACGTAGGAGATGGATTTATTTGCTTGTTATGGTACGCCGCATTATCAATTACCACCACCGATCTGGGCTCTAGATTTGGAATCCACATTTTAGTGACCCAATTTTTAAAATTTTCAAAATTCATGTCATCATGATAATCTCCTGTCTTTTGATGAGATTTGTAAATCAAAAGGGCGTTTGCCACAAAGCTCTTTTCTCCGTCGGCGTGGACTATTATAAATCGAGAACCTTTTGATATTGGTTTTCGAACACCGCTATTTGATGGGTCGTTCCATGTCATAGACGAAACATGGGTGGTGTTCACATAGGTTTCGTCAGTATAAACAATTGGCCTTTCTTCTTGTCTATACCTTTCAATTTCTTTTAAAAATACTGTCCTCATATATTATTTTATTTTTTATTTTAAATATGAATAATTATTTAAAGTTTTCGCCCATTTAAATCCCAAATCAGTAACAATTATTCTGGACAATGTCTTAGTAAGCCAGCAAATTCGATGGATTCTTTAACAGCCAAGAAATTTTATTCATCCTCGGCAGTTGTTTATGCGTGATATGAAAATTATGAATACATCTTATCACTGACTTATCGAAGTAGTCCATTACAATTTTTTTTTACATATCCTCGTTTTTTTCGGGGAATTCAAAGCCATTTGTTTACTGTTATTTTTGTGTTTCTGAACAATTCTGTAAACTGTGTTTATCCCTAGTTTGGTCACGGCGGCTACCTGCTGCATAACTGGCACTACCTAAAAATACGCATCTTGTTTTATCCTTGAACATTTGCTCACAGCATTATTACAAATATAATTACCGAATCGCCGAAGCTGTGTATATTTTCCATATATTTATATACATTTAACATGTTTTCCTTTGCTTGTCCCGATAATCCACGACCTTTTTCCAATTTGCTATATTCCGTCATATATTCTTTATAAACATTGTATTTTCTTCACAAAGATTTCGCCCAAACGGCAACCCGGCAATCAATACAATACATTTAATGATGATAAATCATTATTTTCGTTGCAAATACATTGTTGCGACTTCTCCCCTTTGGAGATGGCCGTCTTTTGTTCTCGAAGGACCATCCTCTGACGACAAAGTGGGATCAACCATCACTGTGCTTTTGTAATGAACCAAATCTAATCTTTCTTATGCAGTAAGGGTCTATTCATGTATGATACTACTTCATGAGGATAAATTCCTGAACTTAAAACTAGCTGAGTAGCTTTTAATTAAATAAGATGTGAAGCTAATATTTTAGGAGCAGAAACTCTAGTTAATTCTGGTGTTAGTTTATACCATGATTCTCTTATCTTGAACATAGGATTGGCTGGGTCACTGCATCTAATGTTGAAGCTGTTGTGACTTCTCCCTTTTGGAGATGGCCGTCTTCTGTTCTCGAAGGACCACCGTCTCTCGACGGAATTAAACGCCTCAAGCACTATTGAAACGCTTTATTACCAAGTTTATATCCTCAGGCTCCTTACGCTGACGCACGACCACTCACTGAGAGCCGCGTCGCTTACTTGTCAAACAGAAAAAAAACCCACGCACGGCCATAACACTATTTTTTTCCGCCATGCATAAATATATGTAAAAATTGTCTGTGTATACATGTATACAAACCAATCAAGAAGGACTAGTACGGATATGCTCACAGATTCACTAATACTAACGCGTTTCACCTTCTTAGCTGTCTAGAACTATAATGAAATGTTCAAAGTCAGAGTGATGATAATTTGTGATATGCGCGTGGCGGATCGTTCACAATCGAAGGTGTATGTGTCTGAAAATAAAAAGTAGGTTTAATCCGGCCTTTCAGCCTTCATATCAATTACTTAAGTGTGTGAATAATTAAACAAAAAAAAATGATGGATGGTGTTTGCGCTGCTTTAAGGTGGCTTGTATCTGAGGATATCTCTCGGGTGAGGGTATCCGTACGGGTCGTCTCTGCTGCTCAGGTTCCTGATCGTGTCGTTCGGGATCGTCGGCAGGGTCTTGTGGAATCGTGTGGAGAGCTCCTTCACAAACTCCATGATAAGCCTGGTGTTGGTATCCTTGCGGATATCAACATTTAATGAAATGTTTTCAAGTGTACCCACCCCTTTATATATTGGTGGCGGCGATACACAAAAAACTACTATAGAAAGAGGTTTTCTTTGACCAATTACATTTATAATGAATCCCTATTGGCTTGTTTTTGAAAAACAGCGCTTATTGGTTCGTGGGCGTGAACAAAACGTAAAATATAATAAAAACCCTGGAGAAAAAAATAATTTGGGTTCTTTTGTCTCGCTGCCATTCGTCATGCTGCCCAAAGAAAGAATCTTGTTTTAATAGTCGTAGTAAATGCCCTGCATTTTTGGGTATTTATTCTATTGTAGAGTACGCTCGAGATTAGGATTCCGGTTTGTTATTGTGTGCGTGAACTGTGTGGCTCAAAACAATTTCGCTCAGAATATTTATTTTTTTTATTTTAAAAGAAAATATATGTTTATTTAACATACATACATATTAATAAAACAATGTAAATTAAAATTAAGTCTAGATTAACAAGAAAATTATTATTCAAAATATGTTTATTTAACATACATATGTACATATTAAAAAAACAATTTAAATTAAAATTAACCAGAAAATTAATATTATTCAAAATATGTTTATTTAACCGTTAACCTCATACTACTGTTTTGTCAGTCATCCTACGCATAGCGGCCTAAGAGGCCGGCATCAATTTATAGGAAATTTAGAATAGTTGAATGCGTAAAACTATCAATTATGATATTTTAAATTAAAATTTAGATTTCATACATATATTTTATTTATTTTCATTAAATAAAAGTGGGCTAATTAATAAATTAACAAAATAAACTTGATACATTTTGATTACAAAATAAAACTTTTTACCATTCAAATAAAAAAATTAAGAGATTAAAAATTCAAAATAAAACTATGTATATTATTTTCAATCCTTTTTTTATTGATTTAAACATTTATCACAAATCATTTTAGCATAATTATTACATGTATTTTGTGGCGCAACGTATACAACACATATTCTTCTTTCCGTTTCACATAAATGGCATTGTTTACGATTTTTCTTTACTGATGAAGTTGAAGGTGCCGTAGAATTTTCGCGTTTCTTTCCAATTGAACAATTTATAAAACTAATCGATTCTTTCAAGTCTTTGTTGCGTAAGTTTTGATGCTGTCTTCGCTGCAAATTTGGTAAAATTAGTGACTCACTAAGTTCTTCTAAAAATGAATTTCTCCTATCGTTTTTTTTTAAATTCCAATTTTTATATATATTGGTGTATATAAGATACGCCGCCAATGCACTGATATCTAAAATATTTGTAAAAAATGCTACAGGCCATCTGTTTGTCTTCCTTTTGCATGTGTATGTTTTCAGCATTTTATCCATAAGATCAGTGCCTCCTTTTGTTTTATTGTAGTCAATTATAATTTCTGGTTTGCGCTTATTTTCTTGTACAATCGTATCACTATGGTGCATTGTGGACAGTAAAATTACTGCTCTTCCTATTCGCGGTACATATGACGCCAAAGTGAGGCTCTTTGTAAAACCGAAAATTGTCGAAAATTCTTCCTGAGAACGATTTGAATGAAAATTTTTGGGAATAAATGATTTATTTTTTCGCAACGTTTCAGTTATGGTTAGGCCACAACATTTCATATTTAGAGCCAATTGCTTTGAAGTAAAAAAATTGTCGATTGTTATATTTCTATTTGATCCGAAATATGGTATACATAATTTTTCGACAATTTTTTCGCCGAGATTGATCGCACGTTGGCTTCCTTCTTTTCCAAAATATGGAATCCCTCCTAATGGAAATCCTGTTTGTGAATCATTGATCCAAAATATTTTGATTCCATATTTTTCTGGTTTTGATGGCATATATTGTTTGAATGGACACTTACCATCAAAACCAAACAATTGTTCATCCACAGTTAGATTACATGATGGCATGTAAAATTTTCCCAAATTAATATTTATTTGTTCCCACAAGTCTTTGATAGGTGCAAGTTTATCGTTGGCACGCCTTTCATGTCTCGAGTCTTTATCATCAAATCTAATAAACCGACAAATTTCGTGATATCGATTTTTGGACATGATCGCTCGAAAAATTGGAGGTCCGTATTTTTTACTCCATAATCGGTCAATACTTACATCTGACGATTTTAGATGACCAGCTGTCAACAACACCCCAATAAATGCACCCATCTCTATATTATCAACTGGTTTCCACTGTTTTTTATATTGGTTTTCTGCGTGCACTCTGATAGCCTCCTTATTAGTCATTTCTGTTATTATTGACAATAAATTATCTGGGAAAATTAAATGAAAGGCGTCCACTGGATCCTCAATTGTAGTGCCTGGTGGTAAAATGACTTTGTTGGTTGAACCTCTAATAATATTATGTGCAGGAGTCCTTCCAGTAGTTTGAGGAAAACAATACCACACACTATGATCTTTTGCTGGTAAATGAGTGTTGTCATTACCAGGTGCAGCTGGTAATTCCTGACGTATTGGCAACTCTTCTTCGCTCTCAGCATCGCTGTGGTAAGAGTTGACACTCACATGATCAGTATCTTCTGATTCGTCACTACTGTATTTATATTCTTCGTCCGAATTTTGGATTTCTGCTAGCAGACGAATTTCTTCATTATTCAAGAAGCGAGACATTTTTAGGGATATTTCTCTAAAATTAATGAATAAATCAATAATGAAAATTAATAATAACATCAGTATAATAGAAGTTGTTGATTTAATTATTATAATACATACCTGTATACAAAATAACGACAGTTAAATTTTTTAAAAACTTTCAATAACACTCAGCGAAGGACAAACGACAACTAATTCTCGTCGGCCGCTGCGGCCGTTAGAGAGGGAATGGCGGAGTTTTTTTATAAACACGTGCAATTCGTAAAAAAAAAAATTTTAATATTTTTTTTTCGAAAATTATTTATTACTATTTGCTGGATTTATCATTTTGATGTTAAAATGATATCCATCTTCTCCTTCCCAGAACAAATTGGTAACTATGCAAATGTCGATTTTATACTCACTGGCAACAGCTCCAGCTTGTGTCGAATTCCACATCAGTACATTCAAATTCTTCTTAGAAGAGGACATCTAGGTACTCTATCATCATGATGGCTATCTCCATTTTGCTCGCACACTTGCCAGCTTTGACCCGAATCTCTTAAAGTAAGAGGAGCATCTTCCGTAGATCTGAGGTCAACACGAGGGCATCTTCTGCATCTGTGTTTTTGACATTAGCGGTTGCAGCTGAGAAGTTCTGGGTCTGGACGATGTACTCCTTCCTGCGAGGGCAGTTCTTATAATTGGCCGGATGATCCCCTTCGCATGCGGTGCACTTCGCTGGTGTATCATGGTCCGTTTTCGAGCAGTCGGCGGTTGTGTGACTGCCGGTACACTTGACGCATCGTGAGGCTTGGTGGCAATTTTTAGCTGGGTGTCCGTAAAACTGACACCTGAAACATTGAGTTAAATGTCTATTGTTACGCTTATACCTTTCAAGAATGCCCTTGGCGAAAAAAGCGTATCGGATGTTTCTGATTGCAGCTGTCATGGTTTCTGAAGAGAACTGGAGCAGGTAGAGTCGAGAGCCACCCTGTATCTCCATCTTTGTCTTCATTGTCGTCACTTTGACGACATTAAGTTCTTGCCGCTTGAGGTCAGCAGCGATGTCTTCAATTGGGACTTCTGGAAGTCCTCACAGGACAGACTTGACTGTCTTTTCCTCGTCAGTAGTGAAAGTATGAAATGGGCGTTGCCCCTTCAATCCTTCCGTTAATAATGCTCGTTGCTCGAACGAAGAACATTGTATGGACACGTTGCCCTTTCCAATATAAATAAAATGACTATGGTATCTCAATGACGTCCGTCGTTTGCAGATGGGTGCCCGTGACTTCCATAATCATAGGGGGAACTCTGCTCAATTTGATTCCCATTATCTCGGGAGGTTTTTCAAATTGTTTTGGATCGAAGTTAGACTGGGGTTTCTGGACTCAGCGGATGGTCTGGCGGAAGTTGCCATTCCAAATCGTGATTGAAGTTGAGGAACGTCTTAATCGTCCCCACAGAACTCTACGGGGTAACTCTAATTAATTAATTAAATACATTTATTTATTACCATTTGCTGGATTTATCATTTTGATGTTGAAATGATATCCATCTTCTCCTTCCCAGAACAAATTGGTAACTATGCAAATGTCGATTTTATACTCACTGGCAACAGCTCCAGCTTGTGTCGAATTCCACATCAGTACATTCAAATTCTTCTTAGAAGAGGACATCTAGGTACTCTACCATCATGATGGCTATCTCCATTTTGCTCGCACACTTGCCAGCTTTGACCCGAATCTCTTAAAGTACGAGGAGCATCTTCCGTAGATCTGAGGTCAACACGAGGGCATCTTCTGCATCTGTGTTTGTGTTGTGGCCTTTGAGCCTGCTTGATATTAGCGGTTGCAGCTGAGAAGTTCTGGGTCTGGACAATGTACTCCTTCCTGCGAGGGCAGTTCTTATAATTGGCCGGATGATCCCCTTCCCATGTGGTGCACTTCGCTGGTGTATCATGGTCCGTTTTCGAGCAGTCGGCGGTTGTGTGACTGCCGGTACACTTGACGCATCGTGGGGCTTGGTGGCAATTTTTAGCTGGGTGTCCGTAAAACTGACACCTGAAACATTGAGTTAAATGTCTATTGTTACGCTTATACCTTTCAAGAATGCCCTTGGCGAAAAAAGCGTATCGGATGTTTCTGATTGCAGCTGTCATGGTTTCTGAAGAGAACTGGAGCAGGTAGAGTCGAGAGCCACCCTGTATCTCCATCTTTGTCTTCGTTTTCGTCACTTTGACGACATTAAGTTCTTGCCGTTTGAGGTCAGCAGCGATGTCTTCAATTGGGACTTCTGGAAGTCCTCTCAGGATAGACTTGACTGTCTTATCCTCGTCAGTAGTGAAAGTATGAAATGGGCGTTGCCCCTTCAATCCTTCCGTTAATAATGCTCGTTGCTCGAACGAAGAACAATGTATGAACACGTTGCCCTTTCCAGTGTAACTGATACAATTTTGGTATCTTAATGATGATTTTCATCACGCGGTAAGGGATTATCATTAGAAAAAGGTTTATTATTAAACTTATTATAAGAATTATGTTTAACATTTTTATAATCAGAGTTTCTTTCAGGTGCTTGATAAATATCAGGCCACCTCACGTCCTCGTCTAGTAAATTGAAAATTTCTTCGATAGACGTAGGTCTACCGTTGAAAATGCGTCTTCCTATATGGGGTTCGAATCCAGTAAGGATTGAATTAACTGCTGTTTCCTCAAGTTGTGCTAATCGACCGGGTGCGAGCTTATCATCCGGGATAGCATTCTTCGCGTTGTTTAATAAGGTTTGTACACGTATCGCGAAATCATGAGCATTTTCCCTTGGATTTTGGCGAACGTCATGAAGTTTATTGCGGAGCTCTACGGGGTTGTCCTTCCGCTGATAAGTCGAAATAAGGAAACTTTTAACTTCGTCGTACGTCATAAACTTGGAAATTTGAATTTTAGCATCTCCCGCTATTGCTAATTTGATATGACGCATCACACGAGGTAATAACTCCGGCGGGCAACTGGAAATCGCCTCGTCGCAATAAAAAATGAATTCGTTTAGATCTCCTGACTTAGGATCGAATTAGCAAGGTATAAATCGAGTAAACTCTTCGATCGACATGGTGAAAGGTGTGATCGAAGGTAAAAGTTCTGTACTAATTGAAGGTAAAGGGTTAGGGTTAATTGAAGTTAAAGGGTTTATATTTGAAAGATCAAAGAATAAGGGTGTAGGGTTTGAGCGCGTATGGGCAACTTCGACAGACATCAAAGGACTCGCAGTTTTTAGAAGTTCAAAAGCTGGAAAAGCGGCAATCTCTCAGCTCACGCAGAATCAGACTAGTGAGACTCCAGACTCCGGACTGGGCAACACGTACGTGGATGTTGATTTGGCTGGACGTCCAAAGCTCCGGTTCAAGGTCGTTGAAATCCGTTATACTGAAGATCTTGAAGTTGTTCGTCATCTCGAAAAATCAAAAACAATTATCGAATTCTCGCCGTGTAGGTCCGTGATCAACGTGCGTGCGGCGGGCCGCTTGACGTATCCCGACGGAATCCAACCGAAGTTCTGGGTCTGGACGATGTACTCCTTCCTGCGAGGGCAGTTCTTATAATTGGCCGGATGATCCCCTTCGCATGCGGTGCACTTCGCTGGTGTATCATGGTCCGTTTTCGAGCAGTCGGCGGTTGTGTGACTGCCGGTACACTTGACGCATCGTGGGGCTTGGTGGCAATTTTTAGCTGGGTGTCCGTAAAACTGACACCTGAAACATTAAGTTAAATGTCTATTGTTACGCTTATACCTTTCAAGAATGCCCTTGGCGAAAAAAGCGTATCGGATGTTTCTGATTACAGCTGTCATGGTTTCTGAAGAGAACTGGAGCAGGTAGAGTCGAGAGCCACCCTGTATCTCCATCTTTGTCTTCATTGTCGTCACTTTAACGACATTAAGTTCTTGCCGCTTGAGGTCAGCAGCGATGTCTTCAATTGGGACTTCTGGAAGTCCTCTCAGGACAGACTTGACTGTCTTATCCTCGTCAGTAGTGAAAGTATGAAATGGGCGTTGCCCCTTCAATCCTTCCGTTAATAATGCTCGTTGCTCGAACGAAGAACATTGTATGGACACGTTGCCCTTTCCAATATAAATAAAATGACTATGGTATCTCAATGAGGTCCGTCGTTTGCAGATGGGTGCCGTGACTTCCATAATCATAGGAGGAACTCTGCTCAATTTGCTTCCCATTATCTCGGGAGGCTTTTCAAATTGTTTTAGATCGAAGTTAGACTGGGGTTTCTGGACTCAGCGGATGGTCTGGCGGAAGTTGCCATTCCGAATCGTGAAGTTGCCATTCCAACACCATTTGGGTTGTGCTCTGCGCGGGGGCGGCGGCTTGCTTCGTGGCAGATTGCTCTCGGCTGCGGCCATTTGAAGCGCCTCAGCTTTGTTTTTTATATTTGCTGTTGCGGCTATAAATTATGGCCGATCGCGGCGATTTATGTGTCTGGAGACTCAGAAAAGTCCCCTGCTCCGGTTGGTGTGCCCGGGTGTAAGCCGGGGCGCAAAATTGACGCGACCACGACCCGGCGAAAAACCGATATCGGGCGTGGGTTTCGGGCAAAAAGGCCTTTGTTTACGTTTTTGCGATCTATATAGCCGGCTTGTTATTTATCCGTTCGCGGTTTTTATTAAATCGTTGTGTTCCTTGGATCAATACGCGTTGATTAATATAACTCCGGTCGGCCGGGGCAGTAAATTGAGCCCGCTGTGACTTGATATCTTCGCGTCCCCGCGGCTGTCAAAAACGCCGTCGCGGAATGTTTATTTGATCAAAACTCCACTTAGCTTTGGGCGATTTTCCTCAAATTGATATCAGAAGAACCGCCGTCTGCCCGGGAAGGTCTCTGCCAAATCTCAGCAAGATCGGAGCAGAAGTGCCGCCTCAAGAAGCCGAACAAGTCTGCGCTGGCAGCTTCACCAGTCACTTTATTATTATGATATTTAGAGCGCATTCTGAACTTTTGGAACCATCCACGACTTGCAACGAATGTATTATCTGAATCATCCTCACCGAATTTTTTCTTTAGATCTTCAAAAAGTGTCAAAGCTTTTTCTTGTATGAGACGGAGACTAATTGAAATTCGCTGTTGCTGCATGTCCTCTAACCAGATAACCAGCATTCTCTCCATTTTTTCAATTAATATTCCTCTTTTATTAGATATGATGGTAGACTGCATAGGAGCACAATTTTTCACATGCTTCATAATTCTAACTTTATCTTTTAATATGGTTCTCACAGTCGATTCATTAATTTTATAAGTGTGTGCTACACACTTACTACCACTTTCATACTTTTTAATAATCTCAACTTTGGTTTCCATAGCAAATCTATATCAACATTGATATTATAACAAATTTTAAATTTTCGAAATTTTTAACCGCGTAACTACGAATCCGCGTAAGTAGATACCGCCTAACCCGAGAACCTACTGTAGTGCCACATATTCTTATTTTTTTCTTGTATAATATTTTTGCCATCTCAACACTATTATAAAAGTTATCCATATATAAATGGTGCCATTTGTTAGTACTAGTTGAGGTTAAATCTAAAACGGAATCTTTTAAACAAGTCCCGGGTCCTAAATAAATTTTAAATTTTGATATGTATCCCGACCTAGATTCACAAAGCATTCTAATTAAAATTCCGTATTTGGTTAGTTTACTCGGAGTATATACGCGAAATTTTAATCGCCCTCGTCATGGAATCATCCCTTCATCTAAAGATAAATTTTGATTAGGTTTATAATTATAATAATTATAATTAAAATAGTCTATAATTTTTTTAACTTTAAATAGTCGTCCAGAGTTCAAAGGTACATTTTCGTTATTTGAAAAATGCATGAAACGTAGTATTTTTGGCGAGTGTGTCGGCCCTGCCGTTTCCGGCGTTGTTCGCGTGCCCCGGGGTCCAAAACAGTTTTACGCTTGTGTTGCGCGACGTCAGGAACCGCACGAGAGCCAGCGTTTCCACGACGATCGGGGTTGTTGAATTGCCGTTCTGGAGGGAGCGAAGCGCGCTCTGGGAGTCAGACAAAACGTGCACTGTTGTCGGGGTGGGGTGGGCGCCCGAGACCCATTCCAGAGCCGCTTTGATGGCTAGGTTTTCTGCCTGGCTTATTGAGCAGTAATCCTCGAGGCGGAGCTTCCGCTCCCTGATGGTGGTTCCATCTTTGTTGACGGCGTGGAACGCAGCTCCGACGCCGCTTTCCGTCTTGCTGCCGTCGGTGTAGATGTTGATGTCCGACGGCAGAGGGGAGGCGGGGTGGTTGGCCCTGGAGCCCTCGATGGTGACGTCCGCCGGGATCCTGAGTGCTGGGTGTGGGAGTGTTGCCACGTCCACGGCCGCGTTCAGGAGTCGGTCGGATTGTAGGTGGTCGGCGAGGCGGTGGGTTCGCTTAACGTGGTATATTTGCGCGAGCTGCTTGACCCGGGTGTCCATGGGAGGGATGCCCAAGAGGGCCTCGATCGCGACATTGGGGGCCATTCGGAACGCCCGCGTAATTTTCAGCATGAACGGGCGCTGGGCTGAGGTCAGTTTTCTAACGATGGAGCTCCTGTGGGCGGCCTTGTTCCACACCGAGGCGGCATATGTGATCATCGGCTCGACGGCGCCCCGGTAGATCGCGTCGACGACGTCCGGGGAGAGGCCCCATCCCTCGCGGGCGGCGCGAGTGACTAATTTGGCCATTTTGACAGCTTTGGCGCAGGCGTGGTCCACGTGGCTCGTCAAGGAGAGCTTGTCATCCAGGATGACTCCCAGGACTTTCAGCGTCCTGCCGACGGTCAGCGGCTTTCCCTCCATGGTTATGTTGGGGGGAACCCACTTTCTTTTTTGGTGACGACGATGGTCTGCGTTTTCTCCTGAGAGAACGTGAGCTTGGCTCTGGCGCCCCACTCGCAGACCCTCGCCAGGGCGGCGTTCGCGGTTCGCTCTAGTTCTGGGGTGTCGGAAGCGTCGACGATGAGGATGTCGTCGGCGAAGGCCTGCACCCTGACGTTTTCGCCGAAGTTTTGCTGAAGGAGCTCGTCTACGATGAGATTCCACATCGAGGGTCCGCAGACCGGGCCCTGCACGCAGCCTCTGGTGGGACGTTTGACGGCCGTGGCGCCAGCGTGGTGGATTTGGGTCTCCCTGTCCTCGAAGTAGTTTGCGAATAGTCTGAGGATGTTGTTCGGGTAACCCTTGTCCCTCAGCTGGTGGATTATTAGTGGCCACCAGGCGTTGTCGAACGCTTCCTTGATGTCCAGGAATATGACGGCTGCGAGTCGCTTTCGTGAAGGGTGATGTGACGGACGGCGTCCATCAGTGCGTCCGTGGAGCTTGTCTGCCTGGTGAATTCGTACTGCAGCCTGCTGAGCTTGGGGCGCGTGGCGTGGGTCATCCTGTCTGTTGCGAGTCTCTCCAGCACCTTTCCGAAGACCGGGAGGAGACCGATTGGGCGGTAGGCTGAGCCCGATCCAGGATCTTTGCCCGGTTTGGGGATCGCCTTGACTGCGGTCTTCCACTGTCGGGGGAAGCGTTCCGCTCGCAGCGCGGAACGCTTCCCCCGAACGTTGGGGGCGGTTTGGGCCGCCCTGAGGCAGATGTCCGGCGTCAGGTGGTCCAGACCCGGGGCTCCTTTCGGGCTGACGCTCTCGAGCGCGGCACCATCATGGGTAAATGCGACTATGTCGGTCGGTCTAAGCTAAGATCAAATTCACTTAATTTTCTTGATACATTTTGTTTTAATACCAAAGCATCACGTGTGTTTTTAATATTTGACAACCCTAATGCATATCCTACTTTAGAGTCATGTAACGTAATATTTTAAAATCGTTTATGTCGGACAACGATTTGCCGAAAAATCACACACTATCACCGCAGATCGGCACCCCCCTGAACTGCCGAATAACGTCCATTCCACACACTATGTCCACGCCGGGCAGCAGCTTTTCCATCACGAAGCACTCGACAGTCGTCGACTGACCATCAATCGTCAGATTCACTCTCATATCTGTGCATCGCACTCTCGAGCCATCAATTGTTATCACTGTCACTGCACTGTTTGTCTTTTTTATTCCTTCCGACCGGCACGACACTATTGTTTGAGCGCAATTGCAGATTGTATTTTTCAAGAAGTTTATAAACAATTAAATATATCGTTTCCTGTTGTAGTACCAGGCATCAATAGTAGCTCCAATAATTGTTAAAAAATGTTGAAATCCTTGCCGCAAGCACGAATAAATACAGATAATTGAGCTACACCACCAATGTCCGTACTCTTGTCACAAGCAATAGAAAAAAAAGCGAAACTTAGTGATTTTGCTTTGATCTGGTAACTCTTTCTGCCACTGTATTTCGAGATGAGATTATTTGAAAAGCCTTCACACTTTCAGGACAAACAATTTCTCCAGCTTTAATTACACATTCCTTGGTGAAATCACCTTCTGTAAATGGTTTCGAGTGTTTGGCTACAACTCCGACAAGACGTAACTTGCACGCCCTGCCGATTCACTTCCTTGTAATTCTTTAGTAAACAACATCTTATGACTGGTCGCGCATAAGCAAATAGCCGCCTTTCAGTTTACGTTTTTAAGTTGAAATACCGAATATTTATTTACTTTTTTTATTTCTGGCTTATTTTAGTGTTGTATAAATAAAATAAATAAATTCTTTAAAAACTTTATTTACATAACGATAAAAGAAAAAGAAAATTATGAATATTTTAAAAGCTAAATATAAAATTTTTACATATGGTTAAAACTTTAAAAATAACATAAAAACATATATATTATTCTTGATCTTGATCACTTCAACATTTAGTTTTGCAAACTGGACATAATGCCGATGAATGTTCTTTGCATATTGGGTGGCACGTGTGGCATCTGATGGTGGTTTTGCGATTTATTTCCTAGGACAAAAATTACATTTTGGATGATTCGATCCACTTGGTTCTGGGTCCTGAATTATCGTAGTGTCAGGTTTCTCTCCTAAATACTCCTGTATTTTTATTCGCATTATTTGCAATAAATTTGGCAGGGTTAATTTATTTTTCAAATAAGGTCTTAGGAGACTAGATGATAAATTTTCTACGAGTAATTATTTCATTGGCATTTATTTTATATATTATCTGGCTATTGATTCCTGCAACATTCAACAAAGTGTAAAATATAGTTAGGCGGCCATGAAAAACCAACTCGTGATACCTAATATTCTGTACACTTAGTTCTCTTTTTATGTGGTAGATACGTTCCACAGGAAAACGCATAAAAATAAATCGCACAAAAAAGACTAGACACACGTATAAAAATAAAGGATACGTTCCATAATTTTTTAAAACCGCACGAAACTAAATCAATGAGTTACAATATACCGAAAATCGCATAAAAAAGGTTTATTAAATTTCAGAAAAATAATTAGTCTTACCATATTCTTTCTGAAATGTTTATTCATAATTTTATAAGAACGTTAACAATCATAGACAAGTTTATTAAATTTCAGAAAAATATAATCTTAACATATTCCTTCTAAATTTATACGGAAAAATTTTACAAAAAAAATACAGAAAATTTTTATAAAAGTTAATCTTTCTTCACATTTTTTCTTTACAATTATCGTCGCTATATGAGTGTTCGGCATAATTTGCGAACTGGTTCGAAATCACTTTCATCACTAGAAGAGATAGTCAGCATATCAAATCTATGTCCTGAAGATAATGATTCTTCACAAGTAAAATTAGTCTCAACTTCGCATGTTGATTTTTTCCCTTTGACAATATAATCAGTGATTAAACTTTGCGATGGCTTTGCTAATTTTTTGTACAATTCCTGATATCCAGAAATGCAATTCTGAAGCTCACGTTGAAACTTGAATGCTCATTCAGAATTAATGGTTTGCCAATTTACTGGAAAGTTGAAGACCTTCTCGAATTACACTTGCAGTGAGTGTGACTGGAGTTTCATCTTCTTCCGATTTATTTTCGTTTTCTTCAACGGTATCAAGAGTTATACCAATGATATCATTGTCATTCATGACATTATCCTCAAGTAATTCGTCTAAATCGTTTTGGGTATATGTTTCGAAACCTTCCCCACCAATTTCATGTGCTAAAGAAATTATTTTCTACATTTCTATTGTCATCTGTATCTTGCGGTATTTGTGGATATAGCCTTTTTATTATGCTATCAGCATATGCAATTACTGTAGATTTAGAGCTGTATACCTGGATTGAATCGAAAACTGTTTTTGGGAGTTTCGATGCTTGTAAATATATCGACAAAGATACAAGATCTTTATTTCTTCATTCTAAAATTCTTGTTTTTAAAACGGTATACAACTCCAAACTTATAGGAGTCTGCATTTTTTTAAGTTGTTCTAACATAAAAATTAAAATACCTTCCGAGTCTAAAATATTTGTAACTGTTTTGCTTAATTCCTTTACACCCAGCTCTAAAAGTTTTAAAACATGTATTAAATCTTCAATTAACCAAAAGTTTGTCATTATATGGCGAGTGTGACGGCCCTGTCGTTTCCGGCGTTGTTTGCGTGTCCCGGGGTCCAAAACAGTTTTACGCTTGTGTTACGCGTCGTCAGGGACCACACGAGAGCCAGCGTTTCCACGACGATCGGAGTTGTTGAGTTGACGTTTTGGAGGGAGCGTAGCGCGCTCTGGGAATCAGACAGGACGTGCACTGTCGTCGGGGTGGGGTGGAATTTTCTAATACGAATGTCGCCCATATTGACTTGTTTCGCAGACTTGAGAATATATGTGCATTGCAGTAAGTAAGAACTTATTATTAATTAACCTAAGAAGTATCAACAACTTTTTTGTGTAGACACGCAAATCTCGCAGATAAATAATTTACTGAATGTATATTCGTTTCATGAGATACTATTGGGAATAGGACCCGGTCTTGGACCCAGACTCGTCGGGTCCCAAAAAACTCAGGTTGTCCCAAACCCTATTCGCGACCTTGTTTTGATTTTTATTAATTTTATTAATGAAAGGTTTGTTTACACCTGTATGTGGTTCCAAAGCGACATATATAGCTTTTTGCATATTTTCTTAGCTCTGGGAAATGTTCACTGAGTAATGAATGCCGGAAATTAATAATGTCAGACGCATTTTGATCAAGAATAGCTTATCAAATTTCATTTTTAAGAAGGAATTTGTTTTTAAATCAATCAATTCCATTTGCATGTTACTAAGCATCTACATTCTATTTTGTTCACTAACTGAAAATGGGTTTATAAATACGAGCATACAGTTTTCTTCTTTAACAAAATCACGAAAACGACTTTCAAACGACTTGCAAAATCTTGATTTTGTCAATATATTTGGTCAAATTGCTATTACCCGCAGCGCGTTCACTCTGCTCTTTTAAGTGTGGAAAATGACTTAAAACCTCATTTTCTAACTGGGAGACGAACAGTTTTAATTTCATTTTAAATAAACTGATGCTATTTACTAAGCTAGGAAATAATTTATTCTTGCCTTGTAGTTTTATATTTAGATCATTGAGATGGCTAGTAATGTCAACTAAAAATGCCAAATCAAATAGCCAGTTGTTGTCAAATAATAAAGTTATTTCATCAGGTAGTTCATTTTCCTGTTACAAAAAATTAGAAACGGAAATTTTTAATTAAGGACACTTGAGTTAAAAATATGAATATGGATTCAGTTATGACGCTGAAGCGGTCAGGTCGTGGTTTGTCGTTTACGCTTCAATTTGTAGTTTTCGGCAGCGCCGGCTGACGATTTGTGATAGGACTTATGTACAGCAAACTGTACAAAGTGGCCCTTATGAAACCTACCAGTAGTATTCTTGACGTGTTTGCCTGTGAACCCTTGTTGTCGCAGTTAAATCCTTCGACTAGTCGTCGATATTTATTCTCGAGCGCGTGTCCTGGAGATGGTTGCTCAGACAGGAGGCGAGGTGTAAATCTGTGTTCGAAGGAGTCCGTTTAGCGAAGATGTGATCCGAGCGGCGAGCTGTAGTCAAGTCGAGTGTCCAGAGTCGAATATAAATGTGAGCTTTTGGCACCGCCTTATATTCCCAGTCGGGTGCGCAAAAGTTTCCCCACTACGCGCGTTGGAGGCGGTAGCAGAGATGCTGCGTCATTGTACAACACAGTTTAGTTCGCGTGCAAGGCTCAGCGGGACTTCAGTTTCAGACAAAGGTGTAAAGGGAATAATAACATAGGAACATCAAAAACGTCATGATCAAGGATCAAGAAGCGGGATTTCATTCTCGCGCCTGCTGTGTCTCCGGATGGACGTCGTATCTGGGTCGCTATAGCGCCTATTTTAAAAGGAAAAGTAGGCGCAAGAATGCAGTGCACCACTTGTGATCATCCGATGCGTCACGTTTGGCGCATTGAGCGTGTATCCTTCCCGTCCAGAGTGAGAGGTCACCGACGAGCCTGTGTGTTCACCTGCCCTTGGTAGACTCGTCCCATCTGAGCTGCCTTTCTGGCGGCTTCTCTGTCCTGCTTGTTGTAAACTGTTAACAACTTTGTTTTAATAAATGCTGATATTGATGGCTTGATTATACAGTGACTAATATTTTATTTCCCAGTTCCTTGGCATAAAGCCATTTACCTGGTTATCGATTTCTTTTCCTCCTTCTCATTTTTAAGTCCCGATGGATAATCGAGTTGCGGACAAACCATTGAGCATTTATCGCCATTCGTAACGAGATGTTTTGTTGGATTTGTAGCGTTTTTGCGTATTTTCTATGATTCAGTATGTAACAGCAAACGGGGGAAACATATGAAATTACTGGTCGGATGATCGATTTGTAGAGGAGCAGTTTATTTTTAATATTTAATTTACTTTTTTAATTTAACAATGGATACAGTTGAGCATGAGTAACTTTGACTTTGTTAACAGTTTTATCTAGGTGGGGTTTCCAAGTTAGTTTGGAATCTAGGGTGAAGCCCAAGTACTTGCGTTTCGTTGTGTTCTATGTGGTTTTTTACGTATATTGCTGTTCCGCCACCAGCACCGATTGACCTATCCGTTCGATAGGTTTTATAATTGGCGAAGGTTACTTTTATCGATTCTTTTAAATGTGTTTCAGAAACTAAAGCAATATCTATATTATGATCTATTAGGAAAATAATAGCATAGGTTTACTTGATTTTTTATTTTTTGATTGGTTGATGGATTCAACCTCGAACTTAAGCGACAGGAGCTCCTCTTTAATTTCGTCGCAGGTAAAGTTGGCGTTCAGCCCCCAGATGACGACCCGAAGAGGTTTGTCTTCGGTTAATGTGTAAGTATGAAAGGAGAATTTCCTTCCATCTAGCAATTTAGTTATTTTGCGGAAGTCATCGGTTGACACCGCAATAATTTTTGCGCAGACGGTGCACTGAATTGAAGAAAACGACAAACCATTGTTGATAATGGTTTTTTCCACATTTAGCGATGAGCAATGAAATTTAGTAACTAGCCTCAAGACTACGATCGAGACTTGCAGTGTGTGCAGAAAATAGATTTGTTAATGTTGTTCGTTTTCCAAATTTTTCCTTAAGATTTTGAAAGAAAATAATATCTGAATTTATATTCCAAATTTTAAAAATTCCTCCGAGTACTAACATTTTTTGATTTTGGTTGATCATTCATTTTGCAATGGGCTTTAAGAGATAAAAAATAAGATAATACTGATTTATTAATGGTCAAGAATTGAAATATGTAAAAAGAAAACAATAATATTACTCTAGAGATGTTAAGGGTATGTGTTTTGTGATAGAGAGCAGGCCTTGGTCACACGTGTAGCCAAATGAAGTAGCTGTCAAACTTCTTGCTGTATTGCTCTCTTGTAGTTTATTTCTAATCCATTCCACGCTATCCTGGGCGGCGGTAGCCTCCGCTTCCTCGTGAAGAAGATGCTTCGGTCTTCACAGTCGCCAGCATGAGCCTGGCGTGATCCATCCATCTCTGGATTGCGTGGAGCACCTCTTCCGCGACCACCTGCCACATGGTCATCTTGGTGGTGGCTGTCACCGCGACGTCTGTGAAGGCGACGAGTTCCATGCCGTCCGGCATGGTCACTTGCAACAGCTCGTCATACATGACGTTCCAGTTGAGGTTGATTTGCAGCATGTTTATGTGTGCTGTTCTGTCGGGTTGTCCTTCTTGATGGAGCACGTCGTTCCCTTGTGACCCTCTTGGCCGCAGCGGAAGCACTCCTTGCTTCTGTCGCGGGTGTCAGTGCATTTGGCCGCGATGTGCCCCGTTCCGTGGCATTTTTAGCAGTGCTCCAGCCGCCCGGGGACTACCTGCACGTGGCTGTAGATTCATCCTACGCGGACTTTCCCAAGCTTCAAGAGCATGACAGCGTTTCCCCTTTTCTCTTATGCCTGGCTTCTGAACGCCAAAGTCTGGCATTTTTTAGGGAAATTGGCAATCCACAATTCTATCTAATTGTCCCACAAACTAGTTTTATTTCGATAAAAGAGTAGACACTATTGTAAAAATTGGCAGCGTAGCGATGATGCCATTTATTTAAATGTGGACCCATAATTTTCATAATTGTATTTTCTAAGCTTTTTCCAGCATATATAACGAAATTGCAAATATAACCATTTTTTGCTTCGCATACTATTCTATTTAAAATTCTATATTTTACTGTTTTACTTTGGTTGTGAATCCAAATGTCAGTCCTTCATCTAAATCAGTGTTCCGCAACCGTTTCTCACCTACGACACACCAAAGTTCTTCTTAGAATTCCGCGACACATCAAAAGCTAAAATATTAGGTAATCTCGGAATTACTGTTGCATAATCGAACGAGGTCTCGGAGATTATCTCGATTTCACCCTCCAGTGTAAAAAACACTGGGGGGCGATCCGAAGACAGCCTGGATGCGGTGCATTTTTGATATTCAAGAGTTACCCTTGACCAATGCGATGTCAAGAGTTGACGGCGTCATGTTATTGGTTGGATGATGCGTTGGTGAGTGAAAAGTATACTACTGTATCGGTATTATTTACGTAATTAAAAACTGTCGTCTCGGATCGATTCGAGCCAGAGCAGTTCCAATGCGAGTGCCTGGCATTAAATTCTCCAGTTAGTATAACTGAATTCTCAAGTCCAAACACAGCATCGAGGTCACTCCCAAACAACTCATCTCAGGGAGAATTATACCCGGCGGCAATCATTATTATTTTATTTTTAATTTGTATCGCGACGGTTTCTAGTTTAATAGTGTTTGGACAAATTCGCACGTGCCTAATAGATTTTTTAACAAATATCGCGACACCTCCACTTGGCCTTGAGAGTCAGTACCTCCGGAGGCAGGTGAAGTCCGGTATATAAAAGTTTATGTAAGGTTTAAGGAATGTTTCGGTAACTATGACAATATCAATATTGTACAAACTGATTAATAGATCTAACTCACTGATTTTGTTTCGGATTCCATGAGAATTCCACGTCAATATATTATATCCAATTTAGTAGAGGATATCAAGATATTCTACCATCATGATGGCGATCTCATTTAGCTGGTGCACTTGCCGGCCTTCACCTTAATCTCCAGGAGCACTATCAGCATCTTACGAAGATCTGATGTGGACATGGGTTCAGCAGAGAAGGTTTCTCCAGAATGCTTGGGGAGACAGATGGTTTTTCAAATGCCGGTCTTACCGGCCGTAAAGCAGTAAACTGATTCTGCTCCAGGGTAAACGAAGGCGTGGCAGGTATCGCAGTTGCTGGTCTCTGTTGACGTTTCTTTGTCAGCTGGAGGTACTCTACCCACCGTGGGCAGTCCTTTAAGTTAGCTGGGTGATCTGCTCCACATCCAGTGCATTTGGCCGGTGTCTCGCAGTCCTTTTTGGCGCAATCCATCGTGGCATGGTTGCCCGTGCATTTAACGCATCTCGGAGGTCGTTGGCAATTCTTTGCTGCGTGTCCGTAGTTCTGGCATTTGAAACATTAAGTAAGATGTCCGGTGCTACGCCTATATTTATCTAGTATGATCTTAGTGAAGCAAACGTACCAGATGCTTCTTATATTTGTGGTGGTGGTATCCGAGGTAAATTAGACGAGGTAGAGCCAAGATTTCATCTTCTTTGCCGTCACCTTGATGACGCTTAGTCCCTTCCACTCGAGATCAGTGGCGATGTCTTCGATGGGAATCTCTGAGAGCCCCCTTAGGACAGATTTCACCGTTTTATCTTGATCGGTGGTGAAGTTATGGAAGGCGCGTTGGCCCTTTAATCCCTCCATTAACACTTTCATGGCCGCATCAAATTACTGAAAAATTACGCTACGGGCCGGCGACTTCCTTTTAGAATTAGTAAAAACTACTTTAGTATTCAAAAATATATAATGCATGCACACACAAAGATTTTTTACGTTTCCAGGATTTTTTAGTCCCCATTATGGCGAGAGCGAGAGTTTTATGTGTTCCATACATAGAGTAAAGAATGTGTATATATATATATATATATATATATTTTTTTTTTTTTTTTTTGTGAGGAGAGGAAATCTTCTAAAGACTTCACCAGCGTCCAGATTGCTAGTGATTGTGCCGGATTCCGCTGCAAGCAGCGACCTACCGGCTAAAACCTCTCCCCAGCCCTCTCCTGGACGGCCGGTACTATCTTCCGATATTGCACTTCGGCTCGTCCAGTTTAGAGACTCTGTCCCGTTAGGGCCGCTGTCTTGAGCTGTCTTTCAGCTTCTTCCTTATGTTTTATAACATCGGACGCGTAATCCGTCCATGCCTCCCAATTTCTTCGGCTCTCCAGCATGGATTGGGCCATAGTGTCTGCTGTTGCAGGCCTTCCTATGACCCTCTCCAGCGCCGCTCTGTTTTCCGTCCACGCTGTGCACTTGAAGACGGTGTGCTCTGCGTCGTCGTCTTCAGCGGTGTCGCAGTGGAGGCACGCGGCGCTCGCTGTCTTGCCGATTCTTCTTAGATAATGGCCGAAGCAGCCGTGCCCGGTCATTACTTGAGTGAGACGGTACGACAGCTCGCCACCGTGGGTCCTTTCCTTCCAAGCGGACAGGTCGGCGACGAGTCTGTGCGTCCATCTGCCTTTGGTGGACTCGTTCCATCTCCGCTGCCACTCTATAGTTGTCGCCTTTCTGGCAACTTCTTTGCTCTGCCCGTTATAGACCGCCTGTCTTTCTAAGGCGAGTAGGTCTAACGGCGGAATGCCGCACAGGGCTAATATGGCATCCTCAGACACTGTTCTGTACGCGGAGGCTACACGCAGCAGGCTTCTTCTCTGTACCCTCGCGAGGCTGAGTCTAGCCTTCTTTACGATCATGGCCTGTGCCCAGATCGGGGTGCCGTATAAGAGGACTGAGTGTACGACCTCGTTGTAGAGTCGTCGCCGGTTTTGCCTCGGCCCTCCGACGTTCGGCATCAGCCTGGCGAGGTCCTCCGCTACGCGCGCCGCCTTCGCCGCTGCCGCCTCGGCGTGCCTGACGAAGCGCAGCTTGTCGTCTATCTGTACACCCAGATAGCGGATTTCTCTCCTGAAAGGCACTTCGAAGCCGTCGATCGCTATCCTGGGCGGTTGTAACCTGCGCCTCCGCGTAAAGAATACAGCTTCTGTTTTCTCCGCCGCGAGTGTGAGCCCAACTCGGTCCATCCAGTTCTGGATCGCCTGCAGCGCCTCTTCTACAACCTGCTGTAGCTGCGTCGGGCGCTTAGCTGTTGCGACAACCGCGACGTCGTCGGCAAACGCGACCAGCTCGACGCCGTCGGGCATCTCTAAGCGCAGCAGCTCGTCGTACATGGCGTTCCAGAGTGAAGGCCCCAGTACCGAACCCTGAGGGACGCCTGCCGTCACCCGGCGGGAACGCTTCTCGCCTCCGCTTTCATACTCCAGCACCCTGTTCGTGAAATAGCTTTCAATGAGTCTCACCAGGTATGCTGGGGTTTTCTTCGCAGTCAACGCCTTAACCGTCAGCCCCCAGTTGGCCGAATTGAAGGCGTTGCGAACATCGAGGGCTATCATCATCGCGTGTCTGCTGGCTCCAAGGCTGCCCTGCCATGCATCTCTTACTTTGGATACGACCCTTTTGATGGCATCGATGGTCGATCTGCCGGGACGGAAGCCGTGTTGTCGCTCAGACAGCCCTGACGTTTCATTTTCGAGGACGCTCTGCAGCCGCTGGAGGATCACCCTCTCGAAGAGCTTTCCGGCCCCGTCCAGCATACACAGGGGACGGTATGCGGACGGACCCGGCGGAGCTCCCTTCTTCTTGGGGATCAGCACAAGCCGCTGCCGCTTCCACGATGTCCCGAACGTGCCTCCCTGCAGGCAGGCGTTGTAGACCGCGGTCAGTAGCTGTGGGTCCATTGTGGCGATCCGTCTTACAATCGCCGTTCGGTACGAAGTCTGGACCCGGCGCCTTCCTAACGCTGATTCTTCTTGCTGCGGCAGCTACCTCTTCTTCGATGAACGGTGTATGAGTGTTCAATTCGTCGGCCAAGTCAATCTCGCAGCTGGGCCAGGTCTCTTCTGGATGTTGGGGAAAAAGTCCGTCGACGATTCGCTCCATATTGTCCTCGTCTTCCAAATACGAGTCGACGGTGGCTTTTCGGAGTTTTCTTCTCACCAACCTGTACGGTGTGCCCCACGGGTCCTTCTTCAGCGTGGCGCACAGCACGTCCCAGCACCGAGACTTGCTCTTCGGCTCTTCGGGCCTGCTTGTAGGCTTCCCTCAGGTTCGCGTCTCCATGTCTCCTTTGCGCCTGTTCTTGGAGTATGACATGTTCTTGGAGTTTTAAGTGCACAGTGCGGTGCTCCTTTATGAAGTCCTCCATGGCCACGATCGCGCTCCTCAGCTCTCTCATGTGTTCCCGCATGTTTTTATTCCTCGGGAAACAGAAAACCAAGAAAAACCCCGATGTCTCCTTTGGTGTCAGAAAAAACCCGGAAAATCCTCGGGAAAAATTTTGTCAAACAGTTTTTCACTTCACCATAAATATCCTGTCCCGTTGTTGTCTTTAATGGGACATAAGTTAAACAATACTTCTATTATTTCAAACGTCTTCGTTATGCCTCTTATAAAGAGTACCAATTAGCGGTATCAGAGTTATCAGTACTCTCATCGAGTGCTAAGCTTTAAAATTTACATTCACCTAATTTAGCAGAGTGGAATTTCGATGTTACTTGCCATTTCATCCACCCTTCTGGCGATTTTCTGATGTGATAGGTTCATATTTTTTCTCAAAGAATTAACCTGGTTGATTCTAACCTGAGCTTTGAATACATCATACGTTGCAGAATGCTTCGTTGCATAATGTCGCTTAATATTATATTCCTTGGCATATATACTACAGTATAGCTGTGGCACTGATTGAACTGACAAATTCGTTGCTTGAAGTGGTTCGGGGGTGGAAGCAACAGTCATAGGATAAAGTGTAGATGTAGTTGTTGTTTTCTCTTCTTGTGTGTCCAAACATGTCGTTTCATGTTTTGCTAAAATGGGCAAAAAATCATTTTTGGCTTGTAATTTTATTCGAGGTGGCATTTTTTTTAAAACCGACCTAATATAATTACTGAATGTAGTGTCATCGTCATCGATTTCTTTTTTCATTCCTTGCATAAATTGATATCGAATTTTGTTTTCTCTCCTTCATAAGCTGAAGGAATTCATCATGATGTTTTATGATTCGTTTGGGTCTGGTCGTCGGAGGTGAAGGTGACGGAGTTTGTAATAAATATTGAGACTTTTCGTTATCATTTACATGTTGTTCAAGAATTGGGTTGGTTGACCAGTTTGCACTAATGGTACGCTGTGTTGCCTATAACAATAATCGTGATATCTTCTAACCTTGATGAAACGTTTGAAAACCAGTTTTCAAACGACTTCCTGTCCATTTATTCGTGGTAATCACCAGACATTTTTTATTCAAAAGCCCGCAGCGAATCTGGGACAAACCCGTCTTCGTTTCCGATGTGAGAAATGATATAGTGACTATTTTGTTTAAAAGTTTAAATTTTGTCAAACAGTTTTTCACTTCACCATAAATATCCTGTCCCGTTGTTGTCTTTAATGGGACATAAGTTAAGCAATACTCCTATTATTTCAAACGTCTTCGTTATGCCTCTTATAAAGAGTACCAATTAGCGGTATCAGAGTTATCAGTACTCTCATCGAGTGCTAAGCTTTAAAATTTACATTCACCTAATTTAGCAGAGTGGAATTTCGATGTTACTTGCCATTTCATCCACCCTTCTGGCGATTTTCTGATGTGATAGGTTCATATTTTTTCTCAAAGAATTAACCTGGTTGATTCTAACCTGAGCTTTGAATACATCATACGTTGCAGAATGCTTCGTTGCATAATGTCGCTTAATATTATATTCCTTGGCATATATACTACAGTATAGCTGTGGCACTGATTGAACTGACAAATTCGTTGCTTGAAGTGGTTCGGGGGTGGAAGCAACAGTCATAGGATAAAGTGTAGATGTAGTTGTTGTTTTCTCTTCTTGTGTGTCCAAACATGTCGTTTCATGTTTTGCTAAAATGGGCAAAAAATCATTTTTGGCTTGTAATTTTATTCGAGGTGGCATTTTTTTTAAAACCGACCTAATATAATTACTGAATGTAGTGTCATCGTCATCGATTTCTTTTTTCATTCCTTGCATAAATTGATATCGAATTTTGTTTTCTCTCCTTCATAAGCTGAAGGAATTCATCATGATGTTTTATGATTCGTTTGGGTCTGGTCGTCGGAGGTGAAGGTGACGGAGTTTGTAATAAATATTGAGACTTTTCGTTATCATTTACATGTTGTTCAAGAATTGGGTTGGTTGACCAGTTTGCACTAATGGTACGCTGTGTTGCCTATAACAATAATCGTGATATCTTCTAACCTTGATGAAACGTTTGAAAACCAGTTTTCAAACGACTTCCTGTCCATTTATTCGTGGTAATCACCAGACATTTTTTATTCAAAAGCCCGCAGCGAATCTGGGACAAACCCGCCTTCGTTTCCGATGTGAGAAATGATATAGTGACTATTTTGTTTAAAAGTTTAAATTTTGTCAAACAGTTTTTCACTTCACCATAAATATCCTGTCCCGTTGTTGTCTTTAATGGGACATAAGTTAAGCAATACTCCTATTATTTCAAACGTCTTCGTTATGCCTCTTATAAAGAGTACCAATTAGCGGTATCAGAGTTATCAGTACTCTCATCGAGTGCTAAGCTTTAAAATTTACATTCACCTAATTTAGCAGAGTGGAATTTCGATGTTACTTGCCATTTCATCCACCCTTCTGGCGATTTTCTGATGTGATAGGTTCATATTTTTTCTCAAAGAATTAACCTGGTTGATTCTAACCTGAGCTTTGAATACATCATACGTTGCAGAATGCTTCGTTGCATAATGTCGCTTAATATTATATTCCTTGGCATATATACTACAGTATAGCTGTGGCACTGATTGAACTGACAAATTCGTTGCTTGAAGTGGTTCGGGGGTGGAAGCAACAGTCATAGGATAAAGTGTAGATGTAGTTGTTGTTTTCTCTTCTTGTGTGTCCAAACATGTCGTTTCATGTTTTGCTAAAATGGGCAAAAATTCATTTTTGGCTTGTAATTTTATTCGAGGTGGCATTTTTTTTAAAACCGACCTAATATAATTACTGAATGTAGTGTCATCGTCATCGATTTCTTTTTTCATTCCTTGCATAAATTGATATCGAATTTTGTTTTCTCTCCTTCATAAGCTGAAGGAATTCATCATGATGTTTTATGATTCGTTTGGGTCTGGTCGTCGGAGGTGAAGGTGACGGAGTTTGTAATAAATATTGAGACTTTTCGTTATCATTTACATGTTGTTCAAGAATTGGGTTGGTTGACCAGTTTGCACTAATGGTACGCTGTGTTGCCTATAACAATAATCGTGATATCTTCTAACCTTGATGAAACGTTTGAAAACCAGTTTTCAAACGACTTCCTGTCCATTTATTCGTGGTAATCACCAGACATTTTTTATTCAAAAGCCCGCAGCGAATCTGGGACAAACCCGTCTTCGTTTCCGATGTGAGAAATGATATAGTGACTATTTTGTTTAAAAGTTTAAATTTTGTCAAACAGTTTTTCACTTCACCATAAATATCCTGTCCCGTTGTTGTCTTTAATGGGACATAAGTTAAGCAATACTCCTATTATTTCAAACGTCTTCGTTATGCCTCTTATAAAGAGTACCAATTAGCGGTATCAGAGTTATCAGTACTCTCATCGAGTGCTAAGCTTTAAAATTTACATTCACCTAATTTAGCAGAGTGGAATTTCGATGTTACTTGCCATTTCATCCACCCTTCTGGCGATTTTCTGATGTGATAGGTTCATATTTTTTCTCAAAGAATTAACCTGGTTGATTCTAACCTGAGCTTTGAATACATCATACGTTGCAGAATGCTTCGTTGCATAATGTCGCTTAATATTATATTCCTTGGCATATATACTACAGTATAGCTGTGGCACTGATTGAACTGACAAATTCGTTGCTTGAAGTGGTTCGGGGGTGGAAGCAACAGTCATAGGATAAAGTGTAGATGTAGTTGTTGTTTTCTCTTCTTGTGTGTCCAAACATGTCGTTTCATGTTTTGCTAAAATGGGCAAAAAATCATTTTTGGCTTGTAATTTTATTCGAGGTGGCATTTTTTTTAAAACCGACCTAATATAATTACTGAATGTAGTGTCATCGTCATCGATTTCTTTTTTCATTCCTTGCATAAATTGATATCGAATTTTGTTTTCTCTCCTTCATAAGCTGAAGGAATTCATCATGATGTTTTATGATTCGTTTGGGTCTGGTCGTCGGAGGTGAAGGTGACGGAGTTTGTAATAAATATTGAGACTTTTCGTTATCATTTACATGTTGTTCAAGAATTGGGTTGGTTGACCAGTTTGCACTAATGGTACGCTGTGTTGCCTATAACAATAATCGTGATATCTTCTAACCTTGATGAAACGTTTGAAAACCAGTTTTCAAACGACTTCCTGTCCATTTATTCGTGGTAATCACCAGACATTTTTTATTCAAAAGCCCGCAGCGAATCTGGGACAAACCCGCCTTCGTTTCCGATGTGAGAAATGATATAGTGACTATTTTGTTTAAAAGTTTAAATTTTGTCAAACAGTTTTTCACTTCACCATAAATATCCTGTCCCGTTGTTGTCTTTAATGGGACATAAGTTAAGCAATACTCCTATTATTTCAAACGTCTTCGTTATGCCTCTTATAAAGAGTACCAATTAGCGGTATCAGAGTTATCAGTACTCTCATCGAGTGCTAAGCTTTAAAATTTACATTCACCTAATTTAGCAGAGTGGAATTTCGATGTTACTTGCCATTTCATCCACCCTTCTGGCGATTTTCTGATGTGATAGGTTCATATTTTTTCTCAAAGAATTAACCTGGTTGATTCTAACCTGAGCTTTGAATACATCATACGTTGCTGAATGCTTCGTTGCATAATGTCGCTTAATATTATATTCCTTACACACTGATATTTTTTTCTTGACATACAAGACATATAATGTTTTCATTGTTCTATTACGAAAAAATCTTCGATCCAGTTGTTTTTGAACACGCGACCTTCCGCGTCAACTTTACGCTTTTTCGACAATATTATTTATATTTTTACCCTTCAGAAGGTCCGTCAGACTATTATTTATTTTAACACTAGATTTACCAGCTATTTAAATACACCTATTTCTTCCAAAGCCAGTCAAAATGACTGGTGTATAAAAAAAAAAAAAAAAAAATGCTTATTGTAGCTTCCAGTCTTTATTAACTATTAAAAAATGAGAAAAAAGTTGAACAATATTAATTGTAATAAATAAATTGATTTCTTTACATTGTTAAATAACAAAACACTTAATTGTTTACAGTTTGCGATCACAATTTCTACATATGTAGATTTTGCTGTATGTACACTTTCCGCATACACTTTTTTTGCATGTATTGCAAATATTTGTAGTCTTATTGTTATTGCAATATCCTACTTGACACCACTTGCGTACAGAAACAGTGCCACTTGAAGTTGGTATATCAACTTCGTGTGGTTTTAGCCTTGAAGTCTGATACTCTGAAGCAAGTTCTTCTGCTAATCGAAACAGAAAGTCTTTTCGTGAGATATTTTCTCCTGTTATGTTTTTGTATATTATCCAGCTATTTATTCCGGCTAAATCTAAAATATTGAAAAACACTTGTAATGGCCACCTTCTGGAACCTGATTTCACCGTATATTTTCGTGCCATTTGATCTGTGATATCTACACCAAATTTAGTTCTATTATAAAACGATACAGTTTCAGGTAATTTCTTAGCAGCTTTATCAATTTTTATGTGTTTATGTTTTGTACTTAGTATAAGCACTTTTTTATTTGGTTTGCTCTTATAAACGGTAAGTGTGCATCCATTGGATTTGTATAACAACGTTGAGAAACGTGCCATGCTGTCTTTTTTCAGTTTGCAAGATATCGGCAGTTCCCTCTTGTTTGCGCGTATTGTTCCAAGCAACGAAGTATTTTTAGATCTTAATTTTAACGCTAAAGGAATACTTGTAAAAAAATTGTCAGTTGTTACAGTTCTACCCTTCATGGTATATGGTTCAAGAAGTTTCATTACGACAAATTCGCTTAGGGGGGTTGTTACACTTCGGGCCTCGTCTTTTCCTAAATACGGAAAACCATTTACCACATATTTTGTCTCTAAATCAGACGCCAGCCAAAATTTTATGCCAAATTTATGTGGTTTGTTTGGCATATACTGGGTAAATCTGCATCTGGCCTTCGTTGGAAAAAGTTGCTCATCCACGGTAATATAAGCTCCCGGTTTGAAGCAATTTTGACTATTTTCAATAAATTTGTCCCAAACTGCTGAGACTAAAGCGAATTTGTCTGTTTGCAAACGTTGACTCCTCTGATTTCTTTTGTCGAAACGAATGTATCGCAGAATCTCAGTAAAATCACGTCTACTCATAGCGCTGGAGAAAAATGATGGTCCCCACTTGTTGTTCCACAAATATTGAAGCCTCAAAGTATTTCCTTCGTATGCCCCACGTGCGTACAATATTGCAAGAAATCCCTTCAATTTTGCTTGCGTAATTGTCCAGTTTTTCCCCAAAACTCGAGAGGCTTCTAACTCTGTACAAATTCGTATATGTTCCAAAATATGGTTATCAATCAGTAATAGGAACGCACTACTTAGATTCCCACTTATAATGTTTCTTTTAGCATGTGCTGTTGGTCCGTGTACATCTTTGAAAACACACTGAATTGGTAATCTACCAGCAACACCTCCTTCTTCAATTCTTGTCCAAATAGTTCCGTCTGAAGCAATTTCAGTTTGCTGATTTGGTACGTTACTTTCACCTTCAGATTCAGAACTGGAAGGGAATCGCATGCATCGCCTCGTACGTTTGTTCGGAATATTTTCGCAATCACTGTCACTTGACTGATCTATATTGTCTTCATCAGGAATTTCCTCATCACTACTCTCGATAATAGCACTGTTATCACCATTGCCTTGTGGATCAATTTGTCTATCTAAAAATTCACCGTCGCTATCATATAATTCACTTTCTACATCTGAACATTCCAGAGGTATGCTGGTTGCATTTTCTAAGTATGTAGAAACTTTTATTCGTTTTGACATTTTCAGGGGCTGACGATCGCTATAAAAATAAGATGAAACTGAGACACTTTCTTCCTATTTAGGCTTCATACTGAAGAATATATTTTTGAATATTGTATGTTTCTTACCTGTGTAACTGTGCGGGTAAAGATAAATGATTACGATTGGAGATCGCTTGGAACTAAGATTTTATGGTGTGTTTTGAACGAAGCTCGAAACAAGACTGTTTGTGCCTCGTGCATTTATGAAGAAAGTGCTCGTAAAATCTTTTAAAAATGACGTAATTGCCCTAATTGGGTCAACGCCGATAAAGAAATGAACGAATGACACATGGGCGCTATATGTACTGCATCGGCTCCATGATTCTTTCGAAATCATACATTTTTTCATAGAAAGACGCACGCAGTCATTTTGACTGGTACTGGTATAAATGTCAATAACAAAAAATATATTTGTTACTAATATATATAAAGTAACATTAAGTTCATAAAATGTATTCTCTACTTATAGCTACAAAAGTCATAACATCATTTCGGAAAGCAATTGCTATATGTGGTAGAAATTTTGAATTGAAATTGCACGACCAGTCAAAATGACTGGTCTGGTAAATCTAGTGTTAAAAATGCATACTTGAACCAAATACACGAGTAGGAGCGTTCATCACCCTAGATGTGGCGATGACAGAAGTAATCGGCGTTGCTAGAGCACAACGCAGAAAGAACGGATTTTAGCCGTATGACGATTTGCGCTCAATCTCGTCATATCCAATTTATTAATTATACATGAATTATTAAATAGCCTTTTATTAATAAATTACTGCATTTTTAGATAGTACATTTTACAATAATAAATTAATATAAAAAGTATATATATATATATATATAATATGTTGGATAGCCCTGAGTTAGTTGATAAGGATGGATAAACAAGTTGCGGACAAACCGATGAGCATTTGTTGCCATTCGTAACGAGATGTTTTGTTGGATTTGTAACGTTTTTGCATATTTTCTCTGCCAAACGGGGAAGGCGTATGAAATTACTGGTCGGATGATCGATTTCTAGAGAAGCAGTTTATTTTTAGTATTTAATTTACTTTTTTTTGTAAAATAGTTGAGATAAATATAGTTGAGAACGAGTAGCTTTAACTTTGCGAACAGTTTTATCTAAGTGGGGTTTCCAAGTTATTTTCGAATCTAGGGTTAACCCTTTGGCTACCGAAATCCGATATATCGGATTTTGCTACACTAGCGAGAACTGCCGGATCCGACGGCTCCGAAATCGTAGTATCCAATACATTTTCAACCGTCTGTAGGGTATTTGCTTCAGGGGTATATAACATTTTTTCAAATATACACATGTTATATATATATATATATATATTATAAGCATTAATTTTTTTAATATTTCATTATTATTTATTATTTCAAAATTTTGGTAATTTACCGACCATCAGTTTCACTACCAGACTTACGCTAAATACCGGGACCTTTTCGCAAATCTTCGCGAATTTTACCTTTTTTTATTTAATTTTATGTATCTTTTGACGCGGTCCGAATATTTCGTTGAATTTTTCTAAGCGTATAATAAATGTATCAATGCATTAATTTAAGTCATTATTAGGTGGTTCTCAACATGTGGTTCGCCGAAAATAAAAATTAATTATTACATTTCTTTATTATTAGATTTTTTAAATGATTATCTTGATTTTAAAATTATAAAAATCAAGTAATCTAGGAATTTAAATAAAAATGATTCAAATTTAGTTAACCAGCGGTTCTAAAACATTTTCAAATTTCTAAAAAAAAATTTTAGCACACTTTTTTTTGGACGGAAAATATAATCCTTTATACGCAAACATATAAATATGTATATTTAAAAATGATTCAATAGGTAAAAAGGTTTATTTAGAAATGAAGTCAAATTACATAAAATAAAAAATACGATGTAAATATATAAAAAGTACAAGACCTTGTCTAAATATATTTAAAAAAAAAAAAAAATCAAAATAAAATGAAAATTCATACATTTATTTAGTCATCTCTTAAAAAATCCAAATAAAACTCTAAACATATATTTTTAATTTGACATGAAACCATAACATACACAGGACGCCAATTGGCGTCTGCGGTGTTTAACTTTCGTCACACTCAGGATGCCAATTGGTGGGACCAGTAGGTAGTGTTATTAATAGCTAATTTTTACATCAAACAAATTTTAACTAAACATTTATAAATAATATATAACATAAACAGAAAATAAAAATAAACAAAAAATACTTGAAACTTATTTATTTCTTAATGTACAAAGGAGTTTTTTTGTTCTATTTAGGAAACCCGTTATAGTTTTGTTTTTGCATATTGTCCTTGGAATATTATTATATAAATTAATACCTCCGTACATAATTCCCCTAGCAGTACTCGTTTACTTATACCTAAATATTTTTAAATTTTCTCTATTTCTAGTATTAAATACAATATATAATACATCTTTATTTCTTATTAAATACTTATTAAAATACTCTAGTAACATATTATTTTCTAACTTATATATAAATACTAAAACATTTATATTTAATATTTCTTGAACATTTAACCATTCCAATTTATCAATCATACTTATACAACTAGTAAATATATTTTTATTTAAGACTACTCTCATTTCCCTATTTTGTAATTTTTACAACATTTGTTTGTCTAATTTATTTAACATATCTAATATTAATTTTGATTTAATTAATTTATTTATTACAGAAAACTTACAGCCTATTTGTTTACATTTATTAGCTTCTTAATTAAAAATTTCGATACATATATCACTACGAACAATGTTTTAAGTGTTCTGAAACACACGCACCATGAACACCTTTTTCACATTTTATACAGATAGTGCGTGCACGTTTTCTAGGTCCACCGTTAAAAAAACTACACACCACACATAATCTTTCCTTTCGACCCGGTAATTTTCGTATTGTCATATCCGGTCCACGGGTTCCATTATTTGAATTAGATTCGTTATTCCTTAGTTCCATCCACTCTTTTTCAATTGCTTCTATAATGTCCGATGTATATTTATATCTAGATAAAATTTTCCCTCTAGTGTTTTCTTTATAAATTATATATGAATTTAGGACCATCCTGGATAATATGTTGAAAGCCACTTTTTTCCAATATTTTATAGATCTTCTTTCATCCAAATATACACAATTCATCATGTCGGAAGTATCCACTCCTCCCATATATTTATTATAAGTGTGTATAACTGAGGGCTTGGTAATGCTTTTTTCTTGCCCATGACGTCTTCTTGTAATCGTAGCATTTTCAGCCTTGGAGTGTGTCGATAATAAAAGTACAGACTTTTTATGAGATACTTTTTCTCGATATGCTGTAATCATGACTTCACCGCTTCTACAAAATTTGGCAGTTCCAACAGGCACTTGACATTTTATAGAATCTGGTATACCTCTTCTATTTCTTCTCAGCGTTCCTGTAGTGTACGTTTTTAGCTTGAACAAATACCGCGCCAAAGGAATATTTGTGAAGAAGTTGTCTGTTACGATGTGGTAACCTTTTTTTAAATAATCTCCTATTGTCAATAATTTTAATACCACCACATGCGCTAAGCCGTTGGTAATAATTTCTTCACGATCTTCTAAAGATTTTGCACCTCGGTAGCAAAAAAAGCCCAAGCAATAATTAACAACTGCATCAGACAACATCCAAAATTTGATTCCCCACTTATGATGTTTTTTATTAGGTAAGTATTGGAGTAATGTAGAATGATTTTTAGTACCTATTAATGATTCGTCCACACTAATATTTTGATGTGGAACATAATATTGCCGAAATACAATGTTGGCATGATCAACCAGGGGTTGAAATTTATCACATGGGTCATATTTTTGGTGACCAGGAGAATATGTTCCAGCATTATTTACTAAATGGAAAAATCTCAACAGAGTCAAAAATCTATTTCTGGAAAACATTTTTCTGAACCAGGGGATATTTCTAGAATTCGTACTCCAGTATGACATAATGTTTGGTCTTTTGGTGCAACCCATTTCCATTATTACTGCAAAGAATGCTTTCATCTCTCCTATCGTCGTGGCCCGCCAATTTTGTGCGCTCGAGTAAGCAGGCAAAGTATGAGAATCGATGTAATTGCTTGCATACCTGTTTGTTTCTTCAACAATCAAATTCCATAACTCTAACGTGAAAAATATATTAAAATATGATATCGGTGGTTCGTTGGGCGAGGGTGCATTTTTTGGTCCTGGAGTTTCTATAAAGGGCAAAGAAGTTTGGTTGCCAGTATCATTGTCTAAAAATATTTCCGTAAATTCTTCTTCAAAATCGTGTACTATTCTATCAAAATCAAACTGTGAAGAACTATCACTAGTACTAGATAGTCTTTGAATTCTCCGACGCGGTGCTATCAAATCGCTTCCATCTGAATTTGAACTATATTCACATATATAACTAGTTTCTGTTTCACTATCGCGTTCCATTTTTCAAGAGTTAACTTTTTTATTCTTTTTTACGATGTCACTAAACAGCAGACGAAATTATGAACCTCACACGATGACAAATTAGCGGAGACTGCAGCGATGCGTGATCAATCGGTTAATTATCGCTGCAGTAGCTAGACTAGGGTAAATCGGTTTGGTAAACATAAAGGGTTTGAAAACCAATTATTTTTAATTACATATGTTTTATTTTTTACAATTAATTTTCAACAAACTACAATAATAAAGACGAATTTCCGAGTCGTATTATCGTAAATAATTCGATTACCTTATATTTTTAAAACTACTATGTTATTTTTTAAATTATTATGTACTACTATAGTACACTTTATTCATAATTGTATTTGTAAATAAGTAATTTTTTTATACAATATGTGTATGTATGTACTTTATAGAAGAATTTACCTAAACCATTATTTAAAAATATCATATTTTATTAATTTACGAAAAGTTTTATTTACATTTTAAAAATAAATAACATATTATATACCATTGTTATCGATTCCTGTCGGAGCGCCGCCGCTCACATCTCGTAATTTTTAATACGTCATGCGATAATGACTCTTATTACAGCGTAAATACGAACAAAAATAACACACAATCGCATATTCATCATTAATTAGGTCAAGTTCGCGGCAGACAGCGTCGCACGTGCGACCGTATGTTTACAAACTAAAATACACATTTTGACTTTTTAATTATTTAATAAAAAGTCCCGGCAGTTCTGGAACATTTTTCCAAAAATGCCCGGCATCCAAAGGGTTAACCCTAGATTCGAGATAGAAGTTAAGCCCAAGTACTTAGTTGATTTTTGCAAATCGAAAGTTTTGTTATACATTTTTAGCTGGGTAAGTTTATTTGTGGCATAGGCGTTTTTTCTTCTTCGGGTAAACATAACTGCAATACTTTTATCGGGATTTGCTGTTATCAGTCATTTGTCAAACCATTTCTGAATTGTGTCGAGTTTTTTTTGGAGGTGAAATACTGTTTGGTGAGGATTTTTGTAGGAATTTAGTATGGCGGTATTGTCCCCGAATAGTAAATAGTATAAAAACCTTTTTGTATACTGCGAATCGTATAAAAACCGTTTTGTTTTGAAGGAAAATCGCTGGTAAAAATAGTAAATAAAAGAGGTATTAGGATCGATCCCTGGGGAACGCCTGCCAGAATAAGTCTAGGATTAGATAAATGGTTTTCTAATTTAATACGAAATGTTCTGTTTTCGAGAAATGATTTTATAATTTTGACCAGTTCTAGTGAAAATTTTAATTTAATGAGTTTAAATAGTATCGTTAGCTATATCCAGAAATACTGCTCCTGTTGACGTTTTTTTTATCGAAGCCTGTTTGTATGTGATCCACAACATCGTTTCTTAGTTTATAATGAACATGAGGCTAGTGCAATTTCGAACTTTTGGTTCACATGTCATCAAGCTTTTTGCGATTTCATCCTGTAACCGTTGTTTCATTCTTTCTTGTTCAATTGATAAGGGTTTTATGTGGGATGACTGCGTTGAAGTAAATTCGATTGATGACATTAGTGGCTCTGATATTTCGATTATATCTTAATATTTTTCTTCACTTAATCTTTTAATAAGTTTTTGAATAGTTTCTTTTATAGTTTTACGAGTTGTCTTGTTGTCATTGAATGATGAAGGGTTATATAAATATTTTAGTGTATCAGTTAATTCTGTTCGGCTTCGTTTTTCTACATCTTTTTGTAGAGAACGCCCCGCAACGGCCGCATCTTTTCGGGACAATTTTGCTAGTTCATTCTCTAAAGAATTTTTTACTACATCTTTTTGTAGAGAAATTAATAAATCTTTGCTTAATGCATACTTAAGCTCGGTCAATTGTCTGAAACTGAATTTCAAAATTGCATCGACTGAGCACAAGTTGGTATCAGGTCGGCAGAGTGCTTCGACTGCTAATTTTAGAGGTTTTATTACTTCTATAATTTCATCCAGTCATTTTCATTAAATGTCACCGAAAAATTCTTTATATCTATTTTAGTTTTTTGTATACATGTTTTTAAAAACCAAAATTGTTCCAGCATATTATAAAGACTGTTCCGTCCGGTTCACCTCGCAACTTTATGCCCGAAGGCCATACAGCCATAGCAGCGGAGCGGTTTGACCCGTTCGCGCACTCGGCATCTGATCTGACCGATCTTTATTCTGCCTTATTTTAGAAGGGTGTCGGTCTTAGAGGTGTGCGGAATTTTTTTTTATATTTTACTTTTCTATATAGTAAATAATTATTTTTGTATATAGTAAGGATCGATGCGAATATTTATTTATCGCAAGTTTTTTGTTTATTTTTAATTACATTATCACGAGCTATTGATAGCGATTTCAATAGTTTTAATTTTAAGTTTTCCAAATAATTATCATAAGTATATGAACATTCTATTGATGTTATAGAAGACAGTAATTTGGGCTTACTACCGAAGATTAACTCAAAGGGAGTAAATTTAGTTGAATGAGGGGTAGAATTAAAACTAAAAATAGCGAAAGGTAACCAGTCGTCCCAATCGGTTTGATTATCTTTTATAAAGTGTTTTAGATATTCTTTAATGGTATTATGTGTTCTTTCTAAAGCACCGTTTGACTCTGGATGATAAGCAGACGTTTGGATTTGTTTTATTTTAAACAGTTTAGAAATTTCTTTAAGAATATTAGAAGTAAATTCTCGACCTTGATCGGTGAGAATTTTATTAGGGATTCCATAATTACATATAAAATTATTTGTTAATACTTTAGATATTGTCAACGCTTTGTGATCAGGAATTGCGTAAGCTTGAGTGAACTTTGTTAAGTCATATTGGAGGGTTAAAATAAATCGATTTCCCTTTTTTGATATGGGTAACGGTCCAACAATATCGAGCGTTATTCGTTCAAAAGTCTTTTCACTAGTTAGTTTTCACGGCCTGTATGTCCTCCGATAATGGAATCGTGATATTCTTTTAATATAACAGGAATTTGACTACGTTCAGGGGTTATCATTACATTATTACATATGGTAATATTTATATTAGAATCTTTAAATACGAAATGAACAATTAATTTTACCTTTTTCCATTTTAATTGATCCAGACCACATCCTATTCGTGGCATGGATATTGATTTTATTTTATTACTCTTAAGAAATGTACGTAATTGTAACAAACTATAAAAAATATCCTTATACGTAATTTTATCCCAATAGTTTTGTTTTGTAATTAAATGAAAAATTTTAAATTGCTTATTTTGCGATATTAATATGTCATGAATTGAATGTTGCGTCTTCAGCGTTGTCTTGACCCATTTCTAAATCAGCTGATATACAGTGAACTATGTGGTCTTTTTGGTCAAAAATATTACCTTCAATTTCATTGAAATTGCTTTCGAAAGGTTTCCTATTCAAGTAATGATATTTTATAAAATCTTCATATGACTCTTTTGTATCAATAGTACAAAGTAGTATTGATTGTTGATTAGTTTCGTTGTCTATGTCGATGCGAGATAATGCATCAGCATTTGAACACAAGATCACATTTGTTTTTGGTCAGTTTTGCACACAGTTTTTGATATTTTCGAATGTTTTTATGAATTTCCTCCCCGTAGAAGTTTATAATATGAATTTTTAGATTTTCGCGAGTATAATAATAAGATTATTATAAAATAAGATTATTAATTTAATTAATAATGAATTTAAATGTTATTAACTTAAAATTAAAGTATTTTAAAACAAGGATGTCTCAAACATACATCATACTGATTTAAGATTGATTATTTTAAACAAGAGTGCCTCAATTGCACTATACTGTTTTGCACTATACTATACTGCTTCGTTTTTCTACATCTTTTTGTAGAGAACGCCCCGCAACGGCCGCATCTTTTCGGGACAATTTTGCTAGTTCATTCAAAGATTTTTTTACTACATCTTTTTGTAGAGAAATTAATAAATCTTTGCTTAATGCAGACTTAAGCTCGGTCAATTGTCTGAAACTGAATTTCAAAATTGCATCGACTGAGCACAAGTTGGTATCAGGTCGGCAGAGTGCTTCGACTGCTAATTTTAGAGGTTTTATTACTTCTATAATTTCATCCAGTCATTTTCATTAAATGTCACCGAAAAATTCTTTATATCTATTTTAGTTTTTTGTATACATGTTTTTAAAAACCAAAATTGTTCCAGCATATTATAAAGACTGTTCCGTCCGGTTCACCTCGCAACTTTATGCCCGAAGGCCATACAGCCATAGCAGCGGAGCGGTTTGACCCGTTCGCGCACTCGGCATCTGATCTGACCGATCTTTATTCTGCCTTATTTTAGAAGGGTGTCGGTCTTAGAGGTGTGCGGAATTTTTTTTTATATTTTACTTTTCTATATAGTAAATAATTATTTTTGTATATAGTAAGGATCGATGCGAATATTTATTTATCGCAAGTTTTTTGTTTATTTTTAATTACATTATCACGAGCTATTGATAGCGATTTCAATAGTTTTAATTTTAAGTTTTCCAAATAATTATCATAAGTATATGAACATTCTATTGATGTTATAGAAGACAGTAATTTGGGCTTACTACCGAAGATTAACTCAAAGGGAGTAAATTTAGTTGAATGAGGGGTAGAATTAAAACTAAAAATAGCGAAAGGTAACCAGTCGTCCCAATCGGTTTGATTATCTTTTATAAAGTGTTTTAGATATTCTTTAATGGTATTATGTGTTCTTTCTAAAGCACCGTTTGACTCTGGATGATAAGCAGACGTTTGGATTTGTTTTATTTTAAACAGTTTAGAAATTTCTTTAAGAATATTAGAAGTAAATTCTCGACCTTGATCGGTGAGAATTTTATTAGGGATTCCATAATTACATATAAAATTATTTGTTAATACTTTAGATATTGTCAACGCTTTGTGATCAGGAATTGCGTAAGCTTGAGTGAACTTTGTTAAGTCATATTGGAGGGTTAAAATAAATCGATTTCCCTTTTTTGATATGGGTAACGGTCCAACAATATCGAGCGTTATTCGTTCAAAAGTCTTTTCACTAGTTAGTTTTCACGGCCTGTATGTCCTCCGATAATGGAATCGTGATATTCTTTTAATATAACAGGAATTTGACTACGTTCAGGGGTTATCATTACATTATTACATATGGTAATATTTATATTAGAATCTTTAAATACGAAATGAACAATTAATTTTACCTTTTTCCATTTTAATTGATCCAGACCACATCCTATTCGTGGCATGGATATTGATTTTATTTTATTACTCTTAAGAAATGTACGTAATTGTAACAAACTATAAAAAATATCCTTATACGTAATTTTATCCCAATAGTTTTGTTTTGTAATTAAATGAAAAATTTTAAATTGCTTATTTTGCGATATTAATATGTCATGAATTGAATGTTGCGTCTTCAGCGTTGTCTTGACCCATTTCTAAATCAGCTGATATACAGTGAACTATGTGGTCTTTTTGGTCAAAAATATTACCTTCAATTTCATTGAAATTGCTTTCGAAAGGTTTCCTATTCAAGTAATGATATTTTATAAAATCTTCATATGACTCTTTTGTATCAATAGTACAAAGTAGTATTGATTGTTGATTAGTTTCGTTGTCTATGTCGATGCGAGATAATGCATCAGCATTTGAACACAAGATCACATTTGTTTTTGGTCAGTTTTGCACACAGTTTTTGATATTTTCGAATGTTTTTATGAATTTCCTCCCCGTAGAAGTTTATAATATGAATTTTTAGATTTTCGCGAGTATAATAATAAGATTATTATAAAATAAGATTATTAATTTAATTAATAATGAATTTAAATGTTATTAACTTAAAATTAAAGTATTTTAAAACAAGGATGTCTCAAACATACATCATACTGATTTAAGATTGATTATTTTAAACAAGAGTGCCTCAATTGCACTATACTGTTTTGCACTATACTATACTGCTTCGTTTTTCTACATCTTTTTGTAGAGAACGCCCCGCAACGGCCGCATCTTTTCGGGACAATTTTGCTAGTTCATTCAAAGATTTTTTTACTACATCTTTTTGTAGAGAAATTAATAAATCTTTGCTTAATGCAGACTTAAGCTCGGTCAATTGTCTGAAACTGAATTTCAAAATTGCATCGACTGAGCACAAGTTGGTATCAGGTCGGCAGAGTGCTTCGACTGCTAATTTTAGAGGTTTTATTACTTCTATAATTTCATCCAGTCATTTTCATTAAATGTCACCGAAAAATTCTTTATATCTATTTTAGTTTTTTGTATACATGTTTTTAAAAACCAAAATTGTTCCAGCATATTATAAAGACTGTTCCGTCCGGTTCACCTCGCAACTTTATGCCCGAAGGCCATACAGCCATAGCAGCGGAGCGGTTTGACCCGTTCGCGCACTCGGCATCTGATCTGACCGATCTTTATTCTGCCTTATTTTAGAAGGGTGTCGGTCTTAGAGGTGTGCGGAATTTTTTTTTATATTTTACTTTTCTATATAGTAAATAATTATTTTTGTATATAGTAAGGATCGATGCGAATATTTATTTATCGCAAGTTTTTTGTTTATTTTTAATTACATTATCACGAGCTATTGATAGCGATTTCAATAGTTTTAATTTTAAGTTTTCCAAATAATTATCATAAGTATATGAACATTCTATTGATGTTATAGAAGACAGTAATTTGGGCTTACTACCGAAGATTAACTCAAAGGGAGTAAATTTAGTTGAATGAGGGGTAGAATTAAAACTAAAAATAGCGAAAGGTAACCAGTCGTCCCAATCGGTTTGATTATCTTTTATAAAGTGTTTTAGATATTCTTTAATGGTATTATGTGTTCTTTCTAAAGCACCGTTTGACTCTGGATGATAAGCAGACGTTTGGATTTGTTTTATTTTAAACAGTTTAGAAATTTCTTTAAGAATATTAGAAGTAAATTCTCGACCTTGATCGGTGAGAATTTTATTAGGGATTCCATAATTACATATAAAATTATTTGTTAATACTTTAGATATTGTCAACGCTTTGTGATCAGGAATTGCGTAAGCTTGAGTGAACTTTGTTAAGTCATATTGGAGGGTTAAAATAAATCGATTTCCCTTTTTTGATATGGGTAACGGTCCAACAATATCGAGCGTTATTCGTTCAAAAGTCTTTTCACTAGTTAGTTTTCACGGCCTGTATGTCCTCCGATAATGGAATCGTGATATTCTTTTAATATAACAGGAATTTGACTACGTTCAGGGGTTATCATTACATTATTACATATGGTAATATTTATATTAGAATCTTTAAATACGAAATGAACAATTAATTTTACCTTTTTCCATTTTAATTGATCCAGACCACATCCTATTCGTGGCATGGATATTGATTTTATTTTATTACTCTTAAGAAATGTACGTAATTGTAACAAACTATAAAAAATATCCTTATACGTAATTTTATCCCAATAGTTTTGTTTTGTAATTAAATGAAAAATTTTAAATTGCTTATTTTGCGATATTAATATGTCATGAATTGAATGTTGCGTCTTCAGCGTTGTCTTGACCCATTTCTAAATCAGCTGATATACAGTGAACTATGTGGTCTTTTTGGTCAAAAATATTACCTTCAATTTCATTGAAATTGCTTTCGAAAGGTTTCCTATTCAAGTAATGATATTTTATAAAATCTTCATATGACTCTTTTGTATCAATAGTACAAAGTAGTATTGATTGTTGATTAGTTTCGTTGTCTATGTCGATGCGAGATAATGCATCAGCATTTGAACACAAGATCACATTTGTTTTTGGTCAGTTTTGCACACAGTTTTTGATATTTTCGAATGTTTTTATGAATTTCCTCCCCGTAGAAGTTTATAATATGAATTTTTAGATTTTCGCGAGTATAATAATAAGATTATTATAAAATAAGATTATTAATTTAATTAATAATGAATTTAAATGTTATTAACTTAAAATTAAAGTATTTTAAAACAAGGATGTCTCAAACATACATCATACTGATTTAAGATTGATTATTTTAAACAAGAGTGCCTCAATTGCACTATACTGTTTTGCACTATACTATACTGCTTCGTTTTTCTACATCTTTTTGTAGAGAACGCCCCGCAACGGCCGCATCTTTTCGGGACAATTTTGCTAGTTCATTCAAAGATTTTTTTACTACATCTTTTTGTAGAGAAATTAATAAATCTTTGCTTAATGCAGACTTAAGCTCGGTCAATTGTCTGAAACTGAATTTCAAAATTGCATTGACTGAGCACAAGTTGGTATCAGGTCGGCAGAGTGCTTCGACTGCTAATTTTAGAGGTTTTATTACTTCTATAATTTCATCCAGTCATTTTCATTAAATGTCACCGAAAAATTCTTTATATCTATTTTAGTTTTTTGTATACATGTTTTTAAAAACCAAAATTGTTCCAGCATATTATAAAGACTGTTCCGTCCGGTTCACCTCGCAACTTTATGCCCGAAGGCCATACAGCCATAGCAGCGGAGCGGTTTGACCCGTTCGCGCACTCGGCATCTGATCTGACCGATCTTTATTCTGCCTTATTTTAGAAGGGTGTCGGTCTTAGAGGTGTGCGGAATTTTTTTTTATATTTTACTTTTCTATATAGTAAATAATTATTTTTGTATATAGTAAGGATCGATGCGAATATTTATTTATCGCAAGTTTTTTGTTTATTTTTAATTACATTATCACGAGCTATTGATAGCGATTTCAATAGTTTTAATTTTAAGTTTTCCAAATAATTATCATAAGTATATGAACATTCTATTGATGTTATAGAAGACAGTAATTTGGGCTTACTACCGAAGATTAACTCAAAGGGAGTAAATTTAGTTGAATGAGGGGTAGAATTAAAACTAAAAATAGCGAAAGGTAACCAGTCGTCCCAATCGGTTTGATTATCTTTTATAAAGTGTTTTAGATATTCTTTAATGGTATTATGTGTTCTTTCTAAAGCACCGTTTGACTCTGGATGATAAGCAGACGTTTGGATTTGTTTTATTTTAAACAGTTTAGAAATTTCTTTAAGAATATTAGAAGTAAATTCTCGACCTTGATCGGTGAGAATTTTATTAGGGATTCCATAATTACATATAAAATTATTTGTTAATACTTTAGATATTGTCAACGCTTTGTGATCAGGAATTGCGTAAGCTTGAGTGAACTTTGTTAAGTCATATTGGAGGGTTAAAATAAATCGATTTCCCTTTTTTGATATGGGTAACGGTCCAACAATATCGAGCGTTATTCGTTCAAAAGTCTTTTCACTAGTTAGTTTTCACGGCCTGTATGTCCTCCGATAATGGAATCGTGATATTCTTTTAATATAACAGGAATTTGACTACGTTCAGGGGTTATCATTACATTATTACATATGGTAATATTTATATTAGAATCTTTAAATACGAAATGAACAATTAATTTTACCTTTTTCCATTTTAATTGATCCAGACCACATCCTATTCGTGGCATGGATATTGATTTTATTTTATTACTCTTAAGAAATGTACGTAATTGTAACAAACTATAAAAAATATCCTTATACGTAATTTTATCCCAATAGTTTTGTTTTGTAATTAAATGAAAAATTTTAAATTGCTTATTTTGCGATATTAATATGTCATGAATTGAATGTTGCGTCTTCAGCGTTGTCTTGACCCATTTCTAAATCAGCTGATATACAGTGAACTATGTGGTCTTTTTGGTCAAAAATATTACCTTCAATTTCATTGAAATTGCTTTCGAAAGGTTTCCTATTCAAGTAATGATATTTTATAAAATCTTCATATGACTCTTTTGTATCAATAGTACAAAGTAGTATTGATTGTTGATTAGTTTCGTTGTCTATGTCGATGCGAGATAATGCATCAGCATTTGAACACAAGATCACATTTGTTTTTGGTCAGTTTTGCACACAGTTTTTGATATTTTCGAATGTTTTTATGAATTTCCTCCCCGTAGAAGTTTATAATATGAATTTTTAGATTTTCGCGAGTATAATAATAAGATTATTATAAAATAAGATTATTAATTTAATTAATAATGAATTTAAATGTTATTAACTTAAAATTAAAGTATTTTAAAACAAGGATGTCTCAAACATACATCATACTGATTTAAGATTGATTATTTTAAACAAGAGTGCCTCAATTGCACTATACTGTTTTGCACTATACTATACTGCTTCGTTTTTCTACATCTTTTTGTAGAGAACGCCCCGCAACGGCCGCATCTTTTCGGGACAATTTTGCTAGTTCATTCAAAGATTTTTTTACTACATCTTTTTGTAGAGAAATTAATAAATCTTTGCTTAATGCAGACTTAAGCTCGGTCAATTGTCTGAAACTGAATTTCAAAATTGCATCGACTGAGCACAAGTTGGTATCAGGTCGGCAGAGTGCTTCGACTGCTAATTTTAGAGGTTTTATTACTTCTATAATTTCATCCAGTCATTTTCATTAAATGTCACCGAAAAATTCTTTATATCTATTTTAGTTTTTTGTATACATGTTTTTAAAAACCAAAATTGTTCCAGCATATTATAAAGACTGTTCCGTCCGGTTCACCTCGCAACTTTATGCCCGAAGGCCATACAGCCATAGCAGCGGAGCGGTTTGACCCGTTCGCGCACTCGGCATCTGATCTGACCGATCTTTATTCTGCCTTATTTTAGAAGGGTGTCGGTCTTAGAGGTGTGCGGAATTTTTTTTTATATTTTACTTTTCTATATAGTAAATAATTATTTTTGTATATAGTAAGGATCGATGCGAATATTTATTTATCGCAAGTTTTTTGTTTATTTTTAATTACATTATCACGAGCTATTGATAGCGATTTCAATAGTTTTAATTTTAAGTTTTCCAAATAATTATCATAAGTATATGAACATTCTATTGATGTTATAGAAGACAGTAATTTGGGCTTACTACCGAAGATTAACTCAAAGGGAGTAAATTTAGTTGAATGAGGGGTAGAATTAAAACTAAAAATAGCGAAAGGTAACCAGTCGTCCCAATCGGTTTGATTATCTTTTATAAAGTGTTTTAGATATTCTTTAATGGTATTATGTGTTCTTTCTAAAGCACCGTTTGACTCTGGATGATAAGCAGACGTTTGGATTTGTTTTATTTTAAACAGTTTAGAAATTTCTTTAAGAATATTAGAAGTAAATTCTCGACCTTGATCGGTGAGAATTTTATTAGGGATTCCATAATTACATATAAAATTATTTGTTAATACTTTAGATATTGTCAACGCTTTGTGATCAGGAATTGCGTAAGCTTGAGTGAACTTTGTTAAGTCATATTGGAGGGTTAAAATAAATCGATTTCCCTTTTTTGATATGGGTAACGGTCCAACAATATCGAGCGTTATTCGTTCAAAAGTCTTTTCACTAGTTAGTTTTCACGGCCTGTATGTCCTCCGATAATGGAATCGTGATATTCTTTTAATATAACAGGAATTTGACTACGTTCAGGGGTTATCATTACATTATTACATATGGTAATATTTATATTAGAATCTTTAAATACGAAATGAACAATTAATTTTACCTTTTTCCATTTTAATTGATCCAGACCACATCCTATTCGTGGCATGGATATTGATTTTATTTTATTACTCTTAAGAAATGTACGTAATTGTAACAAACTATAAAAAATATCCTTATACGTAATTTTATCCCAATAGTTTTGTTTTGTAATTAAATGAAAAATTTTAAATTGCTTATTTTGCGATATTAATATGTCATGAATTGAATGTTGCGTCTTCAGCGTTGTCTTGACCCATTTCTAAATCAGCTGATATACAGTGAACTATGTGGTCTTTTTGGTCAAAAATATTACCTTCAATTTCATTGAAATTGCTTTCGAAAGGTTTCCTATTCAAGTAATGATATTTTATAAAATCTTCATATGACTCTTTTGTATCAATAGTACAAAGTAGTATTGATTGTTGATTAGTTTCGTTGTCTATGTCGATGCGAGATAATGCATCAGCATTTGAACACAAGATCACATTTGTTTTTGGTCAGTTTTGCACACAGTTTTTGATATTTTCGAATGTTTTTATGAATTTCCTCCCCGTAGAAGTTTATAATATGAATTTTTAGATTTTCGCGAGTATAATAATAAGATTATTATAAAATAAGATTATTAATTTAATTAATAATGAATTTAAATGTTATTAACTTAAAATTAAAGTATTTTAAAACAAGGATGTCTCAAACATACATCATACTGATTTAAGATTGATTATTTTAAACAAGAGTGCCTCAATTGCACTATACTGTCATTCACTATCATAGAGTAAAGAATGTTATATATACATAATAGAGGCGCCAATTATATGGTAAAAACATGCAAGATTTTGGCTCGACCGCTAGTCTCTCGACCATTAACCCCGTGGTGTGCGCCTGCGCGTCACAATTGTGTGCAACGCCGAAGGACAAAATGACCTTGTGACGTTGCCAAACGAATAGGGCTGCCACATTTGTAATTTTTTAATTAATATTTTTCTTTATTAATTCACTTTTATCACCAATATTTATTATATCATTACAGACATTTTATTATTCATTTCCGCACCACCATTGAGGTAGAATAAATGGCGCGCTTTTTTTTTACGTGGTGTCTCCAGTAGACCTAATCCACTTGTGTTTTGAATATGACAGGTAAATAAGGAAGTCAAATCAAATTTGAATATCTAATGTCCTTTAAAGTGAATTAGCTTACTTAGTAAATATCGCTTGCTTTCTTCTCTATTGCTAATTTTAGTTAAATAATGAATTCTAATATTTACGTATTTATCAGCAACGGCTCTAATTAAATGCAAATAATGATTACTCGTAGGGGCTTGTTCAAACATATGAATTTCTAACGATTTAAAAATATCACCTACACCTACAAATGATTTTAAAATTTTACTTACAATATAATCTTTATTATATTTAGGCAATAATTTTTTTTGCCAATTTTGGTTAACTAAGTATTTTATAAATGTTTCACATTTCAAACAAATCTTCTTAACGTCATCAAACGGCGACAACAAGCCTCCCCGATTTTTGTGATTTATGAAACTATTATTATTAGAACCTAAAAGAGAATCTACGCAAATTTCACAAACAATTTTTTTTGATAAACTTTTTACTACATAGCCGGCTATGTATGCCACAATTTCGCGAGAACTTGCAGTTAAAAAATCTGGTAATAAATTTAAATCGTCAAAATTTTCATCAGTATCATTGACTTCAGTAATCCTATGCCTATCTGACGTTATATTGATATGGTTGGATGGAGACAATATGCTAATATTTTCTAACGGAATGCAATTACCCCTAAACGAGTCTCCTAATTCTAAGTGAGTAAGAAGTTTTTTTGTAAATAGCCCTAAATTGTCGTGCCGTTGGATTATTATTATGCCCTCCATGAGATCTAATATTACCAAAAAATAGTTCTATATGGTCCTGACTTATTTTATAAAATGGTATATAACTTAATACCCCTTCTTGTTCTACCAAACTATTATATAAGTGTTTAGCGCTATCCATGCAAATTAAGAATCCTAAAAATCCTGTTTTTATTCTACTAGAAACTACTCTTTCGCCATTATGGTGAAGAGATATTATGTATTTTTTAACATATTCAAAAAAGTTAAAAATCTCTAAATGGTTTTCTTTACATAAAGGTTTCTTAAAGTTTACCTGCTTTATATTTTTTGAATTTAAAATATCAAATAAATGATTTATTGCACGTATGAAGGTTACCGTCCCTATACAATCATTAAAGCTTTCTAAGCAAATTTTTTTACAAAATTCTAACGCGTCCGCTACACTATTACTAAGAAGTTGACTAGCTAATTTCACCTTCATTTTTTGGTTGTGAAAGTGAACGTGTTTTCGCGATAATTTATTGGCAAAGTGCAAATTTTCTTCCTCCTGTAATTGATTAAGTTTTATTAAAAAATTCCATTCTATACTATTACCCAAACTATCCGTAAATATTTGTTTGGATTCCAACGAATTCCTAATTAACTTAAGCATGTGACACGGATCTAAAAAAACTGCTACGGGTTTTTGAGTGCATGGATGCGGAAAAGTAGTTTTAAGATCATTATATTGTAAATTACAGCCCAAATTTTTAACCATAGAAAAGTTAGCAGGACAACCGTCAAATGTTACAGAAACCACATCTATATTGCATTTGTGTATTTTTTTTTAAAATTTTTTTTTTTTTAATAAATTAGCTTTTTGTGTGCCTGATATCCCATCTAATAAAAAATATGCTACCGGTAATTTCCAGCTACCATTTATGCACATAATCATAAAAACTAGTGCTTCTTTTGCAATTGATAAGCAATCGCCGTCTATGCCTGTACCCATGTCTATGTAACCATGAAAACGTTTTCCATCCCACTCAGTAAGTTTTCTAATCGCGATTTCATATATAACTAAATTGCAAACTAGCTTATAATTTGTCGATTGCGATTTTATTTTTAACGCTTCAAATGCTTCAAACGTAAACCCTGGATCTCCGTTCAAGTTCTGATACCATTTACCGATGGTTCTTAGGTGAGGTAAGTTAAAATTTAAAGTCTGTCGAACATATTGATAAGCTTTGGGAGAATAAAAACTTAAAGTTAATGCAAACGATCGAACTCGGGCTGAATACTGTGCTACTTTTGAATTCTTTTTTATTCTTAGAAAAGTTAACAACTCTTTTGAATCGGAATCAAAATTTGCTAATAGTGACAAGCCGTTTTCCTCACTTAAAAGTCTTTTGTCTGTTATAGACTTAACTATATTTTCTAAATTAACTATTTTTTTGTTTCTTCTATAAAGTTTTTGCCTTAGTGCGTGTATTATATTTTCACGTTTTTTTGAAATAACCCTAACGTGATTTAATTTTCGTAATAAATTAATTTTTCTAGGGGAATTGTAAGCATCAGTATTCGAAATTGACGTTGACGGGAGTGGAGACGATGGTTGGTTTTGTAAAGGGACTGAGTTTGGTATTAATCGCTTATACCCACCTTTTATGGTAAAAAAAGAATCGGGGTTAAAATGCTCCGAACAGATGACACTTCTCACGGATGGCTTCCATGAAGGACGTAAAATATGTTCAAGCCATACTTTCTGTAAGTTTTGTTCTAAAGGAAATCTAAAAAAACGTGTATAATATTACTAACGTTTATATGTTAACAAAAATATTTACTAATGAAATATATTATTTTTATCATTTATATTTAATTTAAAAATAAATTAAATATAAACTCGAAGAATGGAATGCGCAGCCCTAGTTGGCACGTGTAGATGACGTTAGAATGGCGTGTAAAATGATGTGTTTTGCACGCGTCACTTTTAATAAAAAATCCTAAAATAACACAAATAATTGCAAAATGTTACCTGTGAAATGATATATTGCAATTCCTCTGCTGTTTTGCACTGTTTTTGCAAGATAATACGGAACAAGAAGCCATATTGTAATAATTTTGTCGAATGCGCGGAGACGTGTAACACTGACCGCGCGTTCGGGATCAATGATCTAGAGAGCACCGAAGTCACTTAAAATAAGCACCAAAAATTGTTCCCATAGGCGTCTCTATATTATATGATATTCTTTACTCTACGTTCACTATAATTTAATCACTAAACTTATAATCCAATTCAGAAGCAAATTTATTTGCTATATTCCTAACCTCAGAAGTTAATTCAAAAGAAGAAGTGAATACCTCAGGTAACTCTTTACTGAATTTCCTTCTTGCTTCATCCGATATAGCTGTAGAGTTATAAGACGCATCCACATATATTCTCACTTCAGAGTATAGGGTCTTAATAGGTTTTGTTGCTGAATCCTTATTTAGTTTTTGATTTTCTAGAGTAACATAAAAACAGCATATAAGGAATAATTTTTCCTTGTTTCCTGGTGATAAGCTTTTTGGTATAACACTAGCAAAAGTGTTTGTCATCATCACTGCTGGGAAGTCTATATCATATGCTTGATCAATTTCGGTTTTTTTAACCGGTCTACTCTCTGCTATTTCAGGTCTAATTTTGAGAAGGTTAATTGTGATCAAAGGAAATGTCGCAGACAATCGAATAAGATTGATTGCACCTCTTCTATTATTAGAATCAACCAGTGAGAAAAAATCTTTCAGTTCCTTTAATTGTTTTCCTCCTTCCAAGCTTGATCTCTTAATCATGTTTGATATAGCAGAACCTCTGCACAATGCAATGTAAATTGCTTTTGTTAAATTTTTTGATACTTTATCTGAATCATACTTTTTAATCAATGCGTCAATTTTCTCAAAAACTGCTTCTGGATCAAATCCTGCATACTTAGTTTGAAGAATGAATGTCTCTGTCAAACCACTAATAAGGGTTTTACATACATCTAGGTCACTTGCTAAAAAAAAAAATATATATATATATATATATATATATATATATATATATATATATATATATATATATATATATATATATATATTTGGACAAAATGTGTGAAGGAGTCAATTGTAAGTAGTGATTATATAGTAAATTAGGAAAATATTGTCCGTCATAGATAGCGTGATCGATAAACGATATGGAATTCAGTGTTTGCTGTTTAGAAACGATAAAAAACGATTTGTTTCTTTCAAACAATTTATGCGTGAAGTTAAATTTGATACACTCGAACATTTCAGCGCGCCTAACTAATCTCATAATCGAATTCTTCTAATTTAAGTCTCCAGCGTATCAATCTACTACTGGTAGGTTGTTTAATATTAAAAAGATATTGAAGAGGTTTATGATCTGTAATAATTTTAAATTTTCTTTCATAAAGATAAGGTCTAAAATGACCTACAGACCATACGATTGCTAGTAATTCCTTTTCAATTGTACTGTAGCTTATCTCAGCTGCACTTAGAGTATGTGATGCATAGGCAACGGGCAAACTTTACTTAATTCTTTCTGACTTAAAATTGAACCTATAGCATAATTAGAGGCATCTGTAGTTAATATAAATTCTTTGGCAAAGTTTGGATATTGTAATATAGGTGTAATCAATTTTTATTTTAGAGTTTCAAATGAATTTTGCACAATCAAATTTTACATCCTTTTTTAATAGGTTTGTTAATGATTTTATTATTTTACTAAAATCTTTTATAAATTTTCGATAATATCCGGCCAATCCCATAAATGCTTATAAATTGGGGTTAGGTAATACACCATTGTCAGTAATTATGTGTCCAAGATATGCTACTTCTCGTCTAAGAAATTCACATTTTTTTGGTTGTAGTTTTAGATTATTTTTTGTCTGATAATCAAAATATACGTTTGTACTCACAATTTATTTTTCTAAAGTTGATAAGTGATAAAGGTGCAATCCGCTTGGCTCAATGAAGATGATCTCTGCTTGGCTCAGCAAGGATGTACTCTGCTTTTGCTCTCCGCTTGGCTCAGCAAAGATGTTCTCTTGGTTTATTTTCCGATCTTCATCGAGACCACTCGTCTCGTAGAAATGGGTTATGGGCTCTTGGTCTCTGAAGGATTTAATCCACTGTCTCAGGTACCACGTAGACGTTATGACCGCGTAAAAAATTAGTAATAATCGATGATATACATATAGTGCCAACTATAGTGATGAACTGGTCCTTGGACGATCCCTCAGGATTCTGGATGTCGGCTTCTTGATGAGTGGTCGATTCCAGTGGCACGTACAAATCAACGTACACACTCTTTTCCGCAATAATCCCACCGCTGCCACCAATTTTATTTTATATATTTGCGGGTACTCGATTAAAATCGGTATTTAGGGGTCAGACGACTGACCGTATGGTTTGAAGTAATTTGTAAGATTGCTGACGGACAAAGGACATTCCCCTATTTATATAAGTATGCTAATTAGATGTAAGAAAAGGGGTGTCCAATTCTTAGATATGTTGTTTGAAACATATCTAAGAATTATTTTTTTTATATTTTTATTTAGTCAATTTTACGCACATATTCTAATCACAGCTTGTCGCGACGGTACAACAATGCATCTAATAGCAAAGTTTATCGACAAATCAACAACAGTAAGGATTATTAATAATAAATGAAATTTGATTTAATTTTAATCGTAATTTTGCGAAAAAAATTAAAATAAAATATTGAAATGTTAACTTAAAAGCTTGACATTGACGGGTTTCGTAATTAACTCCTTTATTTTGGGTTTTTTGGTCAATGTAATTTTGCGAATTCTGCAAGATTAAACAATTAGCAAATAGTACTTTAACCAGGCTTTTATATGCAAGAAAAATTGCAATGTTGCAAAAATCACCATTCGGTTTTTATGGCCACACCTTTAAAGATTTATAGTTAATGATATTTTATAGCGTTATTTTTCAGCTGTTTTTTTCTGCGAACGCCAAATTTTGCTATATACCAACGGAAATTGCAATATCTTTGAATTAGGTTTTGTTGCTAATTGTTTAATCTTGCAGAATTCGCAATTTTTAACGCTCCGTCTAGCACATGAACCCTAACCTAACCTAACCGAACCGACACCGTCAAACCCACCAACTATAACCATCAGGGTGGTGTTCTAGGCCCGGCCCTCCCCCCCCCCCCATATTTCTTTACAATTAACGTTTAATATCATTAATAAAAGCATCAGTTAATATGTTTACAGTTTTTCCATCAAGCATCGTGCATTGTCTTAGTCTAAAAATAGACTTGCTGGATCAAAATTCGTATGAAGGGTCGTTGATCTTACGAAAACAAAGAGTTATAATATATAACTATATATGACACTAAATTCAATATACCTAATATGAAAAGATGTTTAGTGAAAAATGTGAGCCTGTTTAACTGAGCACAGGCGATCAAAATTTGGAACAATCGTTGATAAAGCTGCTCTCATCTCTTCATTGATCGTCCTCAGGCGTTCTCTTTTTTTCGATTTAATAGTAGTGAGAGTTGAAAATCCCAATTCGCATAAGTAGGTTGTAGCAAATGGTAATAGAATTGCAACAGCACGCTTTGAAAGCAGTGGATACTTATTTTTTATATGCGGCCAAAAATGTGCTAGCTCTACTTCGGAAAATTTTAGTTTTAATGTCCGATCAGTTTTTAACTCCATGAATTCTTCCTGCTTGTTTATCGGTAAGTATCCAACGGAAATGTTATCCGAGAATGGATTTCGTACCCAGTCCATGGGTTACAGGTCACACTTAGGAAAATAACAGTTCATTTTTTCTGCTAATAGCTCCAAGTGTTTCACTATCAAAGCCTGCACTTTTTTTTCTGAATCGGCAGCCATGACATTTGGAAATATTTCATTACTACCAGTGACAGCGTGGCGTTAAAATATTAGAATTCCTGCCTTGCATTTTTCTGTTGAGCTCATTTAAATGAGCGAATATGTCCGCCAGATATGCAAGTTTTACTACTCATTCTTCTTTTTTAAACACAGAAGCAAAATCTGAACCTTTGGCCTCTAAAAACGTCTGGGTCTCATTTTTTAGCTCGTAAATCCGAGATAGCACTTTTCCGCCAGAAAGCCATCGTACTTCTGTATGAAACAGAAGTGACTAATGATCTGCTCCCATTTCCTGACACACTGCATTAAACAGACGAGAGTTTAAGTAATTGACAATTTTAACAACTTCTTGTAGGACAGACGACAATTCATCAAGCAGAGACTTCGTCATAAGTGCTTCCCTGTGTAAAAAAAAAACAATGTACATTTTTAATATTACGCAAATCAGTGCTCTAAACTCTAGAGCAGGGGTGTCAAACTCAAAAGGCACCAAGGGCCGCATAAGGTATTTTGAGTACGCCGGCGGGCCACATCAAAAAACTTAACACTAGATTTACTGACATTAGATATATACCTTTTTTTACTGAAATCCGTCATTTTGACGGGTTTATTAAAACTACATTTATTATAATGAAACTATTTAATTTAATTTTAAAACAACGTATTTTTATTATAATAATTTTATTTCTTACATTTTTTACATATAATATCAATTTTCAACGTACATTTTCCACATACATATTTTTTACATTTATTACAAGTATTGTTAGATCTATTTTTTTTACAAAACCCTATTTGGCAAGACTTACGATTACGGACATTTGAAATTTTGGACGGTAGGTTGGCACTAGTACCGGGGGCATCTCTGTTGTCATCTGCTAGCTCTTCGGCCAATTGAAAAATAAAATTTTTTCTTGATATGTTTACTCCAGTAACCTCTTTATATAGAATCCATGCATTTATCGCCGCTAAATCTAAGATGTTATAAAAAACTTGTAGAGGCCATCTACGAGATCCTGCTTTCACACTATATTTCCGCGCCATTTGATCCACAACATCCACTCCACATTTGGTTTTATTGTAATATGCTACCGTTTCTGGGACAAATTTATTACTGTTTTCTATTTTTACTGTTTTGTGTCTTGAACTTAGCAATAATACTTTTTTTTTAGGTTTGCTTTTATAAATTGTGAGAACATAGTTTTCAGTTTTATACAGTTTTGATGAAAATCGAATCATATCATCATTTTTAGCTTTTGCAATTTTCGGCAATTCTTTTTTATTTCCACGTATAGTTCCTACTAAAGTAGTTTTTTTCATAAGTAATTTTTTTGCTAGTGAAAGACTAGTAAAAAAATTGTCAGTCGTAATATTTCGCCCACAACCTAAATATGGGTCAGCAAGTTTGAGCACAACATGTTCACCTAAAGGTATATTGGTAGTTCGCGTTTCATCTTTACCCAAATATGGGAAACCATTTATGAGATATTTACTTTTTACATCAGATGCTAACCAGAATTTTATGCCAAATTTGTCTGGTTTATTTGGCATGTACTGCAGAAATCGGCATCTAGCTTTTGTTGGAAATAATTGCTCATCTACTGTAATATTTGCATCAGGTTTGTAACAATTTTGACTGTTTTCAATGAATCTATTCCAGATTGTGGAAACTAAAGCAAATTTATCCGTTTTCAAGCGTTGGCTTCGTTCATTTCTTTTATCAAAACGGATAAATCTAAGAATCTCCATAAATTTGTCCCTGGGCATTGTTTGCGAAAAGAAGGCAGGTCCCCATTTCTTAGACCATAAATAAGAAGCTTTCAAAGCCTTTGCTTCATATGCTCCCCGGGCATATAAAAGTGCCAGAAAAGCCCGTAATTGAGAGTTTGTAATAGTCCAATCCTTTTTCAAAACTTTGCATGCTTCAGTTTCAGTGCAAGTTTTGATATAATCCATTATATTATGATCAATTATGAGCTGGAATGCACTACTTACATTTCCAAGCATGATGTTTCTTTTAGCATAGGCAGTGGGACCAGAGACATCGTTGAATATAGTGTAAGCTGATGGTCTACCACTTTCTCCACCTGCTTCTAATATTTGCCATACAGTCCCATCAGAAGATTTTTCTGTCAAATTGTTCTCATTATAAGATCTCTCAGCAATATCCATATTACTTTCGCTTTCAGAGTCTGAAGGAATACGCATAGTTGTCTTGCTACGACATATATTACGAAAATGTTCATCTTCGCTATCGGAAAGTTCACTTTCAGTGTTTTCTTCCGCAATTTCATCATCGCTTTCACATAGTTCAGTAACTTGTGCATCTGATTCAGTATCAGATACGTCTTCGTTTATACGAATTCTTTTTTGTAGTAGTTCATTTTTTTTTAGATGTTTGTCCATAACAGCTAACCTTTACAAAATAAATGAACATATATTTTTTATTATAATAAAAATAAATATATTGTAGATTTTCAAATTACCCACCTGGGAAATTTCGATTTCAGTTAGAAAGTAAAGCTCTATCACTCAATAAAAATAAAACTCAATTCACACAAAAATAGGTCGAATCAGAATCTTTTTGATACGTAATAGATATAATGTGTACTCTAAAAAGTAAATATAAATTTATATTCATAATAAATATAAGTATATGAAAATGTTTTCGAAAAACATACCTCAGGATTTTCAATTAGAAAGTAAAACGTAAATCACAAAAATATATATCACAAATCGAATAACAGTACATATATTTCACACGCGATACACACAGCAAACGAGTTTTTTCAAATAAAATTCACTTCAAAATTCACTTTCGTGTTCGATGTTCAACAGTTGCTTGCTAGGCCAGGACTGATGACATATCTTATTTTTTATATGTTGTTGTCCTATTTCAGTCAAATTTAGAAAGCAATGACCTAATAATGTGCATACAAGTCTGAGGGTAACAGTGCATCGCTGCACATAATCGGAGCAAGCGAAGGGAGGAAAACGATGGGTCTTTTCATAACACGTCAATTTGACAGGTGTCAGTAAAAATAGGTATATACAACACATTACCACTAAATTAAAAGGGCAATAAAAAAAAGGGCTAGTGATATATATTCGTATGATTGTATTGTTAATAACCAACACATTTTGATTGGGGTATAAAAAAAATCTTTTTTGTATTTTTAATCTTAAAAGTCAAATTACGGGTTAACAAATTAAAATTGACGGGTTTCGTAAATCTAGTGTTAAGAATCACTGTAACATTTCGTATTATATTTAATTAATTTACATACTTACTACAATGGCTACATTAAGCTATTGCCTCATAACGCTAAATATAATAATTTTGATCGAAATTTTGAAGGATGAGATGAAAAAAATATAACATTACATTATCAAAAAAAAACAATTTATTTATTACAAATACAATATTATTTTTGCCCTGAGGTTTGATGCCTCTTTTATATCATCACATCACAATTGTTTTTATATTCGGCTTAAATGTATTTGTCGTTCCCACCTTCATTAGGGATGGCAAATGTTTATCATTAAACCTTGTTCTTTAGGATGTTTTTGTTAATTTCATAAAAGAAAATAACTGTTCGCACAAATAAGTGGAACCGAACATTGCCATAATTTCTATTGCCAGTTTTTTTTTAAGTTCGTATGGCTTTTGGGTAGGTATGAATAAAAACCAGGTATCCCCACTTCTAAATACTTAGCTCTGGGCGTAGAACCTGACTGCATTTCTATTAATTCCATCTGCAAGTTTTCTTCTGCTTTTACAACATCAAAGTTGAACGGTGCCGAGAATAATGAAAATTGTTCATTCAAAGATGAGAAATCACTAAATCTATTCTGAAATTCTTCCAATAACAAATCCAGGTGACTTTCGTATTTAGAAAAGGTAAATATGGATTCAGTATTGACATTGTTTTTGAATTCTTTGCAGTTAGGAAAATGAACCAAATTTTCACGTGACAACTGTGTCTTCGCAGCGAAAGCTGTATAACGCAACGCAGTTTATCCTGGCGGTTGGTGCTCTTCCATTTTTCAAGGGTGGGTCGAGAGGCGAAATGTCGACTTTCAATCTCCCTGTTGCTCCCTGCCTGCCGACTGCTAGTCGTCAGGCAGCTTAGCCCAGCGCTTTGTGTTGCGCTGCTTTTCCGCAGCACGCGAGCTCTGCTCTGAAGGCGGGACATTGGCCACTGCTGTAGCGGTGGCGGAGTTGCGACTGTCGCTCTCGCAGACGATGCACCTTTTGTCGCTCTTGCAGTCGGCAGCTTTGTGCCCGGGCAGCGAGCAGCTTCTGCGTAGACCAGTCCGGTCGGGCGCCTGCACCGCGATGCGATGTGGCCGTAGGCGGCGCATCGGTAGCACCTGAGCGGGTCAGAGCGAATCCTGATGCGACATTGCTTGAGTCCGATCTGATTCGCCCTCTCTTCAGCAAGTTGTCGAGTATGGCCGAGTGAGGCACTTTTGCCACGCACACTTGCTCAGTATAGTTTGAACCATAATCAGTATCTTTTCCTGTGTATAAAATAATATTTTGAACATATCCCGATTTACTTTCACTTAGAATTTTAGGGTGCGTAACCCTAGGGGTGGTTGACCTCGCGGCCAATGAGACTCCTGGTCGAGTCCTATTAGACTGTTTATTATTTTATATTTACAAGTTTGTTAATGGACGAATATGGCGTGACGTTTCTCGTGATGTCGGAGTTCGTGCAGTTGATGATGCTCAGGATGGCTCAAGCTGCATGCGACAGGTGTCAGGAGTGTCAGGTGGGGGCGCGTAGCTGGTTCCTCAGGAAGGCTGCTGGTCGTCGTTTGCCGCTGATTCCGCTCTCTGGCCTCTGTCTCGTGCTTCAGCGTCTCGCTTGATTGCCTCGGGCTCTCTGCCAAGGTCTTGTGTCCACTGCGGATCAACTCGGATCAACTGCCGTCTCCTCGTCGGAGTCCGGGCTTATATTCTTTTAGGGGATGCACCCTTGCTGGCCAATCACGCTTGTGTGTCGATCTCCTAGCCAATCGCTGGAGTCGCTTCGTAGAATTCGAGAAATCGGATGTTGCCTATTTGGAAGCGAGTTTTTGCTTGCTCCGACTTTCGAATTCTACGGAAAGGGTTTGCTGTTGTGATGATTAATTGCATCCGCACCGTTTAGTCACAAAAGGGATTCTCTTAACGACCCGTGTTGTGTGGTCAAAAGAAATCCCTCTTGTGCCATGATATTTGTCTCATTGTTAATGGTGAACATTCTTGGTTACGGGCATTAACAATGAGACAATTGCCATTTTTTTGTGCGTTACTATTCATGGTGGTCGACAGTCGCCACAGAATGTATAATTTTATTCCAAATCGAGCTCTTTTTGTTGAAATGTTTTGCTTCCATAATAAAAGATCTGAAAGAACTGTTTCGGTGTTGGCAACGTCGTTTAGGTAACAGTCCTCGTTGCCAACTGTAAGCTTTTTACGTACTAGTTTGTACGGTCTTCCCCACGGATCATCGTCGACCGACTTGCACAGTTCATCCCAGCATCGTGTTTTGCTCTCTTTGATGGCCTTTTTGAGCGCTTTTCTAGCCTCCTGGTACTCTCTACCATCGTCTTCGTTTGGCCGTCTCTGCGCTGCCCTGCGACTCGTCTCAGGTCGGCTATGGTGTCGTTCCACCAGTAGACCGGCCTGCGACATGCCCGCTTCTGTGATAAGATTTTGTAGAGCTTCTGTTTGGGCTTCTGTTCCCTTTCTGCCCATTCTAAAATGAAGTTCTCCATTCTGCGTCCTGCGTACCGCGTTAACGTCCAAACTTTTGCTTTTAGCAGAAGTGTGGACACTACGCAGTATTTCTGCATAGGACGCAGCGCCTTCATTATCGGCTCTTTTCTACACGATTGTGTTAGTCGGCATTTTTGGTCCTTTTCGGAGCCTCTTCTTTGTCAGTGGGATTTTGTCAGCTACTTTGTTTTCTTTTGACAATATTTTCCGCCCAGAATTTGGTACTTGTGATAGTGGGGGTGCAGTAGTAACCTTCTTGTTCATTTTGGCCGCCCGTTTTTCTTTTAAAGGTAAAGCAGGGGGCTGTTCTTTCTTCCTTTAGTTACCTCAGTCCACTCTTTTTCGTGTTCAGCAGTTTTATCGGCTCGACGACGCCCCGGTAGATCGCGTCGACGACGTCCGGGGAGAGGCCCCATCCTTCGCGGATGACTAGTTTGGCCATTTTGACAGCTTTGGCGCAGGCGTGGTCCATGTGGCTTGTCCAAGACAGCTTGTCGTCTAGGATGACTCCCGGGACTTTCAGTGTCCTGCCGACGGTCAGCGGCTTTCCCTCCATGGTTATGTTGGGGGGAGCCCACTTTCTTTTTCTGGTGACGACGATGGTCTGCGTTTTCTCCTGAGAGAACGTGAGCTTGGCTCTGGCGCCCCACTCGCAGACCCTCGTCAGGGCGGCGTTCCCGGTTCGCTCTAGTTCTAGGGTGTCGGGAGCGTCGATGATGAGCAGGATGTCGTCGGCGAAGGCCTGCACCCTGACGTTTTCGCCGAAGTTTTGCTGAGTCCTGCACGCAGCCTCTAGTGGGACGTTTGACGGCCGTGGCGCCAGCGTGGTGGAGTTGGGTTTCCCTGTCCTCGAAGTACTTTACGAATAGTCTGAGGATGTTGTTCGGGCAACCCTTGTCCCTCAGCTGGTGGATTATTAGTGGCTACCAGGCATTGTCGAATGCTCCCTTGATTTCCAGGGATATGACGGCCGCGAGTCGCTTTCGTGTGGCGTGAAGGGTGATGTGACGCACAGCGTCCATCAGAGCGTCCTGGAGCTCGTCTGCTTGGTGAATCCATACTGCAGCCTGCTGAGCTTGGGGCGCGTGGCGTAGGTCATCCTGTCTGTTGCGAGTCTCTCCAGCACCTTTCCGAAGACCGGGAAGAGACCGATTGGGTAAAAACTAACGATGACAATTATGGCCGGAACACGAAACTTGTCCAACATATTAATAAACAACACCAACTTTTCTTTAAACTTTGCGTTGAGGATGGACTTTACAAAATAAAGGACAAAATGTATATTTTAGAAAACAAAAAAAGTTAGAGGACAGCATTGAAATAAAGGACTGTCTTTTTAAATAAAGGACGTATAGTCACCGTACATTAAGCCCGTGACAGCGCAGCAAATTACCCATACTTTGAAACTTCGTTTGATCGGATTCATCGGTAAATGTTGCTTGAGAGTAGAACGCCCTTTGAATGCGATCATACTCATCTTGTCATAATTCGTAGAAGCATTTTAGTGTTGTCATTTACCTGTAAAAAGCGGAGTATTTTTTAAAATCGCTGTAAATTCATTATTTTTACTGATCCATAACACATGGAAATTTGAATTTTTTTTACCAGTACTGCCTGAATGACGGAAGTTTGTGAAATCCCATAATTATTAACATTCCTATGAGTGCTTTGATCTCTTCTTCAGTAGTCGAGAGATTATGGTTATTTTGATTAGCATACTTATTGCTTTTCTAATACTATCAATTGTAATATGAAATGACTTAAAAAACTTGTAGAAATTTTCGATTGAGACGATAGTAAACCTCTGTGTTGATTCCTGTGTTCTGGTCAAATTTATTATAAAAATAAAAATACAAAAAAAAAAACAAAAAAAAAACACAAAAAAAACGTACGGGGACTGGCTTTTTTTGTATTTGTGCCTTTTATTTTTTATGTACTGGCGGAAATGCAATCTTCCAATCCACAACATCATTGATTCGTCGATACAAATATTTATATTTGGCACATAGTTTTTTGGTGCATATCATTGAAATGATTTTATATAGGTCGCACCTTGTATAATTTGTTGGGAGATAGTATTGAGTTATCAACGAAGTGAAAATGCCACAATAACAATATTGGAATCTAAATATTTTGACTCATACATGAACACCAAAATTTTACATTATACATATTCTATATAGTTAAGTTCCCAAGCAACTGTTTTCAGTGAGTGCCTGCGTGAGGTGGTAATTCAACTCACCGTGTTTTCTTTGGCTCCAAGCTTCCAAGTCCACGATGAGTCCTTTGGTGGAAACATAAAAATTATAACAAAAACAATAACTTAAAAACAAAACAATTTTCTTTAAAATCTTTTTCATTTATGGTTTGCTCGTTTAAACGACTGATGTGTCCATTTTAATTGTTCTTTCCTTAAATGTTATTAATATTTTGTTAACATTAAAATAGCAAGAATTTATACTAATTATTTTACGGTCACTTTACTTTTAGTGAAATCGCAGTCAATGCGCCTCAACTTAAGCCTCTTTTAGTTTACATTTTTGTCCGGCCTTACACATTAGGAGACATCCGTTTCGTGAACAAAACATAGTATTAAAAAATTACAATTTTGTGTTATGTAGAGCTGACTCCATAACATAATAGTAATTGGCACTCGCCTCTCTTAATACTAACTGCTAGAATATTACTTTCGATAAAATATTTTTAGTGGTTCGTAAAAAATAAAAATACAATTAACGATACATGATTTTTAGCACCTCTATTCAATTAAAATTACATCGTCGTAGTCAGAGTCAATCATCTCCAAGTCATCGTTGTCAGAGTACTCGATTTTAATGGGGGGATCGCTGAGTTGTACTTTTCTTGCCCAGGTAGTAATCGATCGGAAGTAATAGAGGACTAACTGCGGCCAGCGCCTATTGGCATACTCGTATGGTGTGTTACTAGACTTAATGATGAATTCTAATTCTCCATACTTCATATCGGCGCTGAGGATCTTTTCTGGAATTAGCGAATCGAAGTTCCAGTGTGTTGTGACCGCGTTGTACCGCCCATCATAATAATGAATGAAATAGAACTGAGTTACTCTCGTTCTATCTCAGTATGCGAACCACCATGCTATTATCTCTCTCACTCTCGTCACTTAACGCTTGAAAGAGTAGCTCCGACTTCGGTCCCTTTGTCTCGGAACAAATGCCGACACGGTTCGGAAGCGCTCGAAGCTGGCCAAATCGACTGAATTACCCCCCCCCCCCCACCCACTTCACTCCCCGTTCTTGGTAAACCTCAAAAAGTTCCGAGAGATTTTAGAGCAGGCCGAACCGAAATCGACCGAAGTATCCCACTACATTCTTCGTCCTTGGCTGGATAGTGACCCTTGAGCTGTCCACTCAGGGAAAAAACCTTCCTCCTCGTCAACCTCTCTGGTACACAAGGTATTTTGTTGAAACTGCAAACATCTCGTGCGGTCCTTGACGATGACAAGACCTAACGCCCGTCTGCCATCCAGTAATTTCGATGGTTTAGTCTCCAAACCGTACCGTTTTAGGTGTCCAACGATTGTGTCTTTCGTCGACCAAAATATCGTCCATAAACGTGTCTGTGGCACTTTTGATCATCCGGTCCTTTTTGAACATGCACTCCACTATCACAGACATTATTTTCGGCGCGCAATTCAGCCCAAACCCTAATCGCGTCAGTCTTAAGGCGCGTCCCGCATATTGCACCCGCTGGAACTGCCACATCGACGCGTCCACGTGAACTTGCATGTAAGCCGATTTAAGGTCGATTATCTTTAAAGCACCATGCCTTCTCCGCCACCGCTGCATCGCTTCGTGACACACCGCAACGTTGGTTCCCGGGTGGCTTTCAACATAGCCGTTCAGCTCGCGATAGTCGAGCACCAGCCTGACCTTTCCTTTATTCCGCTGGATCACGGCCATCAAAGGTAAAAGTCCTTCGCTGAGCGACGTCTCGCACGGCACCAACCATTCTTTCGAGATCCAAGAGCGAACCTCCCGGTCGAAGTCTTCTTTCGCGTCAGACTTTCCTGTACTTGCATACTTTGAAACGCGATTCTTGAGAACGGGCTCCTCTCCGGCCTTCCATCGCCACTTCGCCATCCACTTTTCACCGTCGAAAATCGCTTCGAAATCCCAATCCACAATGGTGCAATTTTGCGCCTGCTTGGACGCCACCGAAACCGCAGTACGCTCGCTCGAGTCAACCATTTCTCGCCTTACTCCGGCAGAAAAGAAATTAACGCCTCCAATCCCCACGATAAAATCCATTCCTAGTACTGCGTCCGCCCCAGAAAACACATCTTCGAGAAGAAGACAACCAACCGTGATGACGGCCCCAAGGGCTTCGATAGTGACACTCGCCTCGCCGGCACCCTGTATCTTTGTACTGTCGACCACGATCTTAGCCGAACTCGTCCTCGTCGAGCACAGGTTTGCGCGCACTATTGTTTTGGAGCAAACGGTGTCCACGAGGGTTCGAACACGCACTCTGTTAATATGCGCGTATTAACGGATTGCGCTAGGAGCAGCCCCAGATCTTTTTCAGAAAGGTATCTGATTACCTCGTTGGGAACGCATTCTGGTCCTGGAGCTTTCACGTTCTTGATGCGCTTAGTGGATTCCTGTAGCTCTTCTTTGGAGAAAGAGAGAAAGTCTTCTTTCGCTGCTGTCGGGCCACTGTGCCTATCAGTTGCAGGGTTTTGTGTAAACAGCCCGTCGACCACCGCCTTCATATTGTCTGGGTTGTTCAGGTAGTGGTCCTGTGCATTTAGTGCAAAATTTACAATACAGACCCGTGGGGTATGCCCTACAGAATAGTATAGGACTATGCTTCATTTTTTAACTTACTTCGGATTGAAAGGTATATGCAGAGTTGAACGTGGGTTATATGAGGATTGTTGCTTATGGCAATTGCAGCTTTGCTTGGAGTCTTATGTGGTGCCATTAGAGCTTGGAAAATGACCTTTGAAAATTTCAGTTCAACTATTCAATTTTTTTTTTAAAAAAAAAGATAAACGCGAACAAAACACGTAAATACAATTTTTTTTTTAAAAATATAATATCGCTTTGAATATAAACAATTTAATATGTATATATATACACATATTTGTGGAGGAGGAGAAATAGGTGTATGTAGCCAGATATTGTATAAATTAACGTGATAAATATATAATTACTTTTTTTATGGTTTTAATTGGGCGTTCCACAGAATTTATTTAAACAGATAGATTTTTATATGTATTGTTAAAATAACTCAAACCAAAAATTTGTATTGTTTTAGTTAGCAATTTTTGCTTTAAAAATATTATGTTTATACTATATAATATATATGAAATATTAAGCAGATATTTTAAATATCCATGTGTTTTTTATTTCCAAGGAGTACAATACTTGTCATAACAATAGCTTTTTTCTCCTTTCAAGTTACGAAAAAAGTACATAATGTAAGATTTATAAATTTATAGACGATAAATATTGTATTTGTATATGTATTGTTAAAATAACTCATACTGAAAATTTGTATTGTTTCAAAATTTAGTTTGCAATGTTTGCTTTAAAAATATTATGTTTATACTATTTAATATATATGAAATATTAAGTAGATATTTTAACTATTCATATTTCCAAGTAGTAAAATATTTGTCGTAACAATAGTTTTTTTTTTTACCTTTCAAGTTACGAAACAGGTACATAATTTAAGATGTTTAATTTATAGATGATAAATATTGTATCATTCAAGAAAGCTGAGTATTTATTTTTAATGTATCTGATTTTGATTGTGTTCTTGTTACGAAAAATTTCAGTTGTGTAACAATATTAAAATTTGAATGAACTTCTAAAATTCATGTTTCAATATATATTTATAGTTGTAATTAAAATGCATAACATTTTAAAAAACGTGTCATTAAAATTATTTAATCTGACTGAAAATATAGATGTTTGGAGAAAGGGAGTCACTTCAGTTGTAAAAAATTCATAGTATTTCATTAAATGCGTTTTTTGGCCAAATTCAAGGGGGGGGGGCAAATGCCCCAACCTGCCCCCAAATTTTGCTTTAAAAACATTCTGTTAATGATATAAATTTGTAAAATTTATAGATGAGAAATATTGTAAAATTCATAAGAAAAAAAATCATCTATTTATTTTAAATATATATTTGTAACATCTATTGTAGATGATTTATTTTTTATGTACAAATATGAATAAAAGCTATTAATAAATTTTTATATCTAATTTCTATTGTTATTATTTTAACTTTAATATGTATTATATACAGCCTAAAACACAAAATCAAACATCACGTAATAAACGCAGGCGCTTTAGAATCGATCTTCATTCTACAAATGGGACAAGTGTCTTTGATATTATCGGAGCAATTTTCACACAGCGATACGTGTCCACACGGCAGAAGAATAATCTGAAATATAAAAATATTTATTAAAAAAGCATAAGGTAAGTATGATAGATAAAACATAAAAATATTTTACTTCTTTTGGATTTTCCGAACACACTACACACAATTGCGCGTCTGTTAAATTTTTATCCCTCGCCAATTCCCGCCTTTCCCTCCTAGAGACGGCAAGTTGTCGTTTTAAATTTTCTTCCTCTTGTAATTTCTTCTTTCGTTTTAAATATTTATAAATCATACGACTAGCGATCGCTATTGCTACAGATCCAAAAATCAACGTAAGAACCCTGATGATTAACAACTGTATTAATTGTTTTCACTAGTTATAAATATTCACAAAAAATAACTCAAACCTTATGAGGTCGCGAGATTCACTGATTTTCTTAATTAGACTATTTTTTGTAGACGTGATGAGAAACAGAGGCGATCCATCTTTGGGCGGTTGCAATTTCAATGATCCGCCGCCTTTATTGGTGAGTTCGCCGATGGCCGTTATCAACGTTCCGTCCCGTAACATTTCTTCAGTGGTTTGAAGCCCTCTTTGCCTAACGCCCGAGAAGTAACCCCATATGTTGTCTAGTAGGCCCGGATTCAACGGCTCAAAATGATCTGATATTACATCCATATCTAAAATCAAACATTGTTGTTCCTTTAAGATTTAAATGTTATAATAGACTTTTTATAATTTCTTATTACGAGTTACTTTCATACTAATTTTTAAAAGGCGTATTTTTAGAATTAAATTATATTTACACATATAATGTATAGACATCTATGTAACAAAAACTAATTATTACTTCAATAAACTTAGTAATCTGGGAGATAACGGTTATTTGCATACAAACAATGATGAACATAATTTCATTATAATAATTGTATTGCTGAGAAGCTTTTAAAAAAGAGTTTGAGCCCCAGCAATGCAATTTTGCATTCTATCAGGTTAAAAATTTTAGTAAACTAAAAAACTTGTCAACCATATTGCCACATTCCTCAGCGAATTTAATAAGAGCCGTATCACTTGAAGAGCTTTCTTATATAGGAACCACCTGCAGCAAATACAATAGCTATTAAACCGACATTACGGCAAACAAACAAATTCCAGCCACTAAGAGTAAATATCTTTGTTATAAATGTAATTCTGTTACAAATGCAAAGTACACTCCCACCAGATTCAATTGGCTGGATAAATTGACAAATCAGAGGTTCTCCCAACAGAAATCTTTAAAATACAAGGCCATACCTGCACCAGGTGAAAGATACAAAAACATTTTCAAATAAATAAAACAATTAACCGTTTTTAATTTTTTACCTAAACAATATGCTTCTAGAGCGTCAATAACCTCAACGTCCATGTTGTCTCTTCTCAGGACAAAAGGTATAATATTATACATTTCATAAACAGTTCGGGATTCGTCGGACCAAAACCCAGACGCCGTTCTAGCCACTACGTGCTCTTTGATGGTCAGTTTTTTTACTACGCCTGTAATTTTTTCATTGGAATTGCTCTTGATTGCATCACCCAAAGGTTTTACGAGTCCTCGCAGCACTACGTATTTAATGGTATTGTCCGGTTCATTGTGCAGTTTATTTTTTAATTCTTCATTTATATCCAAAGTAGGCGCTGTCTGTAAATAAAATATAATAATTAGGACTAATAATAAAAACAGTGTGAAATTATGTTTTCTATTGTTTTATAGAAGCTGTGTTTCCAGATGCTCACAGATTTTATACATGACTGGTCAACGATCTACTTTCCTGACATTAATGTTATAATTACCTATGACGCATAAATGAGTCGGCAGATCTTAACGGCAGCCTTAAAATTATACATAACTGCATCAGTTAACTGTAGTGATTAAAGAAAGCCTTCAAAGCAGTTGCTATAGGAATAGGGTGTTTACATCGTTTTTGCATAAGAGAAGAATGGCAACTGTTATTTTGAAAAATGGCCTCTCCCACCACTGTTTTTTATTAAGTATGTGAAACTCTGGTTAATGTTAAATTAATCGGTCAATGAGTGGTTAAGTCACAAGAGAAGTACTTCAAAATAAATATGTAAGTATAAATATATTATATATATTAAACATGTAAACTATAGGCTGCAAAAATATCAGGTAAAAAATAGTGTTAAAATGAGCACACACAAAATTGCCCTTTTTCATTATTGTTCCCAATACTAGTAACACTTTCGCGATCAAAGAGCAAGTGTTCAATAGCACTTTGCAAACAATTTTGTGTCACTTATTGAGGAAAATCACACAAGTATGTCAATATATTTGGAACATTCAAACAAATTCCAAATTAATGTAAACACGAAAATTTTCTAATAAATGAAAAAAATGTGTTATCAAAAGACTATACAATAAATATACTATCTTAACTGATATCGTAAACAACATTATATGTATTGAGTATAAAACAAGAAAATTTTATTGTAAAAAATTGGGTGAAATATAAATTAAACGTTACATGTAAATCTTGTAGTATAGCTTTCCATTTAAACAAATGTTTGAGGCATAGTCCGAGCGCTATGGCATCCACAACGAGAACGACGAGTTCGCCCCCCACATTTTTGACCACGTCCATCGCGACAACTGACAGTTGGTGTTGCCATAAGGAAAACAGCTTGCATAATGTTTTTATTATGTTCGAGAATCTCTTTCTAAAAATTGTTCTAATGTTTAATGAAAATATTTTTTAAATGTTATACTTGTTTAATAAAAATATTACTTTACCTATATGGTAAAAAAATATTGACGAGTCATGTTAAATTTCTTTTAAAAATCAGGTGCAAATACGCCAAAATTAGGAAAATATAATAGTCATTGTTGACGCCCGTTTCGCCGTTTGCACACGTTCGCGAACGCCGTCATACGGCGTTCGGGAAAGCACCCAATTTTGACGTTAGTCGGCTCCGATCGTCGTTACAAAGCGGTCGGACCACGCCGAGCTCAATAAAACTGTTACACCAGCACACGTGTTTTTGGATTGACCTAAGACCTAACCAGCACGCGTATCCCTACACGCAACATTTTGGTCCTTCTAGCCGGATACGTGAGACGACGCCTACACGTCGCGAAGGTCTAATCCGAAAACATCGTCTTAACCTCGAGGTCGTCCACCACGTGGACGAACTCACAGACGCGGAGCCGAGCAGCGCTACCCAGCCGTCAGGTTAGGACAGCACAGCGACGAGTCAGCGGGTCCAGGAGTTGGTCCCCGAAGTGACGCAGTGGAGCGTCGAGTCGCTCGTGGAAAGAGCTAGCGGGTCCAGGATCTGGTCCCCCGAAGCTCAGCGCCAGGACGTCTAGCCCCAGGAAGCTGCCGTCAAATCACCTGGAGCACCACCAGGACGCCGAGTCCCAGGAAGCAGTCGCATCCAGCAGGAGAGAAAGGTTAGTGTCGATCATCCTAACCTAACTTCCTCTCCATTAAACACACTTTAATTGATAGTCATTGGTCAACGACAACATGGAGTTGTTGACCAACAGTAGGGCGTGCCTCAAAAGTGAGCTAACGAGGTTTAGCAAACTACTAGCTGCTGATCCTGTCAATGAACAGAGGGTCAGAGATAGGTTCAGCAGCTTTGGTACACTGCTGGACAGATTCCTCGCTGTGCAGCAACAAATTAGGTTGCTGGATGCCGAAGGGTATGACGAGGAAGTCGAGGCCTTTGAAGATAGGTATTTTGAGGTCCTTAATTTGGCAAAAGTATACATAAAACGTCAACCTGAAGTGCGACAGGAGCAAATTAACCAAAAATTAACGCTGCCATCAATCAGCATTCCGAGTTTTGATGGCAGTCTTACAAAGTGGGTGGCCTTCCGCGACACTTATTGTCAGCTGGTACATAATAATAACGAACTAAGTGACATCCACAAGTTTCATCACTTAAAAAATGCGCTTAAGGATAGCGCAGCCAGGGTGATAGAAGCGTTTCAACTGAGCGCCGAAAACTACAATTCGGCGTGGGAAAGAGTACTGGCTCGTTTCGACAGTGTTAGGCTGATTGTCAATGTGCACATAGTTGCTCTGTTAGACCTGAAACCAATTCAGGTAGCTTCCCAGAAATCGCTGTTAGAGCTGGTAGACACTGTTGAGGCGAACATCTTAGCCCTTAAAAATCTAGGCCAAAACACTTGGGATGCCATCGTGGTGAGTTTGGTAGTACGGCGCTTAGACGACTTGTCCAAACAAGCATGGGAGAGTCAACAAACTCATGTTGCCTTGCCCACCCTTAAACAGCTCATGGAATTCCTCACCCTAAGAGGTCAATCTCTAGGAGGTAGCACCTCCACATCTTCTCGGGCAGTAAGACCAGTGCCACCTATGAAAACTAACTTCCTCAATACCAAGGACAGATCACACGGCAATTTATGTCCGCACTGCAAAATGCCGCATACTCTAGCTTTCTGCAGACAATTCTCACAATTGTCGATCCCAAGACGACTGGAACTGGCGCGAAAAGTTAACGTTTGCATCAACTGCTTACAGGCAGGTCACAACAAAGCCAAATGTTTCCATACTGGGCGATGTAGGATCTGCAATGCAAGGCACCATACTATGCTGCACGATCCGCATCAACGTGGCGACAGCCATAATTATTCGCAGGCAAATTCTAAACCTGCAACAGAAAGCGGCGAGCAAGCTAGAATGACCTCACTATTTAATCAGTCAGCAGAGGTTATTTTGGCAACGGCAATCGTCTACATTTCGGACCGGCATGGAAAGGCAGTGCCGTGCCGTGCGTTGCTAGATACGGGCTCACAATCAAATTACGTGACAAATAGGCTAGCATCCAGGCTAAAATTAAAAAAAACGCGCACGAGTGCGACGATTTCTGGCCTCCAAGCCCAACAGCTGCAAGTCGACTACCAAGTCAAGGCACGTTTGTCGTCTTGCAATCAGGAATTTTGCGTTGCTGACCAATTTCTAATTTTAGATCGCATCGCTGATAAGCTACCACATGCCGATCAGTCCCCGAACGTCGCTTCGATTCCCACAAACATTACTCTCGCTGACCCTTTGTGGTACAAAAGTCGAGAAATCGACGTACTGCTAGGCGCAAACATAGTTTGGCAGTCCCTGCTGGCAGAGCGGCAGCTATTATGTAAAGACAGCCCGGCAATTATTCAAAACACCATTTTCGGTTGGGTGTTGACCGGTACGGTTTCGTACCCGAAAGATATCCAACCGACCATTACTAATTGTCATCTTTCCCTGAACGCCATTCACAGTCAGATACAAAAGTTTTGGCAGGTTGAGGAAGTACAACCTAAGGCACATCTCTCAAACGAGGAAAGGGAGTGTGAAAGACTCTTTCAGGAGACCTTTGAAAGAGATCAGTCAGGTCAATTCACGGTGACATTGCCGTTAAAAGAATCTCCTGCATGTCTAGGCAGCTCAGTGGCAGCTGCTGAACGCCGTTTCCACACAATGGAACGACGACTCAAACAAGACAAGGATCTGTGTACTTCGTATGTCAATTTCCTTGAGGAATATATTAAGCTAGGACATATGTCCGAGTGTCTCCCACCTAGCAAAGATAACGTTAAGACTTATCATTACTTGCCGCATCATGCGGTGATAAAAGAGGCCAGTTCTACTACAAAGTGCAGAGTTGTTTTCGACGGCTCGGCAAAGTCCTCTTCGGGAATCTCACTTAACGATATTTTAATGATCGGACCAACCATCCAACCCACACTAGTGCAAATCTTGTTGAGTTTTCGCGGGTTTCGGTATGCAATAACTGCTGATGTTGAAAAAATGTACAGACAAATTAAAGTACGTCAGCCCTACACTGACCTGCAACGAATTGTTTGGAGAACTGATGCAACTAAACCGTTAAGACATTATGTTCTCAATACTGTCACTTATGGCACTTCGTCAGCTCCCTTTCTAGCAACTCGCTGTTTACGCCAGGTGGCACTAGATCTCGAATCAGCCGATCCTGAAGTCGCTACAGTTATCAATTCCCATTTTTATGTCGACGACCTTATAACCGGAGCTAATACATTAGCAGAAGCTAAGCGAATAATGCTCGGTGTCTCTACTGCTTTAACAGCAGCACATTTTCCATTGCAAAAGTGGAGATCCAACCTCAAGGATCTCAGAAACAATTCAACTAGTTCCACTAGCCAACACTTCGACGTGAAAGATACGTCAAAAACGCTAGGCTTAGTTTGGAATAGTCAACTAGACATACTATCTTTTAAGGTAAATCTAGGTCAACCCACAGTAGCATATACGAAAAGGCAATTTCTGTCAACAATTTCGAGAGTCTATGATCCATTAGGATTAGTAGCGCCCGCTACAGTCATAAATAAACTTCAGATGCAGCAAATATGGCAGAGACAACTTGCTTGGGATGCAGAATTACCCTCTGACATCCAGCGAGCTTGGAAATCACAGGCGAAGGAGCTGACTACCTTGAACAGTCTTCAAATACAAAGACACGTAGTGACAAATCAGCACAGTTTCGAACTCCACGCATTTTGCGACGCCTCTGAACTTGCATATGGAGCTTGTCTATATGTTCTGTCCAAGGACGAGGTCGGTAATGCCCATTCTCATTTATTGTGTTCAAAGTCACGAGTCGCACCGTTGGCTAAAATTTCCATTCCTCGGCTTGAGCTCTGTGGAGCAGTATTACTAACCAAATTGGTAGATTCAGTCAAGTCACTCACAAATTTTAAATTAGCCACAGTTACATGTTGGTCCGATTCAGCAGTGGTGCTACACTGGCTCAACGGACAGCCGTCACGGTGGACAACCTTTGTAGCTAACCGGGTGGCAGAAATTCAGTCTGCTGCTTACTCTTGGAAACATGTCCTTTCAAGGGACAATCCTGCTGACCTGATCTCACGTGGTGTGCCTCCATCTCAATTACACTCATGTCGGTTATGGTGGCACGGACCTGAATGGCTTTCGAAATCCAAATGTGAATGGCCGGTATCAACAATTGTGCTCCCAAAAGAGATCCCCGATGAAAAACATACATTTGTTTTTGCATCATTGGTTGGGGCTGACTGGGACATAATGAATCGCTTTTCAAAGTTTTTGCGATTGCAGCGTACGATCGCCTACGTTAAACGATTTATATATAACTGTAAACACTCAGTGAACCGTACTGTCGGACCACTGTTAGTTTCTGAGTTGAACGGAGCTACGAGAACACTAGTTGGCTTAGCTCAATTGCAGACATTTCCTACAGAAATAAGAGCTCTGCGTTTAAATAAACCTCTTCATGCAAAAGCCGTCTGCTAAGCTTAAATCCATTTTTTGATGCAGGTGTGCTAAGGGTGGGAGGCCGACTTCAAAGGTCTAAATTACCTTCAGCCCAAATCCATCCAATGATTTTGCCTCCTAAGCATCACCTCACTACATTGATTGTGAGACATTTGCATGAAACACATTTACATCTGGGAGCTCAAGCACTCCTAACAGTGATGCGTCAACAATTTTGGCCACTGGCCGGACGACGTGTAGTTCGCAGCATTCTATCCAGGTGTCTAGTGTGTTTTCGCTGTTGTCCCCGACCATTAATACAGATAATGGGAAACTTACCGTCTTCTAGGGTTACTCCTTCAAGACCATTTACTAACACCGGCATAGACTATGCAGGCCCGGTTAATATCAAAACCGGAATGCATCGCAATGCTAAGGTAACCAAGGCATATATTTGTGTAATGGTGTGTCTTTCTACTAAAGCTGTACATTTAGAACTAGTCAGTAGTCTGACTACTGCCGACTTTATAAACGCACTTAAGAGATTCGTTTCTCGACGAGGAAAACCACACAACATTCTCTCAGACAATGGGACCACCTTTGTTGGTGCCGATAGACAGTTGCGTGAAATGACATCCTTCATCCAAAAGAAAACCAACTGTTCTGCAATAACAGACCACCTAGCCTCTCTAGGAGTACAGTGGCAGTTCATTCCTCCACGAGCTCCTCACATGGGTGGACTATGGGAAGCCGCCGTAAAGAGTGTAAAACACCACCTGCGTCGCACACTCGGCTCATCAATGTACACATTCGAAAACCTTTATACACTAATTACCCAAGTAGAGGCATGCCTTAACTCTCGCCCATTGACTCCAATGTCAAGTGATCCACAAGACCTGAATCCTTTAACCCCGGGCCACTTCCTGATCGGCACCCCCTTAACAGCTCTTCCTCAACAGGATACTTCCAGCTCTAGGGGGACAAATTTATACCATCGGATGCAGGACCTAGTGCAGGAGTTTTGGACAAGATGGTCTAACGAGTACTTGGCAGAGCTTCAAGGGAGAAGAACCTGGGTACGAGCGGTGGATTGCAAACCTGCCATAGGCGAAATGGTAGTTGTCAAGGAGGACAACCTACCACCATTGCAATGGGTGATCGGCCGCATTGAAGCGATTCACCCAGGGGCTGATGGACTAATTCGAGTAGTGACGATTAAAACAAAGAATGGCACTATAAAAAGGCCAATAACTAAAGTGTGTGCTGTGCCAAATAAAGGCTAGTGCAGTGCAAGCAATTTTATATTTTGTGTTTTGTTTATTAATAATTTAAATGTGTATCATGTTTCCTATATGTATTAAATTTATAATTTAGCCATGTAGCAAACCAAATTTATAATTTAGCCATGTGGCAAACCAAGTTTATAATTTAACCAAGTAGCAAACCAAAATAATTAAAATTTAGCTAACAATCAAACCTTTAACTATAATAATTCGTGTCCGTTTTAATTTACATTTAAATAATTGTCAAAAAATGAATGAAAGCTTGTAGTTAGTATTTAGTAATAATATAGTACAAACAATCCCAATATATATGTGTATGTGTTACTAACATTAATCTTTACAACCTTATACAGTACTACTAACATTCCTTTTCTTTCTTCATGTTTATTGTAATTTTATTTATTGTCATGTTTATTGTAATTCTGTGTTAGTATTATTTCAAACATCGCGTCCTCACAGAGTTTGTAATGTGAGGACAAACACTTGTAAGGCCCGCTGATGTGCCCGTCATTATGAAACTAATGTTTCATGGTGGGGGGTATGTTGACGCCCGTTTCGCCGTTTGCACACGTTCGCGAACGCCGTCATACGGCGTTCGGGAAAGCACCCAATTTTGACGTTAGTCGGCTCCGATCGTCGTTACAAAGCGGTCGGACCACGCCGAGCTCAATAAAACTGTTACACCAGCACACGTGTTTTTGGATTGACCTAAGACCTAACCAGCACGCGTATCCCTACACGCAACAGTCATAATACAACAAATATACATAAATTTCTTTCATTTTCACGTTAAATTTATTGAAATGCATAGTTTCATTAATATTTAAATACAGATTTCATGCGAAAAACAAATTTAATATTAATCATACAGTGCATGGTGATACATATTTGCAGCATATCATTGTAGAACGTACAACTTTGTATCTAAAGACAATTAGTGTGTGCACAAATGCATGACAATTCAAATATGAATCATCAGTCAACGGCATGGTATGCCACAAACAGTAAAAAAATAAACAAAAATTCAGGTTCCGTGCTACGCCGTTGTCAAACAATATATTCGTCACATGGGTAGTATTAATTTGTTAGATAGCATGATAGATAGATAGAATTAAAATGCGAGCAAGAAAATGCTACATGCGGCTATTTTATCATATTTTGGACATAGCTATTGTAAATGTCTGGCTTCTTATGCAAAGTTGCAATACATTATGAAATTGGCTGATTTCAGAATCGACTCAGCTCGAAGATTATATACGATTGGTAATTCGACCTTAAAAAGCAAGAAAGACCATCTATATTAGAGGAAGAAATCGAAAGTGAACACATTAAAATGTAAAACTAAATAAAATGAAACATTTGCGATGTATGAAAAATGCAAACAGCAATGTGCTTTAACAAAGATAAAAACTGTTTTGAACGATCCCGTCTCAGCGCATCAATGTTAATAGCTGTAATGGTAATAATGTATTAAGTAAAACAATTAAGGTTTGAGGATCTTCTTAAATTTTCGGAAAAATAATTTTAGCTGTATTTTAAATTACTCTGTCCTTATTTTCTTTCGTTAGATTTTTATTAAATATGTTTGCGTCCTATTTAATTACATTTTTTATTGTTCTACAAATTTTAAATATTCCAGTATATTGTTCATATCGCTCATATTGGTGGATTTATTTTTAATACTGGCAACACTATAATACCTTACGAACGGCCGCTGAATTTTAAGTTATACTAAATGTCACTTGGACGTTTTTTATTGAGATATTCATACATCGGCAGTGACTTTAGGTATTTATATAACTTTCGAGTACTTTATTTAACCGTCATTTACTTGATCAAATTGACACCAAAGAAGTATTATAACCTAACAAACCTAACCTATACTTTTTCACATTATTCGTAATTCATATTTTTTTGTTTCAATAAATTAATTTTATTATTATTTTATTTAATTTGCTTTCATTCAGGCATTGACTATGTATGACTTTTTATTAATTTAAAATTCATATTTTATTTTCAGAGGGTCCTGTAAACCCGGAGGAAATGTTGTCGACCCAAATACGATACAAAATTCAATCGAGGATGCTTTACACAATTTCGATCAACGATTGGCAAATACTGTAATATACGCATCGAGCAGGTATAGATATTATAAAGTCTGACACAAATATCAAAATAAATTATACTTATTTATTATATTATGTATTTTTCAGAACAGATGCTGGCGTTCATGCGCTGAACGCGTCCGCCCATGTGGATTTACCGATTTTTCCCGAAAGACGCTTTAACACGAAAGCTCTCGCTTTCTGCTTCAATAGATATCTTGAATTCAATAGAAAATCTTTACGGATTAACTCTGTAACGCGTGTAAATAACAATTTTCATGCACGGTTTATGGCAAAGTCTCGTAGTTATTTATATAGGTAATTATATATTAAATATCTTGTGTTATAGTGTCGAAAATGGAGTTGGACAATCGCAGATAATTTATCAGATTGCTTGAATAAATTAGATATATTGAACGTTAACAGCTCAAGTATTTCCGCGTCAGAGTGCTAGTAGCTCGGATATTAGTAATGACCAAGATGGTACACAATAATGGTCCGAAGTGGATAATCTACACAAGTTTTGGAACAATTTTTATGTAATAATTATACCAGAAAATCTGGAATTCTGACAGACTGTTTATTAGTGAAGACTTTTTGAAATGATGGCAACGGAAAGTAATAAATACCATTCACAAAGTTGCAATAGATTTAAACAGAAAGTTTGACCTGCTACTTATGCGAGTTCTGTGAAATACCTCTTCGTAGGGGTAGTTGTTTTTATAAATTTCATACTATAATTAATTATGGGAAGATAAAATGTATAATTTAAATTTAAAATATTTATAAAATTTGTACAAAAATTGACATTCATGACATCATAAACATCTTACTTAGAATGCTATTGATTTGGCGAAGACATTAATGGTCAATGTGTCAGATATAGTTTATGAGAATCAATCCATTGTTTTATCAGACAGCTTAAAACTACATACTAATTGTCTGAACTAACGTTTCTCAATTTGTTCCTCAGTTTGTATTTTTTAAATATATTTTTTTATACAAAAATAATACAAACATGTAAATTATTTTTGTTTTTACACAACCTGCAGATTGAAAACTACTGAAACAATAATTTTAATATATATGTATATACTAATTTACACAGGATAGCCGTATTAAAACCAGAATATGCTGATAAAGAAGATAATAAATTTTTATCTTCGCCGATAGAAGAATGGAGGAGAGTATTTTACATCAAGTATGAATAAATTTTAATTTATTACTATGCTAAATTTGAATATGAATTAATAATGAAATGAAAATCCAGTGATTCTCAACTTTTTCAAGCAAAAATTACAAAACTACTAAAAAATATTTTTTAGTACCGTTTTTGTTGATTGAATATATTTATTATTTTACATGCATAATATGGATACACTAAAGGCCGTTAGATACATTTAGAAACAAACTAAGCATCAGATAAAGAGCTGATGGTCAACCTTAAAGCGTTTTTTCATTTCAAACAAGGAATACATATCCTACTACAGATTATCCAGATGAAGAACACAGCGCTAAAGTTTTACGATGCATTAATTAACAAAGCCATTATATGTTGCAAATGACTGCAAAAAATAGGGCAAAACATTGGACTAACCTTTTCTGCTAAAATCATATTGACTGAATTTTTATAGACCTCTGGAGACAATTTCTCCTCTAAGCCTACAATTTTATTTCTGCATCTCTCAGCAGAGTTAATTGAAACTTGGTTGATTTTAAAAATGAAAAAACTTTCGCCCAATCTTCAAACGTGATGCTATGTATTTTCCAGATTCTCATTTTTATTAAAACCTTGCTCACTGTTCAAAGAAACGAATGGTTTCTGGCTTGCAGACATTTCATAAATCAGTCTCGAATATGTCTTTTAACAAATTTTAAGGGCTGTATTTGTAAATCGTATGGCAAAATTTAATTCGACTGTAAATGGCTAAGAGGTTGAAAAATATGGTTTAAATAAAATTTGCATTATGTTTTCTTGAATTATTAAGATTTAACACATTATTTTGTCTAAGGCTATATGTTTCGTGTTTAAATTAGTCAAATTACATTTTTTAATATTGAAAAAGTTGAGAAGCACTAAAAGCGCTCACCCAATTTAATGTTTTATTAAAAACATCTATTTATTACAGGGATAAAAAATTCGAAATTGAAAAAGCAAAAGAGGTAATTAAATTATTTGAAGGAGTGCATGATTTCGGTACGTTTTACAAAAGTCCCAGATTTAATAAAGATTGGAAACCGACAATAAGAAAGATATTCTCTGCTGATATCGCCGAAGGTCGAAAACTAAGCATTTTGGATAACGATCCTTTCGATTATTACAATTATTGGGACATTAAAATTAAAGGCTCGGGATTTGTGTATAATCAAGTTCGCAGGATGGTCGGTTCCTTGATCGCTGTAGGGCAGGGTTCTATCAATTCCGACGATATAATAACAATGTTGCGAGTGCCATCCAAACACAGCTGGTGTGTACACATTCAAAAAGTGCCTTCTTATGGACTATACCTCACTGACGTCGAGTATGACGAAAAAGATTTAGTGTTTAACGAGGTTTGAGTCCAATAAATGCCAAAATGAGTTTTTTGAAGGAGCTGATTAATAAAAAATCTACTTTGAAAAACACGACAACGGTGATAACGGGAGTTGATGGGAAGCATTACATCGAAGACACCGAAACTAGAAAGTTAGGTCTCGATCCTAAGAAGACGACAGTGCAAAGCTTCGGATTTGTAGTCGACAATGCGCCTGATAATGTCCCTGCAGAGATTATCACAAACCTGTTCATAGGATCGCAGGACTGTGCGGATTTAAATGTTTTAATGCAATATAAAATACACCACGTCTTGAGTGTAGGTGTTTCTGTTGATTTATATGATATTGATAGTGAATATATAGCTTGTTTGGATTTGCCGGAAACAGACTTGTCTCTGGTTTTTGAACGTGCAAATTTGTATATCAACAGAGTGTTAAAAAACAATGAATCGGTTTTAGTGCATTGTAACGCCGGTGTCTCGAGGGCATCTGCTGTAGTTTTAGGCTTTCTTATTTTAGAAAAAAGTATGATGTATACAGATGCATATGCTTTGCTTAAATCAAAGCGACCTTGTATTCAACCCAATGTAGGTTTTGTTAAACAATTAAAGTTGTTATCAAAATAGAATATGTTGTATTATTTTTTATGTATAGTGGGGAGGAAGAGTAAAGTTAGTTTGTGCAGTGCAATGAGATTAAGTTTGTGCACACATGTCTGTCAGTTACGTATCAAGTTTTGACAAGCCAATGATTAAAAAAATAGACATGACCAAAGAGCATATTAGGTATGTTTTGTCATGAAATATGAACCAAGGGGTAAAACGAGGGTAGAGACAGAATATAGTTGAATCACTGCAAACACTCGGGCGATGCAGAATGGCCACACAAAGTAGAAAAGGTTAAGATATTTAATAAGAGTGCATATTTCAACTAAAAATTTAGAATATATAATAATAATAGATCTTCAATATCGCTCACAAGTATAAAAAAAATATTCAACATTGTGAGGGAAGTAAATTTTATCTCAATAGTTAATAGAATTTAAAAACACAATTTCACAATAAAATTTAAAAAAATGAAAAAATAAGTAATTAAAAGAAAATTATTAATCACCATAGTCTTACTTAGACACAAATTATGTACACCCGAGACTCTGTCGAAAACCCAATATGCAATAAAAACGTCACCGACGCGTGTCTACCGAAGGACGATCGCCAATTATTGCCTTCGGAGAAATCTACGGCACATCTGCATTTAAATTTAGTCATCAAAAAAACCCCGACTTATCGCGATAAATGAGCTCTCCCCGGCTTGATTCAAGTAAAAATGATATTTTTTTGATAAGATATGCTTCTTGAAACTCTTGTCTGCAACACTGCAAAAACGCCATTCAAAACATGCACAGGAAATACCAAAAAATCGACGTTATATTTCATTAATTGAAATGGTGCGCTGACGCACCCTATGAGTAATATAGAGCCAAGCAATGGTGCGTCTCACGCACCTTACGAGCGAAAAGGGTTAAGATTATACAGTAGACCCCTCAATAACACAGTAAATTGGGTGCATATAGTTTGAGGTCTAAAAAATACTCATACAATTTTTTGCAATATGTACTTACAAATCAAGAGTGTTATGATATATCCTTCTTTTGGCTCGCTCACGCATGAAAATAACGGGCACCCAAATAGCACGTCCTCAATTTACCGTTTTATTGGAGGGGTCTACTGTACATTCAAGCACAATGAAGCGTTAATACGAACACACCAGAACACAATTGCCAGTGGGAAGCCAAATAATTGGCTTTAGTTGAACTAATGCAGACTGGAAACCAATTTTTTTGGCTTTACATCTAAATTTATTTAAAATTGTATTGCATTTTATCCATTCACATTTTTAATAACTTCATTATTTTTAATATTTGTGAGGTATTTGAAGATATCCAAATCAATAAGACAAAACTATAATATAGAAAATTTTTGGATTTGTGAATCTGCCCACATTAGTCAGTAGTGATTACCCCGTCGGTAATGTTTTAAGCTATATTTTACTAGGGAATCTAATAATAACACTAAAATAAGATGTAGATAATTATAAAAAATGTATAATATATTAAAAATCATTTCTCATTTATGTACAGTCTCATATAAATTGACAGAACAATTTTAAAAATTCTCACCATATTCATATTAAAATACACAAGTATACGTCGATTAGTGTATAATCGTATCTAAAAATTCAACAGACAATTCCATAAACATACAGTATCAAAAATATGTAAAATAACAACAATATACCTGTATGCAAATATACATACATATTCAATGCACATGTCGCCATCATAAAACGATCAGGTCCCGAGTACATTTTTTTTTGAAAATATATCACATATATTAGCAAAATATGCATATTTCAACTAAAAATTTAGAATATATAATAATAGATCGTCAATATCGCTCACAAGTATAAAAAAAATATTCAACATTGTGAGAGAAGTAAATTTTATCTCAATAGTTCTCTCAACCCTCAACCTCAATACAACATATTATATTATATATGTATATAAAAAGTATATACTTAATTACCAAGCCGCCTTCTGTATCAAAATAGATAAACTGTAAATGCGTTGATATATAATCATGGAATGAAATACCTAAAAATTCAGTATACTTTGGAAGCACTGGATTATAAATTTAATATGATTTGGAATGTAAAGGATGAATACTTTGAAACATAAATCATATTTTTTACACCAACAAAACTTAATTAATATTTAAGTACGCTGTAAAATGAGTATAAAAATATTAAGTAATTTCAATAAAATCTCAAATTCAATAGTTTTTGATGTCGGTAGAACATCATATTTATATTTAAAATCTGGAAATTAAATCTATGTAATATCCAATCTATTGCACAATAAAAATGGTATTTATTAATTAGTTTGACAAATGCTAATAAAAAATGGCACTGGATCGCAATCTACTGCTACTCCAAATTAATAATGTCATATATAATAATTATTACGGTAGTGTTTGAACCTCAGTCGAAACTTAATATATATATAATTATTAATTACATTTATACTTGCAAAGGCAAAATATAAATTAAATTTGGTTCAATACTTAGTTCGTTCCAAATCACCTACAGTTAATAAACAAAAAAAATATATATATATATAACTAACGGCAATATGATATTTTCCTTTCACCTGTAATATATGTATAATCATTCCATCAGTTCAAAAGACGTATTACCATTTGAATCTGTGGTACGATACGTGTTTAAAATATTTAAATGTTTTTTAATGTAATTCCCCTGGCAGGAAGGCTGTTGGATTTTGCGGGGGCATCTCTGGCTTGGGAGTGTGCGACCACGATACTCAAGCATTGCACCCACTCTTCGGCGTTCTTTCCGTCTTTCGGCTTCAGTATCAAGGTTTGATCGCCGGTGAAAATCTCAAAAGCTTTTGGAATGTTTCTAGCACCTCGTGATACCTTTACAGAACGTATCTGATTAATATCGATGCTTTCACCGCCACTCTGAAACAACAATTTACATTGAAAAATGAAGGTATTATACATTTTAAAATCCAAGGATTTAGTCATTCACTTGGCACATTCATCTCCAGGGACTACATTTCAGCTTTATCTGGGAGGGGGGTGGGGGAGCGGCAAAAGCTGGCCTGTCAGTGGTCGTTCATATTAATACTTTAATATTACGACTTACAATAAGTGAGAATCGAATGAAGCATATCTAAACCAAATTTTGACCAATAGGATGGTGCAAAAAACAATTATCTCTTCTCAGAAGTCAAAAATCCACGTCGAAAGCAATAAAATCGTGTCAGCGCCGTCGCAGTGGGAACGCTCGGTACCGAGCGTTCCCACTGCATCGGCGCCGACACGATTTTATTGCTTTTGACGTGAATTTTTGACTTCTGAGAAGTGATAATTGTTTTTGCGCCCTCCTATTGACCAAAATTCAGTTTGAATACACTTCGACCAATATTCATATTAGAAGTCTGTAGTATGTATCGATAAGGATAGCTATCAAAATTTTAAAACATAGTATGATATCCAAGTGCAGATAAACATGGGAAATGCTACGTATGTCCGTAGTTCTTCAGCTTATTTTCCCCTGAGAGATAAAATGGCGTATTTTAGTTTTACTAAAATTGATTTTAGAACTGAATAAAAAGAACAACTAAATGGACGTTTCACAACTGTCAAATTGAGTTTCATAGACATTTTAGAGCAGCATATAATATCACCAGCGCCTATCAGTTAAAATATATATTCGCTGGTAGAAATATAAACTACTGGTGAAAATGTATTTGGACTTCACTAGTGAAAATATAACTTCACTGAAAAATACACATTCACTGTAACATTTATAGATTGCAAGTAAATAAATAATAATTATGTAAAAGTATATATTACGTATAAAAAAAGTTGAAATCATATATTTTTACTAGCACCTGCCAGGTAAATTATATTTTCACTGGTAAAAATATATATCTACTGGTGAAAATGTATTCTGATATGATTTTACTTAAACGACATATTTTAGGAATAGGTTCGAGACCGTTTTTATAGATTTTCTTTGAGATATAACCCGAAAATATCTAGTTTAGAATCATGGGCGTCATTTGTATATTTCGATTTCATTAAGATTTATATTTCATTACATGTGATGCATTTTTTTGGCCAAAATCAAGGGAGGGCAAATGCCCTCAAATGGCGTCCCTGTTCATCTCTTCCTAAGTCAATAATACTTTCGGTATAAGCAAATAACATTAAATCCACGAAATGATTCATTTTTGAAAATTTTATATATATTGTACATATTATTTATTAATTAACTATATAAATGATTCTGAAAACATTTCGATGATCTCGTTTCTAGTTTCATGATATATTATATATTTCGAATTGCTATTACCATAGATAATATTAAATAAAGTAGGAGGGACAAATGTCTGAAATGGTAAGTTAACATTTTGAAAATAATTTTCAAGTGTAAACAAGATTTTGATGATCCAAAAAAGCATCATGTGAGGTGTACACAAGAGGAATACAATCAGTGATTCGTATGACAAAAATGAACCAACATACCGATCCTTTGCATGACAAATGAGCTCCAGAAAGTGTAAAATATCTGGTTCGCCATCTTCTAAATAATCTCCAGCGGCCTTTCTTTTCTTTCAGCTGCCCCTCGATAACCGGTTGCGTGTTGCCATTCAAAAAACCGACTGCTCTCTCCGGGTGGTTACACAAAAAGCATCCCCATTGTGCTACCTCTCCTTCTTTCGCCGAATTCAATTCAAAAACATCAAAGAACCCTGATTGCCGCAGCTCGTTTAATAGCATCTCTTGATCCTGTTAAGATGTCATAAATTCAATTAAATCTAATCAGCGTTAAAGACGAGGGTAGCATACATATACAAGTTCAAACCTTAGATCCCGGAAATGCACTTGTGACTAATGTAAGGAATGTCTTGTTTTCACATTTCAATATATCCCAGCAATGCTTAAGGCTGCTCACACTCGAATCCCGGCTACTTAACGCGCTCGACGATCTTGCCTGAATAAAATATATACACTTAATGTTGTTTTATATATCAAACATAAGGATAGGGCACAAATAGTGCTACAAGAATAAATATGAATATAACCATTATGTTTTATCACTTACTTGCAAAGCCATAAACATTAAATGTATCCAAATTCTTGGATTTCTTGTGCGCATTGTGAAAAATGTCCTTGAATAAAGACAATGTTGTCCTCTAGCTTGGCACGCGAAAAGAAGTTTAGCGAGTTTTTTCGCTCTCCTTTCTATAAAAAAAATTTACATTTATTAAAATACATATTTATTTAATAGAAATTATTTTTCATAAAATATATACCTTCAATTATACATTTAACCGGTGGCGGTATTTTTAAAGAAACTTTATCCATATATAATTTGATTTTATCCAAATGTTTTTCACAGAAATGTTGTACAGTGTCTCGCATGGGGTATGGCTCGAAGACGCTGATTCTCTGAGACGGATTTATCATCGTCACGCTGGTGTTGTTGGCTCTTCTCGAAGTGACGGTTATTGGACCCGAAATGCTTACCGAATTGTTGGCTCCCACTGTTATCGGACTGGAGCCCAACGAGTGGCTTAACGAAGAGCTTCCGTTTGGATTTAAAATGGAACTTTGCGTAGAAGGGTTGATGATGGAAACTTGCCCCAAAGCCATGTTCGAGTGTTGAACCGAAACGGAGGGAGTAATTGAAGGTATCGGCGATATGACTATAGAATCTGAAGATTTTCCGAGCATCAGAGGGTTTATTGATATGGATTGTATTTGTGAAGGAGATCCGAGCGAAGACGGCAACAAAGGACCAGATGACATCTAAAACAAATATTTATTGAATAATATATACATATATATGTATGATCTGTACACCAGCAGGTTTTCGTGCATGAAAAATCAACTAGTATCTCTCCTGGAATCCCGGTCAGTTTTAAACTGTACACAAACATACACATGATCATAAAATGACACCATAATTCTTTGGTGTGACAAAGCTATAAATTATATAATAAATTTAGTTTGATTTACACAATTTTACATTAGCTGTTAATTAATTTTGATTCAATTTTGACTTGACGCGACCTACAGATTGTTTGTCAATAAAATCTATTTCTTCGGCAAACTATGATCTAAACTGAGTGAACATTAATTGATCAAAGTATCGATCCTCTTCGTTTTAGAGCAATATATAAAATAATTGTTTGTGCATTAGTGTTGGTCAGAACAGTGAAGTGTTTCTCAGAATATTTACCTTAAGACCTTACATTAATGCACAAACAATTCGTTTTATGGAGCAAAGTATTTATTTAAATGCACAATTTCTCAAAATAATTTCCTGTTAAATATCACCCTTTTGTTTTCTTAAATCTCATTACAAAAGTACATTGTGATACATTTTTTTGTGTTAAAGATAACATTTATATTACCAATTATGGAAAAAATGATTATTAGTGGTATTTTAGATATTTAATAGCCTATATATCTTTATCCGGGTTATTTTATTTGAAAACATTGGCATAATTTATTACATTCCAAGATAACCCAAAATCCAATATGAGAAACCCTAGTGTCAACAATTAAATAATAAATTAAAATACTTACTGCTGAATTTGTACTTATTGAAGATGCACCCTGGTTTATTATGATCTGGCCAGAATGTTGAACAGGATGCGATCTTAAATTGCCATGTCTCAATACTCTAGGGGGCGATATCGTCGTGATCGTGATAGCTCCACTAGAGATACCCGACTTGCTGGGTTGACTGCCTGCGTGCACAACACCCCATTTGCTATTCGTACTGGTGCTATTCGAAACTGAAGTGCTGACCGTTCCATTGTGCTGGGCGGTCTGATTATTGATTTGTTGTGAGGACGAAAGACGAGTTAGACTTTTGTGTAAGCCTCCGACGGAACCACCTGTTGAAATAATTCAATTATACTCTGAAAGTGATACAAATTAAGCAATTTATTTCTTTTTCAATCATTTTTGTCCTAACTTTATTCGATTGAACAGAAGATGAAAACTTAGAACCGAGTTAAGCAGCGACGTTAACTTGCGGAGATCATAATTTTCAAATAAGTTACTTATTGTTCAACCGTAACGTTTTACATAATATCAAACCTGCTATATTTAATCTAGTCATGCTCCGGTGGGTGTTGGATGGAGTGTGCAATCTTCCCGTACTCCGTGAATCTCCCAGTTTTGCTCTTCTCGTATACCCCACGTGAGTAGCAGTCGGCGGGCTGTTTTGAGACACGGTTGAAACTGGCGAAACGTAGCTTTGCACGTGACTAGTCGCCGTATTCGTGACAGGAATAATAGGACCGCCTAATTTCACTATGGTTACACCTCCCATAGTTTGATTGACTTGATTATTATTTGAGACATTCTGCTGACTGCTGTTGAATAAAAATGTGCATTATTTAGTGTTTATTTGAACTCGCATGTATCACATTAACTTACCTATTATTATTGTTATTTCTATGTCTCACACCATGCAAAACTTTGTCGGTGAATAGGGCCGGGTAAGTACTGCATAGAACAGTGGCTTCCCTCAATAGAGCGGTGTGACAAGATCTCTCAGATCCTGCTAATTGCTCAAGAACGAAATTCAACGCTTCTTGGGCACGCTCCTGCAACATTAAATAGCACAAACGTTATATTTTATCAATTTCTCCATCGTCGGTTTTGCAACGTAACTAACTTTATTCAGTTTTCCAACTTCGGTTAATATTTGTGCGACGAGTATGACGTGAGTAGAAGAGGCGTGCGGTGGAGCCGAGGCACGCTGCAGAGTCGCCACGTGTTCTATTAACAACGTAGGCCGCCTTTGGGATATGGAATATATAACTTTAAGTACGCCGGTGCAGACGCAACCGGTTCCGCCGCTACTAGAAGTGTTCGGGCACAGGTATGCCAGCAATTGAGAAACGCTGGCTTCTAAAACCGAAGGATCGTTTTTAGCCATCAGTTCGAAGAGTGACAATAGCGCCAGTTTTTCTTGTTGATCAGTGTGAGGCAACAGGGACACTAAAGCCATAGCGTGTCCGTTGAGCGGGCCTGGTGATACTTCATATAACTGAGATAGCACTCGGCACAATGGATAATTTCCTGAAAATTGTATTAAAGATTAGCTTCGAATTGAAGTGGGGATTAAAGTAGAGCTTAGTGGAAGAGATATAAATTTAACTCTCCAATGTTAATATTTGATTTATGTTATTTCCAAGTCTCAAAAACATAATTTTATGTATTTTCAAACCTGATATTACAGAGTCCATGATTTGTTGAACATGCGGCTGCAATAGAGTGGCATGTTGAATAACAGCTAAAGATAAATATCGTGCCATATTACGTGACAACTCTTTGTTGCCTTTATGAAGAAACTTTACTGCGACAGGTAACGCCGCTTCCATGACAGTCTTCTTACTATAGTTTTGATTGTCGGATGCCTTAAATGTAACGCTTCGTTAATAAATTATCTCAAAGAATTTAAAACGCAATCGAATCATATAGTTTACCAAAAATATGCACGATATGATATCGGCGGCGATCTTTGCATGGGGTGGATCTTCATCTTTGTGTTTCGGTTGTAAGTTGTGATGCAAACAAGATTCGAGCAAAGCCACGAGAGCCGTACAATGTTTTTCGAGACTACCCGTCTCTCGGATGCAAGAGATGACGCGAGTGACGCAAATCTCGACGACGGATTGGTCGTTGTCATTTTGACAATAATCTGATTGTGACGCTATTTCAGTAATTTGTTTGATCTGAAATGTAAAAAATACAGTTTTATTATATTTCAAAAATAGTGTTGTCAGAATTGAACTTGGAATTTTGAGAGAAACGGGTATGTTGGAAATAGGTATGTATTATAAAAAGCAGGATGTCGGCTGAGTACGAATATTATATAATATATTTTTGTTAATTAAACGAATAATGTTTAAATCGTTTAAACTTTAAGAAAATTCATATATTATTAAACCCACACATATTATATATGTTTGTAAATCGAAAATTTCCATATCTATGGTCAGAAATGAGCCAAGACGTTGGGTTAATTTAGTATTTTAATAAATTATTGCGTTTAGTATACATATACATATGTACCTATTAGTCGTAATGGATCTTTTCCAGCAGATGGTCGAGCTTTTTTACTTGAATTTTACAACTTGGGTGAAAGGTACATATTTGCAGATAAGCAAATAGCAAATAAAAATATCGTAATACATTTTTCGAAAACAATTTTTTTAATTATATGCGATAAATAAAATATAATATTCAATTTTCACAGCATCGCGGTTGGTTTTTTGGTTCCTTCGCTTTAAAAAATTTTTGGAGCTTTTAATTGATATATTTTCTATTCGTTACTACACGAAGATGCCACGAAACCTAAAGTCTGATCATCCGAGAAGGCAGGCACACTTGAGAATATAGGCTTTTACATGTACAAGGTGTCTATGATGAAACAAATCTATTTTATATACTTAATTTATTAGCAAGTTATTTGATTATTAAATTTACCCATTTTAAACCCTTTAATTGTTCATATAAAATACCACGAATGACTTACAACTATCTATAAGGATTAATCTTCTTAACAGTTTTTCAATGTGCGTGCCGCCGAATAGTTTTTGGAGTTTAGCAAATATATGTAAGATAAGGGGAAAATAATATGCTATTGATAACCAGGTAAATATTACTTATCTATTTGTATAAATACTACCCTTTTTGGAATGGACAAAGCACAAAATTGACAAAAAATACTTTTATCGTAATCGCGAAAAATTTAGGTTTCTAGTAATAACACATTAAAACTAAATATCAGACTAATAAAAAATAGGGTGGAATAGAAGAAGACATTGTTAAACCAGAAATGGTCTTAAATTATAGAAAAAATGATGGGAGCTGTCGATAGAGCAGACCATTATACTTCTTCATACTGTTTCCTAAGGAGAACATTGAAATGGTGGCGTAAGCTTTTCTTTGGTGTTTAGAAGTTGCAGTTGTGAGTGCGTACATTTTATATAAATAAAATAAGTTAAAGTACAACGAGAAGTCGATAGGCTAATTATTCAGCTGGTTGGAAGTCACAGAGAAGGCTTAGAAACGAGAAGAGGAAAACATTCAGTAGATCCGTACAGCGGTTAAATCATGTCAATCTAATAATTATTTAAAAAAGTAAATAAATGATTTAAAAAATATTTACAAAAACATATATAACTCAACTTTAAGTACATATTTTATAGTTTTACGATAGATAAATCTTTTGAAAATAAATTGGTGATTAGTGCTTGGGCCCTGGTATACAAATTTAGGACGATATTATGTCCTAGATTTATTACTCCAAAAGAATTGAGAAAATATTTAATATATATCGAAACAATTCAAACGATGCAGTTTTATTAATCAATAAATATAGTGACTTATGCAAGCAGTCAATTAATTAACACCGGTAATACCAATATTGAAAATTGTGGTTTTATTTCAATGCCTACTTGTGACGGACCTTTTTTATCACACTGTTTCTTAGTCAAACAAATGATGCAGCATTTGTTTTTAATCAGTTTCCAAGCAGCTGACATTTTTGAAAGACCTACCCCTAAATAAATAAGCATTATCTAACATTGTTATTCATAATCTGTTACAATAGCGTTTGTAAAAAGTATATAAAAACAAAGATATTTAAATTACAAATAATGAACTGTTTGTCTATAAAATGCATCTTTAATCCAAACCACATTGTTTTAATTGTTTGAAACAACAACATAAATACTATTATAAGATTGACGATTGATAATTGATAATTACAGCAATATTTAAAGAAAGTAGACGCATAGCGGAATAGCGGAATAGCGGAATGGCGGAATGGCGGAACAGTGAAACGGCAATAGATAATAGCAAAAATGACCACGTCGCCCAGTCCGTCGAGGATGGACTGGTCGGAGACGGAGAAGAGGTCGCCGGCCCTGGAGAGGTCCCTGCCCGACAGCACCACCGTGAACAGTTCGTGCATGTCGCCGGGATGTATAGCACCATCACACCGTCACACCCTCCGCGACGTCTCGCTCCCGTCTGTTCGCTTACGTCCGCTCATGCCCGCGAATCGCGCTCCTAGGGCCGTATAAACTGTCTCTAGCCACTAGCGTCGACCGCACAAACTTGTTTACCAGATGTTTACAACGTGTTCCAAAAAACAAATCTCTTTTACATTATTTTTATTTTACATAACGCTTTCATGAGATAACTATAACTTTTGGGTTTAAATTAATCAGTTCAATTTAGACGATAATTAAAATATCTTGTCTTTGTCACAAAGACTTTTAAAAAATATGTGCTATACGAATTGAATTTTATATATTATACTTTTTCTCAGTGTATGCTTAAAATATTTTTTTAGTCTTCAATGCGTTACAACGGGCTAAATCTGTACTTGTAAAACTGGGTAAGTCAATCAGATATAATGAATGCATACAAGTAAGTATAGTAATTATAAATTAGTATGTGTAGTATTGTAGCATAATAAAACCTACATACGTATAAATAGGCTACAACTGTAGCTTATTTTTACAAACAAAACAAAAATTCGAGTCTGCTCCCAACTTTATTAAATATACTTGATAAGACATTTTTAGTGTCTAAAAGTATAATTAAGTAAAACATAATATTTTATTGATATAATCTAAATTTATTATACCAGTCTAATTTAAATGAATTTTTCTAGAGTTTTCCCATTTATCCGAAACTCATAATAAGTCATATTGCGGCATGCGAGGGGTTAAAATAAAAACGCTCATGGTCAATGCGCAAGAGATTAAAACCAAAGCATTTTTACAGCTGTCAAAACGTATAGAGGCGGATGCGACGCGATGTCGGCCGAAGAGGAGGTTCGGCGTCTCGAGCATTTGTCGCTGGTGTCTCGAGTATGTACGGAATTAGACAATCATCTCGGCATAAACGACAAAGATCTCGGTGGGTAGTGCATATCTTTCATTAACACCTTCGTTATCTTCGTTAAATTACCGTGTGCTTTCTAAAACTCTGACTTATAGCTAGAATTACCGCATGTTTTTACAAATTGTTTGATTCTCAGCCCATATTTTATGTTTAATGCAAAATGTTCATTTTAGGTATTAGTCAATTGGTTTTTTTTCATTGTAAATATACCTAACATACCTTAATGCTTCCTCCACACTCTCTGGAAGTAGGCCATGGTTGGGCAAGGACGGAAAATATAATGTGTTAATTCGGGGCTACTTCGGTCGAGCTCGGGTCTGCCCGCTCTAATGTCTCGGTGACCTCGACCATATTCGGTAGACCTTTGGTTCGGTAACTTCCAGAGAGTGTAGAGGAAGCATAATGTTACTAAAAAATATTTTGAGGGTGAAAATGTAAAAAACATACATATAAATTGACCCTAACCTAACCTAAGCGAATAGAACAATAGTACAATGAGTACTATTTGTTTGGGTTAGGTTTGGGAGTAACAACTGTTGGTTTTTAAGCGTGGCGCCGTGCTAACTAACAAGCACCAAAATATTTATCTAGTAAAAATTTTCTACTGTTTCGCTGAATTTATTAGTTGAACTCACAGAATTGGCTGTTACATAATCCCATCTGTATTTATTTTACTGTTAAGGTTATTTCTGCTGATATTAAATTTTACATCGCAGGTTTTTGGTAGCATAATAGTGTTGATGATCTCCTTTATTGCGCGATAATTTCGGTTTAGTTTAGTTTTCAACAGCTCCTTTGTTTTGAGTTAATTTTCATCCTGTTCCAATGGAATTCCACGGATGATAATACAGCTGCACTTGTAGATAAGTTTTCGAATATGCATTTAAAACGCTTTAAATATTTTCAGCCGAATTCATCATCAATTTATCTGAGGAACATGGCACACTCGAAGCCTTCAAAAAAGTTTTGGTGGAAAACGGTGCAGAATTTTCGGATTCATTTACTGCCAACCTGCTCCGTATCATTCAACATATGAGACCGCCCAAAAATCTTCCTAAATCTTCAGCCGTGCAGACGGGCGACCCTAAAACTGACTCGTTAGCCAATAAATTTCCAGGACTCGCCATTCCAAACGAAAAGCCCAAACACGTCGAAGACGACGACAGTGACGTCGAAGACGAAGATAAACCATCCGCCAAGTCCAAAATCACCAGTGCTGAAATATTCAAATCTGAAAATGACGACAAGGCAGTCGACGATGCCATGTCTCAGTTAGAAGCTTTAGCTCCGTCGTTTGCCGTCAAATTAAAGGAAAAACCGGCAAAAGAGGAAAAGCCGATTCAGAACAAAAGCGAAAAGAAAACTTCGAGGAGAAGCCGAAGCGGTAGTAGAGGCAGACGAAGCCCCGGCCGAGGGAGAAACGTAAAAAGCGACAGCAGACATACGAGCAGAAGGAGCAGGAGTCGCAGTAGAAAGAGAGAACGGAGGAGTCGCAGCAGAAGCGACGATAGAAAAAGAGGAAGAGGCGGCGCGGATCGTCACGGACGGAGAACGTCGCGCGATAGAAGACGTAGATCAGTATCGACAGAGAAACGAAAGTCTAGATCGAGATCGCGCGACAGGAAAAGGAACAGGTCTAGATCTAGAGAGGGACTCAACAGAGTCGGAGATCCTAAACAGAAGTCTCAGTTTAATAACGACGCTATTAAAGACGACCCTCTTCCTGGAAAGATGTATTCCGGTAAAGTTGCCAATATAGTGCAGTTCGGTTGCTTTGTACAAATTGAAGGCGTGAGAAAGCGATGGGAGGGCTTAGTTCACATCTCGCAGTTGAGATCTGAGGGAAGAGTTGTTAACGTATCGGACGTTGTGAACAGAGGCGACAGAGTAAAGGTCAAGGTGTTGTCCATAGCCGGTCAAAAGGTGTCATTGTCAATGAAGGAAGTTTGTCAAGAGACTGGAAAAGACTTGAATCCTTCGTCGCACGCTCACTTGCAGGCGGAGCAAGAGGGCAGAAATCCCGATAGACCTACTGCTCCTTCGGTGCTGCACGGATTACCCACGGCTGTCGATCCGGACGACGATACGAGCAGAAAGCGTGTCACTCGTATTTCAAGTCCAGAAAGGTGGGAAATCAAACAAATGATATCGTCCGGAGTGATAGACAAAAGCGAATTGCCCGATTTTGACGAGGAAACTGGATTGTTACCAAAAGACGAAGACGGAGAAGCCGATATAGAAATAGAAATAGTCGAAGATGAACCTCCATTTTTACAAGGCCACGGAAGAGCTCTTCACGACTTGTCTCCTGTTAGAATCGTTAAAAATCCAGATGGCTCCTTGGCCCAAGCTGCTATGATGCAATCGGCGCTGGCTAAAGAGCGTCGAGAATTGAAAATGTTGCAAAGGGAACAAGAAATGGAAGCTTTGCCGACAGGTCTCAATAAGAATTGGATCGATCCGTTGCCCGAAGCCGACGGACGCACTCTGGCCGCTAACATGAGAGGACTGGGCATGTCGGTGCAAGATTTGCCAGAGTGGAAAAAACACGTCATCGGTGGTAAAAAATCGTCTTTCGGTAAAAAGACAAACTTGACGATATTGGAACAAAGACAGTCGCTTCCCATCTATAAGCTGAAAGACGAATTAACTAAAGTAAAACAATCTCTAATATCACTACAACAATCTTACATATTTGCGACAAAGATAAGATGACTGGAGATATTATATATCTACAATTACTCTTAGAAATGATTATTTAGTTTTTGAATATTTGTATTTTTACGATATCTAAAAGACCTAAAATTAACTTATCTTTGTGTCAATATATTGTTGTAGTGTCATTTTTTATTTTGTGTAATAATCTTAATTGAAATATTTATTTTTATTTATATATTTTAGGCTGTTACTGAAAATCAAATTTTGATTGTTATCGGAGAAACGGGTTCGGGAAAAACTACACAAATCACCCAGTACTTAGCAGAGTTTGGATTTGTGGCTAGAGGCAAAATTGGTTGTACCCAACCGAGAAGAGTTGCAGCAATGTCCGTAGCTAAAAGAGTCGCCGAAGAGTTTGGTTGCAGACTTGGCCAAGAAGTCGGTTACACGATCCGTTTCGAAGACTGCACCAGTCCAGAAACGGTGATCAAGTACGTAATATAATAACACTATTTTTATTCCCAGTTATATAGTGTCCTTTAACACTTGACCGTGGACAATGTTTTTATTGCAAAATTTCCATCTAAAATAAAATTGATTATTCAGCTAGAGTAAGCTCACTGTTATAAATAGAAAAACATGTTATAAATAGGGTTAACATAATTAATTATAAAGCTCAAAAAAAATGGTCACCCTGGAAATTTTTATTCAAAAATGTCAGAGGTAATATTTTTAGCTCCCACCAGCATTCCCCGCAAAGGCCGAGACCAATGGTGTGAAATCGGGACAATCCCGGTCAAACCGGGACGTATTGTAGGTCTAATTATACATGTTATAGGCACTGAATAATAGAAAAATATATTATAAGATTAAAAATATGTAAATACTGCATAACTTCAGACTTAACTTCAGTTTTCCAACTTTAAAAAACACACAAATTTAAGATATATTCGAATTTTTTTTTTAATAATCGAACATTTGATATATTTCATTAATTATGAAAAATACTATCAACTAAATGGGTATCTCTGGACCTTTTGCAGCAGCCGATCCTTTCGATGACTCGTACAGTTCGGGCGGTATCTCGACTATAACTTGGTGGATACTGGTTTTTAGGTGCTCCAACATTTCGGATTTGTCGGAGTAGAAACAATTTTTACTGTAACGTAAAAAATGTTTTTTTTTTTTTCAGTACTACCGGTTTTTTATTTTATAATACCAGCAGTATCGAAAGTCGATTTTTGCCCCAATTGCAATCCCTAGTTGGAAGTATATTGTTTTAAAGCTCATTAATTAATTTTCTTTCAGATACATGACAGACGGTATGCTTTTGAGGGAATGTTTGATGGATCTGGATTTAAAAAATTATTCAGTAATCATGTTGGACGAAGCTCACGAACGTACCATCCACACCGACGTCTTGTTTGGCCTGTTGAAACAAGCTGTTCAAAAACGACCAGAGCTCAAATTGATCGTCACTTCGGCTACGTTGGACGCTGTTAAATTTTCGCAGTACTTTTTCGAAGCTCCGATCTTCACAATCCCCGGACGTACTTTCCCGGTGGAGGTTCTTTACACCAAAGAGCCGGAAACTGATTACTTAGACGCTTCGCTGATCACCGTCATGCAGATACATTTGCGAGAGCCGCCCGGCGATATACTGCTTTTCCTCACGGGTCAAGAAGAGATCGATACAGCATGCGAGATTTTATACGAGCGAATGAAGTCTCTAGGTCCCGACGTGCCTGAGTTAATAATTTTGCCCGTGTACTCGGCTTTACCGTCCGAGATGCAGACGCGTATCTTTGAACCAGCTCCACCCGGAAGTCGCAAAGTAGTCATCGCGACCAATATTGCCGAGACGTCGCTGACCATAGACGGCATTTATTACGTAGTCGATCCGGGATTCGTTAAACAGAAAGTGTATAATTCAAAGACAGGCATGGACTCCTTGATGGTTACTCCAATATCTCAGGTAAATATTATTTTAACGGTTAGATTCTAATATTATGCTACAATCTATTTCTAAACCCAAACTAAGTATGGCATTTATGCAAACATATTTGTGATTATTTTCAGGCTGCAGCTAAACAACGGGCTGGAAGAGCTGGTAGAACTGGACCTGGAAAATGTTATAGATTATATACGGAAAGGGCGTATCGTGATGAGATGTTACCGACACCTGTACCTGAAATTCAACGAACTAATTTAGCCACTACTGTTAGTGATTATATATATTTTAATAAAGCATACTATTTTTTATATCACACTCATGGGTTGATAAAAATAAATTTCAGGTACTCCAACTTAAAACTATGGGAATAAATGATTTGTTACACTTTGACTTTATGGACGCTCCTCCGGTCGAATCGCTCATAATGGCTTTGGAACAGTTGCATTCGCTTTCGGCGCTCGACTCTGAAGGTTTACTCACTAGATTGGGAAGACGAGTGCGTATCTTTAAATTTAAATTAACATATAAATAGTTTATTTCATGAACTTTGGTTTAAAAATTTTTATTTTATGGATTTGATAGATGGCTGAATTTCCATTAGAGCCGAATCTTTCGAAGATACTCATCATGTCAGTGGCGCTGAAGTGCTCCGATGAAATACTCACAATCGTATCCATGTTGAGCGTGCAAAACGTTTTCTATAGACCGAAAGACAAGCAAGCTTTGGCGGATCAGAAAAAGGCCAAGTTCAACCAAGCCGAAGGCGATCATCTGACTCTCCTCGCCGTTTATAACAGTTGGCGCAATAATAAATTCTCCAACGCGTGGTGTTATGAAAATTTTGTGCAAATAAGAACTTTGAAAAGAGCACAGGATGTAAGAAAACAGTTGCTTGGAATCATGGACAGGTATTTTAAGATGAGCTATAATATTTTGAATAGATTATTTATTGTACATATTATTTCAGACACAAATTGGATGTTGTTTCCGCCGGACAAAATACTGTTCGCGTTCAGAAAACAGTTTGTTCTGGGTTCTTTAGGAACGCAGCTAAAAAAGATCCGCAAGAGGGATACAGAACTCTCGTCGATAGTCAAGTTGTTTACATTCATCCATCGAGTGCTTTATTCAATAGGCAACCAGAATGGTATGTTTATGTATAGTATTTAATATAATGTGGACCGAGAAAGAATGGAGTGTGTAAAATAAGTACAAAATTAAATATCCCAAGCATTCGCTCTGAATTTAGCTTTTTTTATTAAAATTAATTTTTAGCCAGAGTTTTAGATGAAAATTTAGGACCTGAACTTTGTCAAAAAAATCTATGAAAAATATAGTTCTGTATTTCGGCTATTTTTTCTAGTTTATTTTCTATTGTCACTAAAGGGATGGTATTATATCAATTAATAGGTGCTATATTTTACCCACAACTTTTTTCAAGTTAATTCAAGCATTACCATCAATACAAGCAGTTCTAGCCATTTATGTATTATTAAAACAAGAAAAACTTATTACTAACCATTTTAGTATTTTTACGCCCATTTTGTATATTTTTTGTTAATATTTTATAAACTTTATATTTATTTTAGGGTAATATATCATGAATTAGTTCAAACAACCAAAGAATATATGCGGGAGGTCACTACGATAGATCCAAAATGGTTGGTCGAGTTCGCTCCTGCATTTTTCAAATTTTCTGATCCCACTAAGTTATCCAAATTCAAGAAGAATCAAAGGTTGGAGCCTTTATATAACAAATATGAAGAACCAAACGCATGGAGAATATCAAGAGTCCGAAGAAGACGGAATTAAATTTCACTGTAATATATAATATTATGTATAGTTAATGATAAAATGAAATGTCAAATAAAATATTTTTTATTCATAATTTATTAATTTTTACTACACATTTATAATTATAAATATAAATCATCAATTTTAAGCGAACGACCCTTGTGTCTGTTTTTTCGGACATATATTGGTAACATGTTGTTGCTATCATCAGAGTCTTCAAATGGCTTCCTATTGGAATATGACGGTATTAATTTTCTCCTTGGTACGTGACGTAATGCATATTCCCAATTTTGTGATGTATTCATATCTGCCAAAATGGCGACGACTTGGTTTATCGTCAAGCTTTTACCCGACCCTGAGGACCAGGAAAGATATCTGTCTAAAGGAAACTTCGCCATTCTCAGGTTGTGCTCTTTTGCTTTCGCCAGCGATATCGGTACACCCGTTCTCTAAAAAATTACAATTAATAAGTTGATGTAATTGAATTATAATCTATTCTAAATTTTAAACTCTGGTGTTTTTATCGCATATAGGAGATTAGTGATTATTATATAATTATAATTCAATCGATCATCACAGATTAGGTTTTCTTAGATTTTGCTAATCTCACAGATGAAGATGCTGATGAATAATTAAAATAAAATCGAGCTAGGTCACACATAGTGACATCTATTGATTGTATTAAAAAGTAATAATATTATTTCATACCTCTATCATTCAATAAATTAGAATATAAAATATTTAAGGTTTAAATTTGACTCACTTGAATGTAATAAAAAAATAAGCGAGTAAAGTAGCTTTGGAAAATGTACAAAATAGCTTACATTATAGCAGAAAAACAATACCTTGTCCACTATTGCGCCAACTATGTAAATGTCAGTGGAATCATAGACCAGATCATTTTTACAGTGTGGTGTTAAATAGACGAGTTTCTCCTTGGGAAATATATCTAAATAACTCTCACTATGCATGTGAATAGGAAAAGTTGAGTCAAATGCACAGGGCACGTTTCGTTCGAATTGGTTCATCAATATAGACGATCTGTCGACGTTACAAAAATGCATATCCATTGGTTCTTTATGAGTCCTATTTAGTGCAAATGATTCTGTCAATTGTTTTGCTGCATTTGTTTCTTCAGATCGAGACATATATTGACTGTAGGAGCAATCCAAGACAATTTTTCTTCCAAATAGTGCCGCTTGGTGCATTCTAAAATATAAAATAATAAAATAAAACTTTCGTTTAAAAGACTGAACACCTATATAAAATAGGTTATACTTGAAATTATAAAAGGTGTTCAATGATTTATCATTTATTCTGATAAACATGGAATTTTTGCCAAGCGTGTATGCTGTTTTAGATGAATCTTCGTCATTGTTTTGTTCTTTCAGCAGCTTTTCCTCAAAGTGCAATTTATTCCTTTCCGCTTTTTTTACCTAAAAGTTACATTAAACAGTCAAAATAATTAATAAAATATATAAGTTTACATAAAACATTTAAATACTTTATCATTTTGTGATGCCATATTATTCTTCCACAAAAACGAGAGATATTTCATTCTGCTAGATATAGTATTCAGCGATAGAAGATATTCCCAGTAACGCATTTGCATAAAGCTTTCCGCAGGCGCTCTACGACCGTCTTGTCTCATAACTTCGACTTCCAACATCAAAACTTTCAATTTGTTTTCAATCTCGGGGTCTCCCTTTCCCAATGTCTTAATGATCGTTGCTGAAATTAGGGTTGTAATTAAGTTTTGCTTTTAAATCGTTAGCACGCAGACATAATATAATACCAGGATCGGGAGGTTGATGTTCTGTTTGTTTTTTTGTACAAAATAAAACTGTTGGTCCGACATTAAATTTATTTTTTGTGTAAATAAACGGATTTAATGTAGTTTGAGAATGTGAATAACACATAAACGGTTTGACAAACCGCTTTAATAAAGAAACCATTTTTAGGTTAACGTCACCTAGTCGCGGTATTGAAATTTAACCTCCGACATAAAGGCAAATGTTGCCATGTAATAAAAATATAACTGTCATAATTTCACGTATATAATCGTTACGTGATTGACGGTTTCGAATGATGAGCGATTGACGCTGCGTCAATCGCTATGACTCATTCGGTTTGTTGCACCGTCGAAGGAAGTCAAATTTTTTGATACAATTTTTGTATTGCTTAAATTTAGTCACGTTTAAAAGTGCCATGAATTTTAAATTATCAATAAATTTAAAACGAAATTGTTTCAAGTATTTAAAAATATAGAGCTTTATACCTCAATTTCAGACCTTTTATATATCATCGTGATTTCTTTCTCTAAGTAACTCTTCAATCCTGACTTTGTCCCATAATGAGTCAAAATCTTCTTTTTTGTTATTCAAAAATTACACATTATTTTTAATTTAACTTGAACAATAAAATACGTCGAATGTTTTTTTTTTGCAAAATATCAAATTAAATATCGGCAGAATTAAGTATGGGTGAAAACAGATTGAGGTAGAAATTAAATTCTAAATCTTGTAGATAGCTTTTGCATTAATCATAGCATAAGAATCCCATTGATCTTCATCTTCGATTATTTCGTAAAATATTATTATTAATTCTCGTCTTGATTGTGATTTGTAGGAATAATCGCAGTAAAACATTTCTTTATTTCCCAATCGAGAAGTGATACTCTTAAAAATGTACAAAATATGATAATATATATTTGAAAAAACGCTTGCACCCTATTACATCCTTAACAGATTGAGATAAAACAAGATTCAATCTGTGAGCATAGCAGTGTACAAATATGGAGCTAGGACAAATATCTCAAATATTTTTGTTCTCCATTGTGCTCCCCAGACATTACAGCAGCTCCGTCACAAGTATGAGCATTTAATTATTATGTATATCCAAATTTCACCAAGGTATTATGAAAAGAGCATCAGCTGTTCTATTGGGACTTACATCGATAAATCCGAAAATCTCTCTTGATTGATATTTTGGGGACGATGATGGTGATGGGTGACAATTAGACACAGATTGAGTCCCTGCAGTAATGTTTTATTGATGATAGACTTGTTTACATTTTTTAAAGTACGGGTCGCGCGCACGACGGCGCATGTCCGGATCGCTTGAAGATTGCTAATGTAGAGAGAATTGTCACGCCAGTGCTACTCAAGTGCTGACCAGTTTTGGCCATAACAAATTTAAATCGGCCCCCATAATATCATTCCAGTCTACGATTGTATGGCCTTTATGTAAATTAAGTCACAAAGAGAGATTTCACACCTAGTCGGCTATTGGTATGGAAAAAGCCGGCAGCTCCCACTGCGGGGCATAAAGGCTGAAGAAACACAAATTAAATATATATATATATATATATATATATTTATATATATATATATATATATATATATATATATATATATATATATAACAATTTTATTGCTTATAAGAAAATATAAATGTAAAACAAATACATTTTAACAAATATAAAATCAATATTGTTAAGGTTTATGAACAACTCTATATTTACTTGTAGTCATATTCTGAAAACATACTTTTAATTCCGTCTTAATAATTCGGCTGTTCTTCTTTACTTCGATACTCGTATTTTTTTATAAATTTGTTTCTATTGATTGATTTAATTACATATAATTTGTACATTGCTTGAACCTTTATAGTAAGAGGTTAGATTTTGAAAATATCAAAGGATGACAGTGAAAAAAGATGTCATCTCGGAAATTTTTATTCGAGGAGGGCAAAGGAGGACGTCTGGTCACCTTATTTATAGACTATCAAACCAGAGACCTAATTTCAGATTTTTACAGAATGGGGAAGGGGGCTAAAGTTGGCTAGTCAGTCGTTTTTTTAATATTACCATTTCATTAAGATTCCTATCCTAATTAAGTTTACGTGCCAAAAGTTTTTTCATTAATGTCGACCAACTCATAAGTTGGGAGTTTTAAAATTATAATATAACCACAATGTTTGTAAAAAGTCTAGTCTGTAATACGTTGATTTGCTCAGTTAATCAATAATCAAATCTGTATATATTCTCTATTGTCATAAAAAGCATAATATTACTAGTTTACCGCAAACAGCCTTTACCTAACACAATGGTTTATCTGAGATATTGATAACAAAAACTATGCAATCAGTTGAATATGGCATAATTCAAAGTTTATAAAGTAGATTTTTTGTTCTGTTTTGCAATTTAATAACATACATTATGAAAATTTATAAATTTCTTTAAAGAAATCATTTCGTTAGTTAATGTCTTCTCGGAGCAAACTAACAAAGCCATTAAAATGGAGTTCAAGTAAACTCGAAATTACTTTATTCCTTTAGTGACATATTTTTTAGTAAATACATAATGAATTATAATAAAGAAATAAAACCATCTTCTTATAAAATATTTATTAACATCTATATAAAAATCTCATTGTAAAAATAAACTGTTTTCTCTCTCATATAAGTAACTCGTATAAGTACAAAAATAAGATTTTCTTAAGGAATGTTACTTTGTATAAATGTATATAAATAACGATTAATATTCATCATGAACATACGGAAGTAAAATTTTAAGTATAAAATTTGAGCACATTTAAATCATGATTCCAATTTGATTGGTCATTCTGCATTTTTCGGCTAATAAAACACCCTCAAAAACTACTATATCCAGATCTAGAACTACCGGATTTGACATCAAATAATTTACGCACAAAGAACACTTGAAGTCCCGACGTCGCCGCAATTACCAACATTTGAATGATAGACCATCGCATGATGTAAGCGTTGTTGTCGGATAACAGGTTGTAGTCTCTCGTTTCTCTGCTCCGGCTCGTAAACTGCATTTGCTTTATGTCGTTGATGTTACGTTCCACGTTTTTAATTGTCACCTGAAATCGTCACATGGCATATATGAAATGTTAGATCGAGAGAGAACAGCGTCAATTGTAAAAAAATGTTACCGTGAAATTTTCCATATTTAGGTTCATCTCTTCGACTTCTTTTGTAAATTTATCCCATTGATCGTAACGAATAACAGTTAAATATAAATTGATCAATTTGCTGGCGAACCGAGAGAATTGATTGTCGATGCACACCGAATAGTAACCTCCCGTCGAAGTTTGATCGGTGTATTCGGAGTGAGCTTTCCACTCGTATGGATGAACTATTTGTCCGTTGGGATGTCTCACTGCAAATCCGGCCATCCCGTCGCCGCCTCTCAACACCTGCCGAAAGTCAACACAATATAATTATAACTTCTATAGGAGTAATATTGATATTGAAGTTAAAAATTTGTTAATTAAACATTAGACGAATTTGTTGATTTAGTTGTAATAAATTTATTTATTTTATAGTCCATAAATTAAGGTATTGTATCAATAGTTACACGTATATCGTATTATATTATAGAACCATATTTTGAATACAGATTAACACATGTATCAAAATGAATTAGCAAATATTTACACACATATGTACATATACTTATAGCAGAAATCTTATATCGTTTTACTTAAATTGAAATATGTATTTATTTACAATATTTCGTAAGATCCGCACAAAGGTTTGATTTAGGACAGTATTTGTATTGAACAAAATGATCATTTTTTAAAAATAAACTGGATCAGGGATGGGAAAGTTTTTCACGTTTGAAGGCTGCATTAAGTTAGTTCCAAACAAAAAAGGCCGCATTCAAGAAATTTCAATCGATGACCTCAAAATTAGTACCAGAAATTTTGGGAACATATCATGGGTTGATTACGCTCTTTTTCCAAAAACTTACGTATAATTCTTTGATTGAAGGAAATATATTTTTATTTATAAAAAAAATCAAATAATAATCAGTCAAAAGGCCACATTTTATTGACAAAAAATAATAAAATGAAATTGTACCTATATACTATTTTGCATTTTATGAAAGAAAATATTATTATTAGATAATCTGTGCAAATAAGTTTAAAATGAACACTCATATTTCTCAAGAAGCAGCAAGTGAAGAACAGTTATCTGCACTTTTTTCAGTTCTGTTCTATAAGAAAAAATATAGTTGAAAAAAGAGATCATTCTCTTTCACTTTCAAAATTGAGTTGATGAGGAAATAGGTTCCGTTTTATTTTATTGTAGAATTTTTGTAATCATAATTTTCATGGAACAATTGAATAAGGTATGTTAATGCATTATCTTTAGAAGAGCAAGTACATTGTCACTTTACTAAATACTGAATTATGAAAGCTAGATTTGCTGAGCTAAGAAGAAAAACCTGTTGCACTTATGACCAAAAAAGTATAAAAAGAAAATTGAAAAACCTGAAAACTGGCATAGAAGGAGGCTCCCGGCTGCACATATTGGAAGTAACAGTCCTCTTTACCGGCGTCGATGTGCACCTTGTAGTCCATGGCGACGGCCGGCAGATTCTCGTACCACGGCAAGCCCGTGGTCGGAACCCCATCTCCCACCGAGCCTAAGCCCAAGCAGGCGACCCCCAACAGCACCAGCCACCGCCGCATGATTGACGATTGACAACGGTGCACGCGGTGTTGCCAGTCGTCTGTCGCCACTCAGTGTCTCTTCAATGTCTCCTTTTATTTTTCTTTATCCTCCTCGAATAAAAATGTCAACGCGTTCAAATTGTTCAATTGTTCTACAGAAATAACAATTCTGTACAAACTGTGAACTTATCGAAATTTATTGCAAAATTATGATCAATTTCATCGTTCTACTGAGCGAACAATTCGCAACGTCAGAATATTTTTGCTGTAAGGTATAGTGTGACTCAAGACCCCTAACTGTCTTTTATTATGGCTTTCTATAGCTCGGACTGAACAGTCAACATGTAACCGATTACTTTTGGCAGAAAATCGAATATACTCGGAATAGATGCGGAAGACACGCGGTTTTGCTACAAATCGGGTGCAATGTTGGATATTTTGCTCATCATTATATCACGTTTTGGTGACGTCAACTGGCCGCCAAGATCATGCAATTTAACGCTATTGGATTTTTTGTGGGGTTACGCTAAAGGTCGTGTCTACGCCGACAAATCTGAAGCATTAAGGCAGCTAAAAACAAACACCCGCCAAGTTATACCCGAGATACCGGCAAAAATGTACGAAAAAGTCATCCAAAATTACATCGAAGGTACCGATTTAATTTATATTGTATTTATAATTAACGAAATGCAGCAAATGAGCAATTAATAGCTACTAGAAATTTTCATAATTTTCTTAAAAAGTACTAAAACTGAAGTTGTATTATCCATTAAAGCCATAATGAATAAATTAATTAACAAATATATAATAAATGATATTGTCGAACCAATATTAACCGTCATCAGTTAATAAATAGATCATGTCGACATTTTTCAAATAGGCAAGATAAAAATCAAAATGTTTTCTCGGATAAGAGTCGTTTATATTTATACATTTTCAACTCTATTTCAAAGAATTGAAAGTTTTAAATACTTTGTAAAAAGCAGGTTTTAAACTCTGTTGACCGTCGAGGTAATTTCTAATAAATAATTGGAATACTCTTCACAATTCTTCAGTACTAAGTCCTCGAGAAGTAAAATCTTAGATTAGAATTATTAGTCTATTGTAGTAAAAATATAAACTTAAATTAGTTACTATTGCAAGGGTTTTAATCGGTAATAGATGCGTAATTGTGTACGTACATGGTCGTAAAAAATGACGTTAGGGCCGCGATTGTTTCGCACTCGGTCGGGTGTCAGTAGCGAAGCTGAGGCCGAGGGAGAGAGCGCTCGTCGCGGCGCTATGGGCGCGGTGTGCAACCGCGAGGCTGCGGCCGCGGAGCAGGCTGACGTCCAAGCTAGCCACGCCTACCGATTCCCGCCGGCGTCCGGTCAGTTCGCCGATACCGTTCTCCTCCGCTCGCTTTCGACCTAATTGATTCAATTTGCCAATGAAATTATCGTCTCGTTCGCACGTTCGCACGTTTCAATGCCGTTTCGTTTCTTCCGCAGGAAACTACTTCGGCAGCCACTTCATCATGGGGGGCGAGAGATTCGACACTCCGCAGCCCGAGGCGTATCTCTTCGGCGAGAATGCGGATCTCAACTTTTTAGGAAGTCATCCGACTCCGGTGAGATTTCCGGTGATTTTCAATTATTATATCAATTATAATTACACCAACCGACATTTTGAGTTAAATTCCCAAATGTCTTTATTTAACATCCATTTTATTTTACTGTTACAGTTTCCGTATCCTCCGCCTCAAGCTAACGAACCTACCAAAACTTTGAAGAGTCTCGTGAACATAAGGAAAGAATCTCTACGATTTGTCCGTTGCAACGACAACATTGGCAAAATATCTGATTGCGACGGTGTCGCACAAATCAAACATACGCAATTCAACATCGAATTCACGTTCGACTGCGACTCGCGCTGTTGCATCACCATATATTACTTTTGCTCCGAAGAGTTCACTTCGGCCGGCGTTGTGTCAGTATCGATGCGTTACCGTCCGACACTTTCAACTCATCGCTCACCGTGTATAACATTTTAGATACAATCCGCGGGATTCCACCATGAATTCTCACACGTACCGCTACAAACGAGGCGCCAACCAGCAGTTCTGCCAAGCCATGCACATCTTCGACCCTAGCAAATATTCAGAGGAAGACTTATTGTACAATTCTGAAAAAGAAGTGTTTCCAATCGCCATCCATTGCGTCGTAGACGAAGGAACCGAAGGTATTATGAGATGGGATAAGCCCATTTACCGAGCTAACATTTTATTTATTAGGGATTGCCGTTTCAGAAATGCGACAATCTCACACTACCATAGCTGTAGTGGAAAAACATTCAGACGGTACTTACGTTTTGAAGGCGCTTAAACAAAAACTTTACGTAGACGGACTGTGCTATTTATTGCAAGAGTTGTATGGAATTGAAAATAAAAATTTAGAAAACAATAAGGTATGATTTACGATAATATTTATAATACTTAGCGAGCTATCAATTTTACATCTTGTGACTTTCAGATTAACGGCGATGACGAAGGCGAAGATAACGGCAGCGAGTGCGTTATATGCATGTGTGACGTTCGAGACACTCTAATTTTGCCGTGTCGTCATTTGTGTCTGTGCAATTCGTGCGCCGATTCTCTTCGATACCAAGCCAACAATTGTCCCATCTGTCGGGCACCTTTCAGAGCTTTGCTTCAAATAAGGGCGCTTCAAAAACAATCTGGACAACCTCAACATCTTCAAGCTAGTCCGCCCGATGTATGTCTATCAGTGTACCGTATTATACTCACGTTTTATTCTAATCTTTGCTTTTTAGGGTAATACTGAAAACGTACCTGTCGGTTACGAAGCCGTATCGCTTATAGAGGCTCTGAACGGACCGTGTCAGTTGCGGGTGTCGATACCTCCTTCTCCCCCGCAGACGAATCAGGCTACGACGGCCGCCACCAATCCAATTACGAATAATCAAGAGGGCGATTCGACTATTCAAGCCGCCGAGACTTTGAATCGGTGCGGACTCGAAAGGCACTCTTCCGGTAGCATAGGCAATAACAAACTGAAGAATTCTATTACACACAGATCTTCGAAAGACTTAGAAGGCAAAAGTCCTCGCGATAGAGCCTTGGCTCAGGGAAACGGCGGTGAGGTAATGATCCTATAAATCTTAAACAAATTGCTAAAAACCTAACGACGAATGCGCCACGTTCGATATATCTTGCTTTGCGATTCTATTATTTCTAGTTTCGTATGTCGGTGTTGTTGGCGCGTGATGAAGAAAATAACAAAACGCTTAATAACAAAATAGCTGCAAGTAGTCCCTTACTAATCAGCCAAAAAATTAAGAACAATCACAATAACAACTCCCAAGACAAAAACAAATGTGTAAGCTTTCGACTGACAGAATCCGTTGTTTATTACTTTATCATTATATAGATAGATCTATACGAATATGTTTCAGCTCGAAGACGATTATAATGTCGACGATTTAGACGCCGAGCTCGAAAGTCAAGAGGGCGAAATAGACTGTGAAGGGGACAGCGAGACAGAAAAACTTTCGCCGTTACTGACCGATTCCGGCAACGATTCTAGAAGCAACAGTATTAATAAAAATGAATCGATAAATCTAATCGATCAAAGCGGCACTGGCAGGTTGCCTTTGCACTTGGAGGCCGTACTCGAGCCGATCGACGACACCGACACCGATGAACCGGAGCAACTATCGAGTGCATGTGAGTATATTTATAAAAGATCTTCTATATATTATCAGCTCGGAGTAATTCAATGTATACGAGTACACATTAATGAAGCAATTTGGTGCATACGCAACACTCGACCGACCGATGGGTCATTTGTTCATTGCATGATGTGAAAATGGCTGTTTCGTAAGGACTTTGGCAACAGAGTTATAACAAAAAAATATGATAACTTTTGAATTAAAGAGAATTAAAAACAAAAATTTATCAAATGTTGACTTGCATTAGTACATATGCTAAAATTATTTTATCAGTGGTTTTCAATATGTGGATCGCATAAGATCAAAATTAAAATCATAAAATTTGTTTTATTTTTAGTTTAAAAATATATTTACAAATAAACTGAATATTTTGAAACTCGATACAAATAAAATATAAGAATTCTGATTTTGAGGATTAGTTGACAAAATACATTGATTTTGTTTAGTACTTGTTTATTATTACGAACCACACTAAAATTTAAGTTGCAAAATGTCCATTTGCTGTTCAAACTCAAACCTGACTTAAACGAACATAATAACGGTATAATGTTTAATTTGTTTAGGTTTGGATTTGAACAGCAAATGTACATTTTGCAACTGTCAAATTTGAGCATAGTGCCGTGATAATAAACAAGTACCAAAATTTGGTTTAAATAAAATAAGTAAATTTTTCGGTACTTTCCTGTTATCGTGGGTCAAATTTATTATAAAAATTATTTATAGATTTGTTAATACATTTTCATTATTTATATACAATTATAAATGACATATTCCAAGTAGATTCGTTTCAGAGATTTATTCATGGGATATTTACTGTTCTGACCAATGCTCACTGGCTGATATGCTGTTTAAATTTTAAAGCGTATTTATGTAGCAAAACTTTTAAAATTTCAAGTTAATTGTGAACAAGCGGTAACAAATAAGCGATGGTCAATACCATGAACACAATAATACAGATTTATTATTATTATTTTTTTAATACATAAGATATTCTCTATGAGCTGAAAATAGCTTATTATTAAAGAATTTTTAATCCCAGATACGTACGACCTAGCTCGATTTTAATTAATCATTACAATATTCATCCCTGAGATTAGGAAAATCTAAGTAAACCTAAACTGTGATGATCGATCGGAATTATAATAATCACTAATTCCGATTTTTCAGACATGATAGAAATTTAAAAAGACCATATGTGATTCAAACCTAAGTCTTTCAGGTTGATAGTCGTAGACTTATACCACTCGTTTATCGTCCTGATTCTTGCAGAATTGTACACTTTCTATTTCGTTACGTGACAGTTTGAATACGTTTACTTTCAATAAAAATGTAATTGTATATAAATAAATAAAATTAATTTCCCCTAAAATAACAGGAAAGCACCGAAAAATTAACTTTTTATTAACCCTTTCCGCTCGTAAGGTGCGTGAGACGCACCAGTACTTGGGTCTATATTACTCGTAAGGCGTGTCAGACGCACCATTTCAATTAATGAAATATACCGTCGACTTTTGGGTATTTCCTGTGCATGTTTTGAATGGCGTTTTTGCAGTGTTGTAGACGAGAGTTTCAAGAGCCATACCTTATCAAAAAAATATCATTTTTACCTGAATCAAGCCGGGGAGAGCTTATTTATCGGGATTTTTTGATGACTAAATTTAACAGCAGATTTGCCGTAGCTTCTCCCAAAGGCAACAGTTGGCGATCGCCTTTCGGTTGACACGCGTCGGTGACGTTTTTATTACCCATTATGTTTTCGACAGTGGCTCGGTTGTCCGTAATTTGTGTCTAAGTGAAACTATATATAGTGACTAGGGATTCCAATCCCGGGCCAAAATTTTGATCCCGGGATTTCGGTATTGCAATTAGTCGATCCCGGGACCAGTCCCGGGATATTTTTCATGTTATTTTATCGATAAAAATAATTTAAAATGAATAATACAATATATTTTTACATCTGTTTTTTATAACGTACAATGTATAAAGTACGTATAATTTCAGTCTTGGACTTAAAATAGAAAATATTATAATAAAAATAAAAAAGGGAAGGTCTTATATATTTATTTGAGAAGAAAAAAATGAGCTTTTGACAATGTATGTACATATTATGTACATTCATACACAATTAATTGAAAACATTATTTTGAATAAAACTCACGAAGTAACATCAAAGCATCAAGTGTTTTATCATTTAGCCTTGATCTGATTTTGGTTCCTAAGCAGCCTGCTGCTGAAAAAGCACGTTCAGACTCACAGCCTCAAAGATTCACAGATGACATGTGCAACTCGCGCAAGTTTGTACACGAAATATAACGATGTTGTCAATAATAATTCGATTGTACTTGATAAATCAACCAATCCGAAAAATTCGGGATCATGTTTTATAATCCCGGGACTCATCGGGTATTGAAAATCGTCCGGGATCCCGGGATTCGGGATCCCGGGATTGGAATCCCTAATAGTGACTGATAATTTTGTTTAATTACTTATTTTGTAATTTTATTGTGAAGTTATTGTAAAGTTATTTTTTAAATATTATTGTGAAAAAATAGTGCTATGACTAAATATAGTGATTGTGAAGATATGTTTTGTAATGATAGTGTATAATCGTATATTGGGCGACGGTCAAATGGGCGACAGACAAATGGGCGATGGTCTTTTGGGCGATACAATAATAATGCATTACAAATAAATGTGATGCAAATCATGATCTTATAATTAATTAAATAATTAACGTAATTAAATACATACGAAAATATAAGTAATATTTTTTAGAAAAGAATTAAAAGATGAAAACATTATTCGGTCTAAACAAAATATAATATACCTACATAAGATATATGTATATGTATATTTACTTATCATTTGCGCATATTTAATCATAAAATTAATCACTTAAACAGTTTGATTTTTTTATTCAAGAATTTAAGAGAGTTACCCGATATCATAAAACACTTGGGCTAAATTCGGTAATTTTATTATAAATACCTACCAAAAAAATGTTTATAGTGGGCCCTTACGCGGATTTTTTTTATGTTTTGAGCCTTGGAAACTACTGTGAGAACAAACTTTTGGAATTCCCAAAAATCGCATATTTTACAGTTATCTATTTTAAATTAGATAGGATTGTTATATATAAATACAATAACACAGAACTAGCGCTAATAAGTGTTTATAGTAGATTTCGCCCTTTACGCGATTTTTTTATATTTTGAGACTTATAAATTACTGTGAGAACAATCTTTTGGAATTTCCAAAAATCGCATACTTTACCGTTATCTATTTTAAACTGGATAGGGTAGTTATATATAAATATAATAACCCAGAACTAGCGCTAATAAGTGCTTATCGCAGATTTTACCCTTTACGCGATTTTTTCTATATTTTGAGAATTATAAATTACTATGAGAACAAACTTTTGGAATTTCCAATATAATTTTTCGTTTTAACCCTTTATAGAACACTTATTTTTGTTTTATTTACATTTTTTAAAAATGAATTAATATCTTATTTGTCGTTTTAGGCTGCAATATTCTAAATTAAGTCAACTTTATATTGAATGGTAAACTGACCTACCAATGTACGTTATCACGAGTGCTCTTGTAACATTAAGTTCATTATTAAAAAAAAAACATAGGAAAAATAAACCTTAATTTTGGTGGTATATACATGTACCCCTTTGTTCAATGTGTCCTATAAAGGGTTAATGTATATTTTATTAATATTTACAATAAAGCAAGGCGTGCAAGTTTTTTTTAATTTCTGTCGCCCAATAAACCATCGCCCAATTGACCGTCGTCGTCGTATAAAATTACAAACAAATACATATTTACCATACAGCTACTCATTAATAAAAGTTTTGTCTATTTTTAATTAAGAAATATATAAAATAATATGACACTAACTGCAACGTTCCATTTGCCCTTCGATGGGGCGATGAGACTAATATTAGTTTATATAAATATAGATATCTTGTGGGTTTCTTTAATTATGGAAAAAACGTACAATTTGTAATTCTGCGAGCGATGTAAGCTGGCTTCGTTCGCAGGTAGATATATCTAAACCTAAAACCGAGCGGCATATTGTTATTTGTGTATATTTATGGTTTAAACATTTTTCGGTCCCATAAATATTTTTAAAAGGGTCGTCACCCTATTGTGTTAATTTATTGTTATGGATTGCCAACCAATGGTACTTGAGAGAACCAAAAAAATTTTAAATGTAATTTAGAGAAATGCAAGTATTTGTTCTGATTTCTTCGTTTTTGGTATTAGTTTATTCATATTTATGCTCTACATATATAATTTGAATTTTTAAAAAGAATTTAACATTTTTCATTTTTCCCGAGCTGGCGACATACCTAGTACGAAAACGATTACGAGTGCAAAGGGTTAAAGTTTAAATTTAAATATCCATTTCCTTTAGAACCAACCGCGCAAAGCAACATTTTTCGTGGAAACAAAATCAATGCATTTTGTCAACTAATCCTCAAATCCAGCATTTTTTATCTTTTATTTTATTTATATTTAGTTTGTTTCTAAATATTTTTTTAAAGTAGAAAAAAAAAAATTTACCATTTTAGTTTTGATCTTAACACATTGACTGCCATGGAATTTTTCACGATTCTGGTTTAAAGAGCAAATTTGATTTAATCATGTTATATTATTAAGAAGTTTAATAATATAATTTCATTGTATAAACTTTTCTCTTTGAATAAACTTTGTATAATTGTATTTTCTGTTCATTTAAGCCAAACCTGATTTTTTATTTTCTTTCCTGAGGCCATCTATTCATATTCACACTATTATGCTACGAGTTTCCTCGTAGCTGTACAAATATGGCAGGTAAATGGACAAGATAACTCGTAGTAGGCGTCCTGGGTAAGTAAAAAATCTACGAGATATCTCGTAGTTGTCAGTCAACGTGTTAAACGACCCACAGATTGAAAACTACTGATAAAATAATTTTAACATACATACCAATACAAGTCAAAATATTTGATATATTTTTGTTTTTTATTTCCTTTGAATTCAAAAGTTATCATATTTCACAGTTTTCTGTTATTAACCCTAAATTTAAAAAATTGTCTTTCTATAGATAGGACAAATATGTTATAGGTCATTTCACTCAACTGTACCCTACCACTATTTGATATGTGCTAACGAGGTCAGAGTCGCTAAATATTGTAGGGAAGAAAAAAATTTAATTAAATAAAAAAATATTGATATTTGTCTTTAACCAAGAGCGTAATGAAACACATCCAGGTTCAGATCCAGCATAGTGAAAAAGAGAATTTTTTACAGCCGTCGCTGGTCCACCGTGCATCGTTGAGAACGAAACTGGAGCAACCGCTGAAGACTCCGATTATTTCACTCCTGAAGACCCTCACACCACCATTCTGTCTTCGCCTAATCGAAAAAATGCTAAAATTGTACGTCCATTTGAAGCAAACGTTTAGCGATTCAAAAAATTATAACGTCTCCTTGCTTTAGGATGCGTCAGGAAACCTGTCGGCTAGTTCAGCCGAGTCGACGCCTCAGAGATGGGCTTTACCACACCGAGTGGCATCTTTACCAGGTAACATATTCTAAGAACTTTGAATTTGTTGTTATGCTGTATGCATTAATTTTGTACATTTGCAGGAACACCGTCGAGTCATCTGAGCAACAGATCTTCAGGAGATTCGTATGGTTCGTCTTCTTCGACCAAACGACTATTGGCCACAGTGAATCCGACAACGACGGTAACGCCTCACCACCCACTCTCAGACGTCGCCAATTCTATATTGGAAAAATAATAAACAATCATAATATATATACAGTATTAATTAAAAATAAGCAAACGAATAGCTCAGTATATTTTATGAGTAAAAATAGTAAATTCACCTTAAAATTACACATGTGCATCTTTTAGGTTCTAACAATTTCTTTAAAGGCTTAGGTAAATTTTAACAAGAATCTAATTAAACCTTTTAGTATCTGACGATGCATAACGTATATTAGTAATATTATTTATATCCTAACCTAGTTGACGATTTTACGAAAAATAATATCTTTAGGTTTACCCGTTATCAGTTAGGTTAATCTTTAAAACTAGTCGCAGATCATGCGTTAAATGATACACATGTGTGATTTTACTTTGTGATATACACTGGTTTAACTGTATCTCATAAATTATGTTTTTAAAGTGACAGGGGCTCGTCTTGGGATGAATTTATATATTTTTAATAATCATTAGCACGCATCTAAATTTCGAGTCGATGTTACGATTAGTTGAGCTTCCTCAATTTTACTGCCCTTGCATTTAAAATATGAATATCTACATTCCATCATATATTTTATAAAAAGTGAGATTGAATTTTTATATATTTCAAATCAATTAATTTTATTTATGTGTGTATATAGCGCTTTTATATGGCATCTCAGATAATTAATGAATTTGTATTTTATTTATATTAACGTGATAAAAATGTTTTAATTGTAAATATATTAATTATTTAACCAATTGGTGTGCTCGAGATGGCGAATGAATCGTGTGCTCGTATAAGGCTGAATACTTTGAATTATAATTCTGAATTTATATATATTTATATTTGTATTATATGTTATATTATTGTTTATAGTATTATATCACGATGAGAATAAATTACACCTATTTCAAACGTTTTCTTTTAATATAGCATGTAATTAGACTACACAAACTGCAAAAAAAGTTGTTTGTAATTTCCAATATCAAAGTAATATATTATATAGCGACTAAGAATTTTTTTAAATTATTGCATCTTAATAAATTTATTCGTTATCAAAAATATTGCTAGCTTGAAAGAGGGGCTCGACATAAAAAGTTTTCGAATCATTGCCAACAATGAACATATGTTGAAATTTAAAACATCTATTATTTCCGAAACATGAACTGTCAGGTCTGAACATGTGCGTCTTAATGGGCTGTATTTTTTTTATTTATTGTGACAAACAAACTTTAAGGAATGATTCATTGAAACGACACTTTCAAGTTGTTCTGGCCCTTATTTATTTTAGACAAAGGGGTTTCAAGAGCCCCACAAAATTGAGGTGGAGAATTCGCACAATTTTGATCTTATCATGTTTTTTAGGGGAATGAAATATTGCTATATGAATTGTAATAAAAATAATATTACCGTCTAGTTTATTTTTAATTTTACTTTAAGCGCGGGGTGCTACACAAGTGTTATGGTACGAATCATTGTAATTCCGACGTAGCTTATAATCAATGAAGCACTTTTTAAAATCGGCGAGAAATGTGCTTGCTAATCTCAATGCTCGATAAATTTCAGATGTAAGATGTGTGGTTGCAATTACGTCCCGTATACTTTACATTAGCGCTTGATAATCATGATAAAATAAGCATCTCAGTGAACTTTCCAAGCACAATGATGTTTTCAACGATATCTACGAAGAGCTAGAACAATTCATATGGGATGGTGTACATATATTTTAAGAATGCGCTACTATATATTTTTTCTATTTTATTATACACTACTTTTCGTGCACATGTGTGATAAGAATATATTTAATTAAGAGAACATGTATTTTATGTATGCGTTTTTCAATGAAAATATGTGTAAAACCTTTCTTGCGATATTGTATTTGTATAAAAAAGAAATATTAAGATATAATGTAAAATACTGTGTTATTATCATTACCCTCAAAGAAAAAAAAATAATACTAGAGAAAAAAGTAGAAGCACGGAATTTATTGTAATATTTTTTTTCATAATTGCTTTATAAAATAAAAATTAATAATAATAAAATACAAAAGGCAAAATATAATGTATTAAATACGCATTTTTATAGTTTTATCTGGAAATTTTTTGGTTCCACAGCAAAACTCCTGGAAAAATCTTTAAAATAAGAACATATCGGATTTTAATTTGATTTGTTATAAATACCAGTAAATATTGGTGAAATTATAAATTATGAAACACAGATTTACATATTTTAGTATTAATTATTAAAATGTAAAATGAAAATGAAGAATGTACGCAAACACTCGTTTATGGTCACTATTAGTCGGGTGCTGTCGGCCAATCCGACCTTCTTTCTCTCGGGCCGTTGCTGACAGGAGCGCAGCCGGCCGCATCGTCGTCACCATGGGTCGCCGGCCCGCGAGATGGTAAATAATAAAACCGTTTTAATACGCATTATTAGTTCCACATTTTATTTTGCGAAAATTTGCACGATTTCCTCCCGGGGGGACTCACTTGCCGACGGATTGTTCGTGGGTCGCAAAAAGGTCTTGCAAGGTTGCGCGGCCTCTCCTTTCACATTTTTCAAGCTCTAGGTGTTTCGTTCGTAGAAGTTTAGATGAAAAACTGCATTTAAATCCAAGCGTTTTGGCATATTTGAATAAAACTTGACGTCTTTGTACATAACCTCAATTGTCATGATTGAGTTGATGAATTTTTTTCTTGTGTATAAAAACTGATTGGATGCTGAAGTGTACTTTTGATGTACATTTTGATGTTATAAAAAGTTTTGCTAGATACAGCAATGTAAAGTAACTGTTGCATTTTTAGGTTATGTTTATGTCCTAATTGTTCATTTCATGCAATAAATAATTGCCACGTCATAATATCTGATTATTGTATTTCAGTTATCGTTACTGCAAAAACAAACCCTATCCGAAATCGCGGTTCTGTAGGGGTGTCCCTGATCCCAAGATCCGTATCTTCGATCTGGGCAAGAAGAAGGCGACCGTGGAAGACTTTCCACTATGCATTCATCTAGTTTCCGACGAATATGAACAGCTGAGTTCGGAAGCGTTGGAGGCAGGTCGCATTTGCTGCAACAAATACTTGGTGAAGAATTGCGGCAAGGATCAGTTCCACATCCGTATGCGCGTGCATCCTTTCCATGTCATCCGAATCAACAAAATGTTATCGTGCGCTGGAGCTGATAGGTAATACCTCATTTTATATATAATCAACTTAAATGTTCAATGCCTGTTATTGATAATTTTCTTCTTTAGGCTCCAGACTGGAATGAGAGGTGCTTTTGGCAAACCGCAAGGCACAGTGGCTCGCGTCCACATTGGACAACCGATTATGTCGGTGAGGTCGAGCGACAGGTACAAGCCTTCAGTCATCGAGGCTTTGAGGCGTGCCAAGTTCAAGTTCCCCGGTCGCCAGAAGATCTACCTTTCCAAGAAGTGGGGCTTCACCAAGTACGAGCGTGAAGAATATGAGAAGTTGCGCGATGATAACCGTCTTGCTCAGGACGGTTGCAACGTTAAATACCGCCCAGAACATGGACCATTAACCATCTGGAAGAAGTGGCAACAAGAATTGGTTATGGGTTGAGTTGTAATATCTAATATACAATAAAAAAATAATCTTATTTGTGTTTTTTATTTTTAAAACATTCGTGTTTCTAAAAGCATGTATGTATTTGTTTAAGCTTCTTAAATTTAAATAAAATTACGTGAGTCGATTCTATGAATCTGTCGACTGAGTAATGACATGTGAGAGGCCTTCGTGTGCACAGGAAGAATGCGCGAATAAGCCTGGATAATTGCAAGATTAGTATTGAAAGAAGGAATTATTCAAACATTAACCTTAGAAGTCAAGGTATATATGTCATGTCCAATAAAATAATTTCTGTTTTCTGAAGCCTTTTTAACTGACTTGATAAAATTTCCAGTCTTATTTCGTTTCTCAGGGATACTTCTAAATATTAATACACCCATACCTCGCTATACGGCCGCTCTTTATACGGCCTTTCGCTATAACGGCTCTTTTCAATTAAGGCACGTTTTCGATTTACGGCCTAAAATGTTTCGCTATAACGGCAAAAAAACTTTTTTTCGATGTCAATTTTTTAAAAAATTTAAAAATAGATTTAATTTGCATAATTTTAAAATGAAAGGTGAAGCAGCTAGCGCCGATGAGACCGCATCTAAAGAATATCCCAACATTTTAAAGGGAATTATTGAAAGAGGTGGTCATAAACCTGAACAAGTGTTGAACGTAGACGAAACAGGGCTTTATTGAAAGCGAATGCCTGATTGCACGTACATTTCAAAAACCGAAAAATCTGCGCCTGGTTATAAAGTGTCTAAAGAACGATTAACTTTGCAACTTGGTGCAAATGCCGCGGGTGATTTTGAGCTAACACCACTTTTAATATATTTGTCCGAAAATCCAAGGCCTCTTAAAGGACTAAATAAAAATCAATTACCCGTCATATGGAGATCCAACAAGAAAGCTTGGATGACTAAAGCTACTTTAGAGGATTGGTTCAAAAATCACTTTTGCACAGAAGTGACAAAATATTTGCTAGACAATAACTTAAGCAACAAGGCTTTGCTAATTTTGGATAATGCACCAGGGCATCCTACTAATTTATCCGAACTATCTGAAGATGTCATGATTGAGTACCTTCCGAAAAATACAACAGCTCTGATCCAACCAATGGATCAGGGTGCAATAGCCACTTTTAAGGCATATTATCTACGCCGAACTTTCCAACAACTTATAAGGGAAACCGATGGTAAATCTTCAATTAAAACATTTTGGAAAAACTAACATCAAGGACGCTGTTGACAGCATCAATGAATCATGGAAGGAATTAAAATTAACAACAATGAACCATGTTTGGAAAAAAATATGGCCAGAATGTGTAAAAAGTACTGATGCACAAGTTAATTGCCTTCCTGAAATTAGGCAAAACATTTTGGATCTAGCACATGATCTCGACTTTGAAGGTTTGAACGAACGTGATGTGCTTGATCTACTTGAAGCTGATAGGGAACCCCTTTTATATAAGGAACTCATTCAGTTGCAAGCAGAACCGGCATCTGATGAAGAGACAGAGCCTGTTGTATCCAAACAGCTAACATCAAAAAAATTGTCAAAAGCTTTTTACTATTTCGAACAAGGAATAAACATCTTCCTTGAAAACGATCCTGACGTCGAACGTAGCGCTAAAGTTTCTCGAGGAATTAACTCAGCCATTAGCTGTTATTAATCACTAAAGAACGAAAGAGACAAAAAGGCAAGACAAACAACGTTGGACAATTTTTTTAAGCCAGGCCCATCCTTACCAGCGAAAAATGAGAACGACAGTGATCTGCAGGTTACCATTTCTTCATCGTCTTCAGATTAAAGCCATTTAAAAAAAAATTATGTATGTATTCATACACATGTTTTATGTAACATGAAGTTGTTTCATTTTTGTTTATGGATTATTGTTGGTTTTTGAAGTCTGTTATTATTTTATGTACAAATGTATGTACTTGTTATGTATGTATTTTTGATTTAAATGAAATAAAAAGATAAAATGCATTTTAAATGATAAACCATGTTACATATTTAACAAATTTGGAACCGATCCCATTGAATTTGTATGAATTTGTATTAGAATAATTGATTCGTTATACGGCTTTTCGCTTAGCGGCCAAGTTTCGTGGAACGTATCTAGGCCGTAAAGCGAGGTATGGGTGTATATTACCGTAAAAAATTTGTTAATTCCCAATCATTTTATCTGGAATTATTGAATTACTAGAATTCGTTGTAAAATCTGTTTTTAAAATAACGACTGACCATGCTAATAAAGGAAATTATAAATTCATTAGTAATAACGAAAAGTAAAGTTATAATATTTGACAAAAAAACATTTGTTATGAAAATAATATTTATGTTTGTGAATATAATCAAGAAACCATGGCAAATATTTCCGACGGGGAAAGTGAGATTTTGCTTATGAATTTAAATCGTAAACCTTTATTATCGACGATGAAAATGATGAACCTGAAAGAAACTCGAGGATTATTTTAATGCAATTGGGTAAATGTAAATAGTGATGACGTTCTGAGACAATGTTCATTTTTCTTAGGCAATGTGCCATCAAAAATTCCAGGTTTTCTGGAGCCTATTAATTCCTTATAATTGTTTTTTAGAAAAACAAAAACCTATTTACTTTTCTAAAAATTAAATTTAACTAGTGCAATTTTTTCTAACAGGAGGGGTTCATAAGAAAGAGAGAAGTTGTAACCTATATGCCTGAACTACACTCTGGAAGTTGGCCAAGGACGGAGAATATAGTGAGTTACTTCGGTTGAGTTCGGTGCTCCCCGCTCTAAAATCTCTCGGAAGTTGTCCGAGGTTACCGAGAACGAGAGGTAAAGTGGGGGTAATTCAGTCGACTTTGCCAACTTCGAGCGCTTCCGAACATTGTCGGCATTATTTCCGAGTCAAAGGGACCGAAGTCGGAGCTGCTCTTTCGAGCGCGAGCGGTGAGATACTTCCACTTTCGATCTCTCGCGTGTTAAGTGATGAGAGTGAGAGAGATAATAATATGATGTTTCGCAAACTGAGATAGAACGAGTAACTCGGTTCAATTTCAGTATGCACGTAGGCGTCCTATGGTTAAGACGCATGTCGAACGCTGCATCGTGGTCACGTGGTCAAGTTATAATACCGCATGCTTATCGGGTACTTCAACAGACTCTTACTGAGATTTTTCAATATTTTAGGGCACCAAAAGGGATTTATTATATTTTTGATAGTATATTCTTCTAACAGATATCGTTTTTATATTTTGTTATTATAACGAATTCTTATTTAGAATCGATGGCGACAAATTCTAGGATAGTCACAGATGTGGTGTTTGTATTCTGAAGTATTATTTTTATGCCTTATGGCATTTTGCAAAAGCCGACAAAGATTTTGCGTAAATTGAATATTTACGACCGAAAAGTTTTCACCGATATTGTATTGGTGAGTGCCCACACAAACTTTTATAAGTATCAGTAGCGTAATTTTAATTATATGACAATTTAAAAATTGCGATTATTTGGCACTTTTTACGATCGCAGGCAAATATGCCGGCTGTACGTGACAGAAGCTGCCGTCCGGACGGCATATGAAATTTGCGACAGTGTGGTCGCTTACTCAAAGTCGTAGATCTCGGCCGACTTTAGTTATAACTTCGGTTTGGATAACTTCCAGAGAGTGTAGTGCAAGCAATAGATGTATGAACGATAATGAACGGTGAACGGATTATTGCTCACATGGCAATTTTTTAAAAATAAGATGGTGTAACGTAATAGACGATCTATAATTATAAATATTTATGTATTATAAATACATCATAGATTTAATTCTAAATGTGGCAATTAGTGTTGAAGGCTTTTTTGTAGCATTATTTATTTCTCTTTGAAAATCAAATAATAATTAGAATGTAAAAACTAAAACAATTTTATTTACAAAATAAATCCAAATTAAAAAATACATCAATACTTCATTAAAATTCATAATCACCTGTACACGAGTAAAATTATAACGAGGTGATGTTCATTATATATTCAAACGTGAAGACCGTTACTAACATACATTCTAAATCCATCAGACGTAGCAAATTACAAACTTCATATGTACATATTTAACGTATCTTAAAAACTAAATAAATCACAGAATCAATGTAAAAAGTAGTATTTGTTATTTAAAATAAGAATCGATCTTATTAAGACTAGTTGATTTATTTCTTAAGCTATCAGACACATCGGTGCACTCCCTTTTTCTTTTATTAGCTATGGCGTTCGCTTGTGTTTCGGATCTTCTAAGTTCTTCATACAATTTCTTAGCTGCGTGAAAATCTGTGTGTTCGGTGAGTTTTTTAAGTTGGACACTCTTACCGCATTCGTCGCACGTTACGTACTTCTCGTCTTCATTAGCAGGTTCGTCGCAGTTTATTTTATTGAACAAAGTCAGAATATCTTTACAGTGCGTATTAACAATTTTTATTTTTTTATTTTTGATTTGGTTCGATTGAATCTTCGGTGCGATTGTTGTATTTAAAGTTTTCGTTATTGCACCATTTATCTTTCTATCTTCTTCTCTTATCTTCAAAGCAAAGTGATAGTCTTGATGTTCGATCGAGTCTTTCTCCAGTATTTTTCTATTGCATTGATCGCATTGTATAAAATTAGATTTAAAAGGCGAGTTATATTTTTCAGGACTATTTTCTGTCTGGGTATGCGTTAATAAGCTTCTTAAATTTTCTATTTCGTTTCGTTTGGTATCGTCTGTTTCTTCATGCAATCTTTTGCTTTGGTTAATTTCAAGTTCGATGCTGCATTCGGAATCATTATCACCGTCTTCGACCTTATCGTCCAATTTTGATTCTGTAATTAATTTTTGAGGCGATTCTGATTGTTTTTTGAACGATTCTAGATAATTTAATATGAAAGATTCTTGTGGAGTATTTTTATTTGTCGTTTTAGTAGTATTTTGCAACGTTGGTGATATTTTAGGTTGCTCTTTTGAATGATTATCGGAATTAGCAGCTGAAGATGTACTGCACTCTCCAATTTGTTCCTTTCTTGCTAATGCTTTTGATCTCGCTTGATCGAAGAATTGTTGTATGTTCATTGATTTTTTGGTTTCGTTGCCGTTATTCTCTTCAAACTTTCCTACAGCAATACCCAAAAATTTGATGTGATTTATCAATGTTATTTTAACAGCATCAACTCCTGAAATTACAAATACAAAATATTAAAATAATTATTTATCTTGTACAGTGTATTTGAAACAATAAATACCTTCTGGCGATTTATGTACTAACGTATTACAAAACGGATTACAATCTTTCTTTATCAATAATAATGCATTAGCCGCTAACGATTCATTGCAAAATATCCCCTCTCTATCCATATTAATAGATCGCGAACAAGACGAGTCCTTTCCGTTTAGAAATTTAGTGAAACTAACGACCATTTGAGTCGGATATCTGTTGTTTTCGGAACAATCGTTCTTTAAACGATCTTCAATTTCACTCCCTAGCTCTTTTAACCAATGCATTAAAGTTTTTAATTCGGTTATGGCAGTTTTTCCAGGAAATTTTTTGCAGCATCCTATACTTTTGCTATTGAAACGTGGAGTGACAGGTTCGTTATCTATTCCTCTTGCTATATTATACAGCCACAATCTGAAGCAAATGCAATATTGTACTATGAAATCGAAATATATATTAATTTTAAATGCTTACCCATTTTTTTCATCAAAGAGTTTTTGTAGATCTTTTTCGTTAAAATTGGTCAATTCTTTCATTGTGGTAATTTTTAATGTACTACATACATACTCGCCAAATTTACCACCCAAGCCTTTAACTTTGCTTACAGTTAGTGATCTAAAAAATATATAATATGTATACATATATGTAATAACATATAGTATATAATTAATAAACAAAATGAGACATACTCATACAACTGATTGATTGAATTCTTAGGTAAAACGGTTTGTTTGTTCGGTTTATTCATCCCGCATACTAATTTAGCCAATATTTTATTATGTGATATGCCAGCTGAGCAACGGAACCCTAAAACATATTAAAAATGAATAAAATGGAATTAAAAATGTAAGAAATATAAAATCTACCTGTCTTTTCGTATACTGCTGCTCTAATTTCACTTACGACAACTGCGCCGTGTAAGAGATTCAAAGAATGTTCTTGGTCGAAGCCGGATAGTTCATGTTCTAAATCAAAATCACCGTAAACGTCTTTGATAAATTCATCGACATTTTCATATCCAAGCACGAAGGTATTTAGTAATTTATTTGTTGTGATAATTTGTTTATTGTTATTCATTCTAGATTCAACCTAATTATAATAAAATAAGAATCAATATAACTGTTTCATTAGACAAGTAAAAAAACAGCGTCAATACCAATTGTGTGATATCTAAATACGCTTCGTCCACAGAAGCTCTTTCCAGAAGAGGTGTGAATTCTTGTAGTACAAGAGCGACGTCTTTACCGGCATCTCTGTATCTACATATACATATTATTATTTGCATATATAATAAATTAATTTTCTCAGAAAAAATGTTAATATTAATAAATCACTACTCTTAGGTTATAGTGTGGTATAAATACTTTGAAGTGTCTGCTTTGCCACGTAAACATGGCACAATTGGAAGTTCAATTTCTGGACATTTTTTCTTAGCTTCATCGCCTCGCATGTGTCTAGTTACTCCCTTATCTCGAGCCAAATAATTCACAGCAATGATTCTATAATTTGATAATAAATTAGCACTCTTAGAAGCATTTCGTTACTAACTATAATATATAGTAAAACTTGCCCTCCGCCTTGCCACTGATTGTATTGCACTACAGCTACAGGTTTGCCTTTCAACGCTGGATTTAATTTTTCTTCAACTTGGCAAAAGAAGCAATCCATGTCAATTAGCACCACTATTCGGTCTTTTTCCGCCATTTTTCAATTTCAAGATTCGATAAATGTCAAAGGCGATCAGTCGAAAACGCGCCAAACGTCAAACGAGTGTTCGCTAATTCTGGATACATGTTCGCGAAATAATTGTCGTGTTCGTATTTTAACATACATATAATAATTCAATTTATTGTCAGTGTTAATCTGTATTTATAAATACGTATACAGTTGAACTGGGTATTCTATTAGATTTCTTTCTTGAAGATATTTATATTACAGACAATTTTAGCACTTGAATTTTTATCCTTTTAATTTACAAATATAACTTATCATAAATAAAAAATATTATTGGATTGAGTCGATCGTTATTTTCTAAAATAAATTTAAACTTAATGACTTATAATATTAAAAGGTCAGTAGACTTTTTCGCATATTACAGTGAACTATTCATAAAAACAATATACTACTTACTAACTTATTCATTTGCTAATTGAAATGGAAAGCGCCAAATTTTTGATTATTTTACTAATAAATTGATTTTTTATAGATAGGCAAAAATTCGTTTTATGGTACAAAATTTATACAAATATTGCTATTTTATTTACCAAAAATCTATAGGGCAAATCTGAGCGGCGCGAGTTTTTTTTATAAATTATTATCGTTAATAACATTTTTTTTAAGAAATTATTGTTCAAGTGACTGAGCAGCAAAAAATCAACATAATATAGGTAGGATCTTTTCATTATACGCAAAGCTAGGTAGATTTCTGGTAACACTAATGTGACGGTAGCCTAGGGCCACATATTCTCTGGCAAATCACGAAGGTAAGACGATGATTATTATCATTCTCATACATAACAACCATGTAACAATTAAAAACTGTAAAAACTTCAAAAAATAATACTGCAGTGTGTGATTGCAGTATTATTTTTATACGTCCGGCAAAGATTCATTAAAGTTTTTTTCCATTTAAAAAGTTATGCTACGTTGTATTTTCAGAATACAATTTAAAAACATATTTTTAAGAGTAATAAAAAATCGTTAAAACGCAGAGCCTAAGGCGGCAGCCTCGCTCACCTAGTAATCATATTCCTATACATTTCCATCTTGTAATCATATTCCTAGTTACATTTGTTACTTCTTATATTCATATTTTTTCTGTGTCACTGTATGTCGTTGTTTTTATGTAAGTAATTAAACTTTTTAATGCAGGTAAAATAATGGTTTACAAATAAACAAGCATCTTATAATAATTTTATAACTGATTAAACGTCATATTATTGAAAAAAATGTGTGTGTGTGTGTGTATTTCTTGGATCTTGTTTGCGCGGAATTAATTACCGAATGATGTTATACAATTTTAAAATTGAAACCCTGTCGATTAACTGGGTTAGTATTTTAGTTTTTCAGTAAGGAATAAACAAGCTGCTGTAAAAATATATAATTAAAAAAAAATGTAACCGTTGTATCTTTCGGTTACTATATGTCAGATGTCAATAAAGTGAGCACATCCCTAGCAGTCACTTGAGCCAGGGCGGAGTGCGACTTGCGGAGGCACGATGGCAGCCCTAGCGAACGACGGTGAAAAAGAGGAGGCTCTCAATTTGGTGAGTGAATTTTGTCAAATATTGGCGCTGTTCGGAATTTTAAGACTAGTCTGAAGTTTGTGTTTTCAGTTTGACTGACCTTCGAATTTATTGTTATTTCGATTGTAATAACAACGTGAAAAATAATCCTTTCCAAAAATCTATACGTGAAAAAGTTCGATTGTTAATCATTTATACTTGTAATTAAAAAATCAATTGAAGCTTTTTTCAAAAAATGTTTATACACCTTACATCCAAGTTTAAAAATCTATAATCCACACTTTGCACTTGGATTTGAGCCAACGTCTGTTTAACAAAAAGGAAATTTTATTTACAGCAAATGGAATTCGAATGGGTGTTACACCAAGAAGTACACGCGATATTACATCAACTTCATTCAGTATTAGTCGTGAGTACTAAAACGATTGGTTTTGTTCGCGATGAAACGATTTGTTAAAAATATATGTATTTTTCAGGAATGCGCCCATCGTTTTCCTGTTCCTTTGTACGGCAACGAAGGTCAGAAGCAAAATAAATTTACACTGGCGTCGTCCGATCAGCTCAGATGCATTGTTACGTTAACTGGAGATAGTATTACTCATGCGGTGAGTTTTTGATGCTTCAAATTTGTGCTAATTCATATTATCTTACAATACGGCTTAATCTAATTCTTTATCTAATTGTATCAGATCTGTTTATTTTTACACAATGAAATCACATTTTTTAATGCCACTCGTAAATTAAAAAAAAAGATAACACCATTTATTTAACGTCATTGTTTAAAATATAAAGTTGAATATATTATCTGAAAGCTAAGCTACAGTATTATTTTGTAAAATAATAATATGCAATTTTAATAAATAAAAAAAATAATCAATCCGTCAGTATTATTTTATTTAACTCACAGTGAAATATTTGGCGATTGTAACGTAAATCTTTATTAATTGCTCATTCTTTTGTAGGATATAACATTTAAAGTTCAACGGCAAATGAACACTATGTGTCGGACGAGCATTATACCAGATAATCCGTGGAAATTGCAACAGATACAGGATGCTGCTAATCATCTGCAACAGGCGATCGGTCACATAGATAACGTCGATAAGCATTACGTGTTTCGGTATGTTAAATAAATTTATTTATTTTTAATAATACTATAATTTTATATGTCTTATATTTGTATAGCTCGGCTGATGAAGTGTTGCATATTGTGAGCTGTTTATTGGGCGCATTGCAAAGAGCTCGTTCGGCACTCGTTTTGCCAAAAAAGAAAACCATGGACGAGTTAATGAAGAGCCGCAATATGGTAATTGATCGATATTATCATCTTGATATTATAATCTTGCTGTTCAACTATAAGATCGTTTATCAATGTATTCACAGAAATCTCTATCGCCGCCTCTGCCTGAGGATTTGGCAATTTCCTTTTATATACAATCTCATAAGCTAGTCTTTTTCGGATATCAAGTAATTTCCGTGCATGGAAAAATGCGACTCGAAAGCAATCATGCGGAATTTTCCGTCCCGTGGCTGAACGAGGTTCTCTGGCTTCTCACGTCGGCTTTGCAAATTTGTCAGCAGCTCAAGGATAAAGTGAGTATTTGTGTTCCTATTGTTTTTATCAAATTCAGGGTCTTAATTTTTTTTCGAAGTAAGATTAAATACATAATTTTATCGAATTTATTGTATATCTACGAATTAGATAAACATACATAAAGATCGGATCCGTATTGGCCTTTTTTTCTGCAAATTTGCATATAAATTAAATAACGAGATAAATTAACCACAATGGAATTATTGAACGAGAATTCGGTAACGAGCTTTATTGCTTTTGACATGGATTTTTGACTTCTGAGAAGTGATAATTGTTTTTTGCGTTCTCCTATTGGTCAAAATTCAGTTTAAATTTGCTTCAATCGATTCTCAAAATGCACGTCACTTAATGAAATACTATGAATTTGAATGAAATGAGAATATAAAAAAACAACTATTGAAAGGTCAACCTTTGCCCCTTCCTGGAAAAAGCTAAAATTACATCCCTTATCCAAACTATGTTATTATTATATTTTTTATGTTTCAGGTTTGCGTATTTTCACAATATAAAGATTTCACAGTCGGTTCTCGCACGGCATCTGCAGTTTTTTACTAAATCGCGAATGAGATTTGCTCTTTTCTAACACATTGTTGTTTCTGTCGGTTAATATGTCTTATGACTTGTTAAATTGTTGTAAGGTATTGTTCTATTTATTATATAGACGCATAAGGTCTGCATCGATTGTGATGTTTCAATTGAACCAATAGGATTTATTGTGTAATTACATCTTTAATCGGACAATACACTTTATCGTATTTATTTATATGTACGTTATTATTGTATTATAATACGAATAGCTTATCTGATTATTTTTTTTATCAGTATCGGTTTGTTTTATCTCTTAATGTATGTTAATTTTCTTCTGTGACATTTCATTGAGTATGTTCCTAAAAAAAGTTAAACGTTTTAGCAATAATTGAAATGTTAAATAGTTGCTTTTGATAGTTTTAATAGTGGGTATGTTTGTCAATTAAAATTTAAGTAAATTCAAATTTACCAGTTAGTGTGTCGAAACAGCCATATTTGTTTAGTCAAATGTCGTCAAACGAGTTACTTAGGCACTTAGTACAAACTTTTTTTCAAATTCAAAATATATTTATAAAATACAAAATCAATATTTTTATAATGTTGTATCGTATTAATGCAAAGCTTGGTAGTCGATACAACATTTTTTTACTAACTTAACACTTGACTGTTCTCCTAGTTTATAGCTTTAACCCATTAACATATGTATATCAGTATTCCTATTTCTTTTTTTATTTGATAAGTTGGTTCAAAACCGTTTTATTTTTAACGTATTTAGGCTTGCAACATTCTGATCCGTTATGAGTCGTTTATATTTGATTATTGTATATATAGTAATATTTATATTAAATATAGATAGTTTCTTAACTGATGAAATTATGCGCGTGATTGTGATTGCAAGTGCAATTAAATTTTTAAGAATTTCAGTCATCTTTCCTAAATAAATATTTAAGCACGAATTGTTAATGGATAATGTTGAAGTGATATTATTGTTGATCAATTGAAAATACAGCAGCTTTTATGCGTATATGTTGCATATATGCATTTTTTAATTGAAGAAATTCATTCCTTGCTGTTGAGTTCACGTAGGAGGGTCGAGTCTCAACGAGTTTGATTAAAACGAGGCTATTGTGTTATTGTAATTGATACATCTACATACGTTGAACTACTTTGGTCTTATATGAAATATACTATGCGTATTGGAATATTTAATCATTATATTAATATATAAATTTGTATTGCAAAGTACAGTATTTTTTAATTTGATAATTTTTGACCATCGTAAATTTTTAAAGTATTGTTCCGTCTGTATACTGTGAATTTAGTTTTTTTAAAAGTATGTTATTTAATTTTAGGTTTTTTTGTAATTATAAAAATTGCGTGACTCTATTGTTCTTTGTGTATATAATGTTTTATCGACAATGTCCGATGATTATAAAAGTATATGTATATAAAAGATAAAGGTATTGTATAAAATTTTGTGTATTTATTGAAAATTGTGTTTTGTCCATTCACAACATGTTACCAGATTGACAATAAATATTGATGATAATGTGTAAAAATATAGTTTTCATTTTAGATAAAATCAATTTTAGGTCTATGTATGTAGTTTTTATTTTATAAAGTCAAAGATCCAGGTGGTAAATTATTATTGTATTTTTTATAAACATTTTGAAGCAAGAAAATTAATATAAATTATTAATATATTGTTTATAGTCTATTAAAACTGATCACTATGAAAAGCCACTGAAAAAATAAAACATCAAAGAGCAGATGTCTGCGAAAAATTTACAATTTGTGCAATAAAGATGCATATACGTGCTATTTTATTGTGAAATAAAATCAGCTGCTTTTTTCGTGCTTCACTCTCATACATTTCAAGCCAAGAATTCAATTTTGCAGTACAGTAAAAAATCAAATATAGAAATATTTCAAAGATTTGAAACAAACAAAAACATTGACAAACGAGACGCAGAAAAAAATATCTGGACAAAATGAGGTACATGGTATTCAGAAAAAGACCACAGGAGAATTACTGATCTCAAGAATAAATTGAAGCATTATAGTCCCAGCGATTTACCAAGCAGTAATATACATATATTAGCCAACGAAACTTTAACTCAATCAAGTTAAAGTATTTACAAAGTACATATATTGTAAATATTAAGTAAATTATATATGTATTTATATTCATTTATATTTACAAGTTTATTAAAAAAAATATGTTTTATAATAATGCGTATAATTTTTTTTCGTAGTGTCTCATTCCGCTATGGGCCAAAGAGGCAATTGTGTAATGGTGAAAGTGACGAGTGTAGAGCAGGTGTAAGATTGTTTATTTACGAATGGAGCTTATGGTGCTATGCCAGTGTATCTGATACAGTCGTTCGAGTGGTACATAAACGAATTATAGCTATCTATTAAAAAAAATAGTTTTTGAATTGGTGAAATGGAGTATAAAAAGGATGTTGTTTTAATTACTGGTTTGTTTTTGATTGATGTATTTATTAAAAATATATTAGTTAATTATAAAAATAAATATTATAAAATGTAGGAGGATCGGGTTTTGTGGGACAACACATAATTAGAGAGCTTCAGATTCGCAGGAGTGGTCAGCTTTCTGAAATCAGAATTTTGGATCTGAAAAAATATCATAAATATCTAGGTATGTATTTTTATGTTTTATTTAATTTTTGGGTTATTAAAATTATATCATGAAAATTAGAATATACAGCTGGAAGACGAGTTATCACCGATATGTTACGTATGTTAAAAATAATAATTAATGATTATATTTATCATACATAAAAATTGTTTTCTCTCGCATACAAAGTTAAATATAGATATTGTTCTTTAGTTTGCATTTACTTAAATTAGGTTAAATTAAATAAATTAATGAAAATTTTTTACCAAAACATGCCAGTTGATTTTTGTAGTTTGATTAGACAAATACTAAGTACATATTTTTATAATATATTGAAATAAATCAAGACTTTTTATTATGATATTGTATCAGATATAAAAGTAAACATTTAACAACAATAAAATAATTTAAAATAAAAAAATGATTTCAATAATGTACATGGGTGTATAAAATATTATACTAACATATTTATAATTATTACTACACACATGCACATTAAAGATGAGCTGCAAGTAACTAATTGTTTTTCTAATGACTAAAGAATTAACGGTATTTTAAAATTAATTATATTAGTCAAATCCAGCAAACGATTTCTTCTTTCTAGTTCATAAAAATGTACTTTGTTTAATACGTTTTCCGTGGCATTATCTATTTGTGTTTATCACAGATTTTTGATTTAACATTATAGAAAAGTTCGGCTTATAAGAAGTCTGATACATTATAAGAAGTGAGATACATTCACTTTCGCTTGCTCGCGTGTTAACTAACGAGAGTGAATGAGAGATAAGGACATGCGTTACATGCGTTCCACACGCCCACTTCTTCTCACTCACTCTCGTCACTTATACGCGAACGAGCGAAAGGAAATGTATCTCACCATATGCTCCTGATGATAATTTGCATTGGAATATACTCTCTTAAGAGTTGAACTATGACTCAGACTTTTTAAATCAATTGTTTTGGTCTTCATTCTGTAGTTGTGACAGTAAAAAATAATTGTCGAATAAATGTGGTTTAATTATCATATAAGCTCTGATGACAAACCAAACAGTCACTCAAATTTAGTCTATAGACCTTTGCTAATGTTGTCTTACAATGTCAACATCCCAGAATCGTGAATTTTGTGCGGTCGATTCACCCCTGATGTACACCATCGAAATAAGCCATACAAATAAGTAAAAAACAGTATTTTTGCGTAGGTTCAAAATCGCCTATCTGTTATTTTAGAGGATGTTTATTTTTCAGAAAGGATAGCTACTTAATAAACGTTTAACTTGCTACACGCTCGTATTTATTTCCGACCCCGGCAGCATAGCGTAGGGCTAATTTTTTTCAAAGCCAGAAAAATCGCGCCATCACAGCGCAGGCCTCGGCGTAATGGCCCGCTTGCGTTCGCAGGATCCGTTTTTTTTTTTAACTTTTTAAAAAGCATTTATCTTCGTGAGAACTGGCCTACGTGCGGGCGCCGAAGAAAAATTGAGAATTTGGGTCCGCGGGCCGGAAAATTATGGCCCGGATTCGGATTTTTGTCTGAAAACTTGCGCTGAAAGTCGCCACGCGCCGTTACACTTTTACGGCGAAACTTGCCCGTTAACGAGCTTTACTGCTTTTATTTTATTTTACCTCCAACATAAGTTCTATAGGTAGATATTGGATTCATCGAAAAAGTGACAATGTCGAATTTTGCTGAAAATTGCCATTTTTTTACTATATTATGTGGTTTTTGAAGCGAAATTTTAATAACTATCTCTTGATATTGTGAAATATAAATTATACAAATACATATAATATTCAGTAATACGTGAAATGTCGTATTGCATAAGTTCCATGTTAAACATATATCACAAAAAAGTCATATTTAAAACTGATTTATATTATTAGCTCACAATATGTAAACTTATGTGTGCAATAATGTGTAACTATTACATATTTAAAAAAAATTCAATAGTAGTATGCAACTAAAGAACTTGAACCTATTACAACTGTATAATTTAAAACTGCTGTGAAGACATTTAACGGAAACATATGTGACTGAGGAAGCGATCATTGCCAATACATTTAAAAGTAATAATATGCTTATTTCCAGAATTTCACTGATATATAGTGATTTCCATTTTACATTCAAACGGCTTTAAATTAACAAAAATAAAATTTATAATTAGTGCTAAAGGATAATATATAATTACATAAAAGCTAGTTCATCTGAATTACCTGCTGTATATATAGTAAATTTCTGTATCATTTCTAGATCACGACCAGCCAGTGCCCGTGGTCTGTTACCTTGGAGATGTGACAGATAAGGATGCGATATGGAGAGCCTTCGAAGGAGTCAACTGTGTCATTCACTGTGCAGCTTACGTGTCCTATGAATATCCGCCAAATTACGAAAAACTGAAGGACGTCAACGTGAAAGGTGATTATATATAAATTAGCAATACTTTGTCATAGTTTCATAATTGAAGGTCTATTATATGATTGTACAGCTAAATTTAATTTACAATAGGTAATCATCGATGAGAATTGTGACACAATAATAGCTTAATTGTATTTATTTATGATTCTTCTTCAACTTTTCCGATATTCAGTTAATGATAAGACTTTTTAGTTCGTTTATGTTAGGTATGTAACTAGCAATAAAAGCGTTTAAAATTTAATAAGCTATTGTACAAATATGTTCTTATTAATTTTTATAAATTTTTCACTGATGATATTTGAAGATTATGGTTTAATCCGGTGACTAAGACTTAGGTTTAAATCCCATATTCGATTTCTATCGTGTCTGGGAGATCAAAACTATTGATTATTGTAATACAATAATTCCTATCGATCATCACAGATTTCATGTTCCTAGATTTTCTTAATCTCATGTGATTAAAATTAAGTTAGGTCGTACATATTAGATAAAAAATTATAATAATGAGCTACTTCAGCTAATAAAGAATAGTATATATGTAAAAATTGACTATATAATTAGTTAATGTAGATTAAATTTAAAAATAGTGAAGAATTGTTGAAAAATGTATATTTATAATATAAAATTAGCATTTTTATTATCGCAGTGATAATAGTTTTATACATGTGTTTTTTGCAAACGTAACATGTTTGTATAATTTTTAGATTAAACTTTATTATGCTTAAAATTATTTATATGATTTTTTAAATAGTAGATTTTACACGTGGGCAATTAATAGTTTGAACGAAAAAAATATTGCTAGATGATATTGAAGCAAGCACATAATTTCACATAGTAATCAGATTATTTAATCTTGATGATGAAAATTCGTTCATTATTTTCGTAAAAGTGGTAGGAAAGATCTTGCTAGGAAAAATCTTATAACAGCAATAAAAAAAATATTATTTTGTAGAATATACATATGTAGAGTACGCTCGGGATAAGGATTCCGGTTTGTTATTGTGTGCGTGAACTGTGTGGCTCAAAACAATTTCGCTCAGAATATTTAATTTTTTTATTTTAAAGAAAATATATGTTTATTTAACATATATACATCTGAGCTAAGTTGGAAATTTCAACGGACAATTAAAAATATATTATATAATCTAAGAAACCAGACATTGATGGCATTAATTAAATATTTGCAAAATTCAAAATCTTTCACTAGTCAAAAAAATAATGAAGTCTTTAGCTATTCTTCAAAAGCAAAAAGATATAAAATGGGGAAAGAAATTATTTGCAGATTGTTTAATGGCTCGACGACTTTATTAAATCATTAGAATCCATTGAATAAATTAAAAAATTATCATTGGCGCAACGATAAGAATAATAACTTTTTTAAGCCTTCAGTAAAATAGTTAAAAAAAACCAACAACGTACGGATTAATGGAAAAATAATTAAAATATTTTAATCCACGGGTAAGAGAACGAATAACTTACAGTGTATATTTGAAGCCTTGATATCAATTAACCCAGATATGCCCAAGACATTTTGTTCTCTTAAAATTTCATTTATAAATAAAAAACAGTGGCACGAGTTTAGTGACCTACCCATGGGACAGTGGGCATATCTGGGTTTTACACCAATATCAACACAAAATTATTTAAAATAAATCACTAGAGAAGATCGAACTTCTGTACCACACTGCACTTTAATGACGAATACCAGCGTTGACGAATCAGCGACTGTCGTTTAAAGAGAAAGCGAGACAACGAAGTACACGCTACATCGCTTCTCCCTCTCATATACATGTACACGCACACAATAACAAACCGGCATCCTTATCCCGAGCGTACTCTAGTACATACATATATAGTCTTTTTTTATATGTAAGCGATACTCTGTATACACTAACACGCTTATATAAAACGTGCCACTTTATGTCCAAAAGATCGCCATTGTCGTGTTCCGTTCAGTCTTTGTTTATAGTATACTATTGTCATGTTCATTCCTGTAATTATCGTGGTTATGGTGATTTTTTGCATGAGTTTACAAGGAAGAACCTCTCATCTACAATATTATACTTTATAATAACATACTATATATTATATATATTTTTATTTATCAGAAATTCTCGAGAAATATCGAGAAAATCGAGAAGTGAAAATGGGAATAATCACATGTCTTGAAATGAAAAATATCGAAAAATTAAAGTGCCTAACCACAATAGCAAAAATGATAATATTTACACCGTATCATAGTCTCATAATCAATTTATCAAATATTTTTATTCTACGTGGCAAATGTATATTGAAAGTTTTTGATTAAAAAGAAAAAAAAAAAAATTTATAATACTTTTATTGTATTTTCACCGAAAAACAAATTTAATTGCGATTGTATAGGGTTAAATTATTATTTTTTATATTATAGATCTTCTATTTGTGTATTTTTATATGCATATATAATATATGAAACTAGGAAGTGAATGTTTTTCCTTGTCAAACCAAAGAATTTCGTCGAGTCACAATAGGATTTAAGGTCACATCTGCTCTTGTTTCGCGCAATCTGCCACGTGTCGAATTTGTTACACGGCGAGACGGGTACAATTTTGACTGAACCTCATGTGTGTGTAAATATATATATATGTATATGTAACAAACATACATCTAACATTCGTGTATACATACATATGTATATACATATGTTTTTCTTGTGTTCGCAGGGACGGAGAACGTGATTCGTGCATGTCAAGAGTTTGATGTGCCGAGATTAGTTTTCACGAGTACGGCCGAAGTGTCCTTTGTGCCGTACATTGGAAAAACATGTCTGACCGTGATTGTGAACCAAACGGAGAAAAAAGCCCTGCCGCCCACCGACCAGGACAAGTTTGTCATCCCCGGGTATGCCCAGTCTAAGTATGGGGCAGAGTTGGCCGTGCTCCGGGCGAACGGGTCGCTTACAAGTGAGTACATGCAATCCTATAAGTATCTACGAATACCCAATATGTACCATTATAAAGTAATTTGACTGAAGTTGTTTAGGGTTGAGTGTATAGGCGTTGTTAAAGTTTACTTCTTTTGTATTCGTTTAAGGGCGGTGGTGATTATCCTTGTTCGGATAACACAAAGATATCTTCAGCGGTAGCTGTAAGAAACTAGTTCTATAGCTACCGATAAAGGCATCAAATGATGCACATTTTGTATGCTTGTATTACGTTTCCTCATATATATAACCTGTCAAATTTTATATGAATCTAAAAAAATACAGAACTACCTAAATCAGGACAGGTCTATCAGCTGCAGTGCTATTTAGAGGACTGTATGTTATTGTAAAAGGTGTTTTTTCAGAGGTTTGTTTTTCGAAGTGGCAACACTTTTTCCAGCGGCAGACAATTTGACAGCTGACCACTGATTTGTGCTCAGTTTGGTTTGCCATTTCACTATTTCGAAAATCATTGACATAAACGTCCATCCGTGCAAGAAAATCGAATAACCATGGATAGTTTTCGCACCACGCATACTCTAATTGCTAATACGCATCCGCAGAGACGTCGTACAGTACGCACCAAAGAAGTTTCTGTTGTGAAAAAGGACCACCATCGTGCACAGCAATTGGAGCTGTCTTTATGGAAGATTTTGCGGTTCAAATTACTCAAGAATAATCGACTAAAATCATCTCAGTATCCGAGGTCTTATAAGAAATATTTTTTTTAATAAACTGAACTGGCGAGATGAAACCCATATTGTTAGTCCAACAAAAAGTGATTGAAGGCGTATCTATGAATAATTATTTCGAACAATTAGCAGGAGCTGACAATTCTGCGACTGGTCTATAATCCTTTATGCATAATTTGTCACCCTTTTTGTATGACTGGGAGCAGCTAAACTGACTTCGCAACTCTTCAAAAAAATCGGGAACAAAATCAGGCCCAGAAGAACGCTCCGTTATATATAAGAAATTCGAAATACAGTAACAAACGATGTATAAAGTGACAATTTCCCATATACTGGATATTTTTTTAACTTTTAGAGCCCTCTACAGTAAATATTCTATAATAAACCATTTTAGTTTTATTATTTATTTACTAATAACATAATTTAAGAGTATTTATATATTCTCTAGATGTTGATCTTTCACCGTAAATATTGTATTTACGATTCGAGTTATGAAATTTTATAATCATCATACTTAACAATAGTAAAAAGTAGAACGACACTTGTCGTGTAATTCGTTAATTTAACCAACAAAAGTGTTGACATCCGAGGCGGTCACGATCGTTCTCAACGAGCAGGTTAAATGACACACTATTACAAAATGTACTATTGTGTAAATGTCAGCGGTTTAAGTCTTTCATTTTAATTGATATAAATACGCATGTTTATATATATTTGATTTAATTAAACTTGCAAACTGAATTGATACTATTTTAAAATCAATTCAATGTTATTCAACAGTGAGGTCAAAGCTGAACGCGAAGTTACCCGATCTGATGTAAAACTATCTATTTAAAACTTCTCGAATGTCTGTTAGCAGCAGATAAACGTACTCACAATATTGAATTGAAAAATCGTTAGAATTTTGAGAAAGCAATTTTTGTTTTTTTAGATTATGCTTTTTGAATTATCTATTTTTAAACATAACTAAATTTAGTATTTTCACTTTCAACTTAACCATGATTTTATTTTTACATAATTAAACATATTTTTTTATGTAAATTTTCTGTAAATATATATTTTCTATGTATGTAAGTTTATATAAATTATATGTATATAATTTGTATCACTATATAAAAATGTTTTTAATTACATTTTAAAATAAAATTCTTCTTGTGACTTGGTCCTAGCATACGTGAAGTATGTGTAAAAAATTGGAAACCGTGGCTTACACTGGTGTAAAGACAATTAAGTTAGTGATTGCTCCCAATAGTGACGTGTTTCATGCGAAAATATTTCACAATCATTTAAAATGAGCAATTGTTTATCAATAATTACCCACCCTTGTTTTAAAATCTCTTACGTTCAATAGGGTGAAACAAATTTTAATATCTATAATTTAATTTAGGGCACCTCTAGAAATAATAGCACTTAATAAACGCATCAAATAAAAATAATCTAAATAAATCACACTGTATGAAATAAAAATAACATCCATAATACATATCTGCTCTTTTTGCCTTTAAAAGTTTGTATAGGATTTTTAATGTGTCACGTTTGAAACATTTCCTACTTCCTAGTCAGAGTATTATTATACTTCGGCGTTGTGTAATGTGCATTTATATCCGTTCACGCACCACTATTATGTTTTAAACTCACATACTATGACCAATTCTAAACCTTTTGTGTTGCGACGTTTCGTTTCAGAGAACGGTTTAAAATTAAAGACGGTCGCACTGAGACCTTCAATGGTGTATGGAGAGCAAGACTCGAACTTCATGACGTCTGTACTTGGAGTTGCACAAAAGTTTGGAGGACGCATTCCGAAGATAGCAGGCGCTGGTGGAAAACAACAAGTTGTATACGCAGGTAATATAATAATACATATTTATACTATATAAGTAAAATATTAATATTATTTATTATAAAGGAAACGTAGCATGGGCTCACGTTTGCGCAATGGACACTCTGCTAAAAGACCACGAAGAGATATCCGGCCTTCCTGTCTTCATAACAGACGATACGCCAGTTGAAGATACCACAAGACTTTGCGAAAGGCTCACTAAAGATTTGAATAACAATTCTTTGTGTAAGCCGAATAATTGGTTCATACCGATGATCCTGTCGTTTTTAATAGCTATGCTTCTACAAACGTTGTCAAGTATAACTTCTACAAAGTTACCAGTCAGCCCTTGTGGTCTTGTCTCGTATTTGAGTTCGTTTATTTTATTTAGCAGATTGAGAGCTTCAATACATATGGATTACGCTCCAATATATAATGATGAAGAGTCGATTCAAAGATCAAGGTATTTTTACACAGGGTATTATAAAATGCTTTGCTTCAACGAAATGAAGAAACAGTGCGTCTAAATTAATACATACGAAAGTGAGTCAAATTGAATATCTTTTTTTATAGTCTTCCTGTTGCTTATTACAAGTTTTGTAACGCTTAAAAAGTGCATGGATACCTCTAAGAATAAATTAACTAAGCTCTTCATCACACCTGAACCTCTTATTTGTATCACGATGTAAAAATCATTGATAGTATAGTACAATAACAAAATTCCAGTACTCAGAAGTCCACATCGCTTTGATTCGATTGCAGTTAGAATTGCGACTTACTCTGTCTTGCATTTAAGCTTTATAATTACTTTTGTCCATCCCAAAAAAGTAGAATTTTTTTGCTCACTCACTTAGTGGAGATTCTCCTCTCCACTGGGGAGGCAAAGTTTGATCTCCAGTAATAATTCTCTCCAGAAAGCAATACAATGTGGTTCTAATGCGAGGAACATATCCAGAAGTGAATCTATTTCTTTCACAGTTAGCATTCTGTTTTATCGATGTTGTTCATTTCTTAAGAAACGAGAATTTTCATTTTTACTTCTTGATTTTCTCAAGAAATTTTGTTAAATAAATATAATATAATTATAATCATATATGTAAAATATATTATGTGATTACAATTAGAAGGTATATAATTGTAGATATCTTTATATTATTGATAAATAGAGAGCTACAAGAAACAAATTTTAATAAGATGATGATTATTATAATAGACGCAAATAATCAAAAGACCAGAACGGATCGATCTACTTCGATTGATTAAAGAGCGTCGACTTAAAAAAGGTTTTTGGACTCCCGTATTTATACCTGAATCGATGTTGTTAAGTTACATTTTTTATATTTCGATCAAGATCTAATTATTTTTTGGATTATTGAAAAACGATATTTAACTTCAAAAAACGATATTTAAATTTTGTACAAAATTCCAGCACATTTTTGTAATCTGATTAATAATGTAGTTATTAGAAAACAAAAATAAGTCCGGTATAATCGAAATACTTTCAAAAAAGTTTGCATATTTTCGAACATCTGGTACGGACCTACCATTTTTATGCAGCGGTATAAAACAATTTAGTGGTTGTAAAACATTTATAAATGATCGAACAAATTTAATTTATAATAAAAAAAGCTCTATGAAAATTTGCAATAAATCAACAAATTTCTCAAAAAATTGGAATTATCGATGGCATTTCACAATACTGTAATCAGCTATGTTGCCATCAATTTATATGTCTGACCTGATTGAGAAGTGAGTTATATAGCATAATATTTTGGATTGTGATGGTGAAAATCATGCATCAGTATACTTTAATAGACAAATTTCAGTGGGGTTTCATCATCATTATCATATTGATTGACTACCTCGCCTCATTCTGGCAATGCGGTGATGTCGAGTGTTTCGAGTACTTTCTGTATTCCATCCAAAAAAGGTTTATTGAATGTAAATTACTTCACGACTTTTCTGTCTTTCATATTGACAGGCGCCCTGCCCATAAGATATTGTATTTTAATATGCTTATCGACGCCAGGCTTCTGATACAACTCGCACAAGTACCGTTTTCGCAAGTAGGCCCGAAAATCTCTTCAGGATTCTTCGCTCGAAAGTCTTTGTTGTTGTCGATTTTAAGGACATTAGAGCGATTTTTAAGGTATCAATTAAACTCACCTAGTATAGAATCATAGCACAATGACACAGTTATAAGCTAAAGAGCAAATCAAACTGCAAATATTAGTGTTACAATTATAAAATAATTATATTACGGTAATATCTACACTTTATTTTTGCTAATTAAAGCAAATACATCCTGTATAATCGTTATAATTAATTTATGAAATTACAAAAATACAGTTTTCCAATTGTAAAAAAAATATTTTATGATTAGCAAGGTGCAATTGTATTTATAAACCCACGTAATATATTATACTTAGACTAGATATTTATGTGTGATATGGGAATCGTCCTTTAGTTTAAATTGCGTGTACATGTTATTTTATTTTGTAATAAAATTTTTATACGGAATATTTATGTCGTTTTTATCCACCTATCTCATATACTAAATCCAAATGTATTATAGCGGGATTGTATGTAAATTTTATTAACGAAAATACGCGTGAACTGGCGAAATGAAATTGAGCGAGAGAATATATTTATGTGTGTATTGTTTTTGCACAAATCTATACAATAATAGAGCAGATGCAATTCGCAAAACTATCACGGCACAAAAGTGGTCATAAATAAAACATAAATTCCATAAATAATATATAAGAAAGCATCGAACCAATTAATTTGGCGAGATAAGTTTACGAGCCCTACAAAATCCAGTAGAGGGAATATCAAAAGGGTTAACTGACTGGTGATTTGTTGCCCGATGCTGTACCTGATTTTCGCAAAATTCATATTCCGCCATCTGCCTCAATCTATCATGACGTTCGGCTGCCGTCGTATTATAAAAGACAATTAATAAAAACGTATAAATAAAGATATTTATTTATACGTTTTGAGAGATAAAGATATAAAGATAGAGTTTTAAAGATATTGCATAAGAATTTATAGAGGTATATATTAAACAGATTTCAACAACTGCGCAACTCCTTTGAAATGGACATTAATAGCGGAACAGTTGCTGACTTATCTCGGCATCAAGAGCGCTCCCAGCCTCCGCCAGGAGCGTCCTATTAAAACATATTTTAATGAGTATCAAAGTAAGTTTAATTACTGTTCGAAACGGATTGGTCCCTTGGTGCAGCATCATGCCGTTTTTTGCTTCCTCAGCACCAAGCAGATCGCTACTCTCTCTCTTTCTCTCCCTCCTCTTAATGGGAACACCCATCTCGCCGAATACTAGACAAAAGGATTTTAGACTTCGCTAATTAAAATCTAATGAAAATATGTCATTGGAAATATAATAGATGTACTAATAAAATATATTGTATTCAATCGATACTTTATAACATTAATTACACTGAGCTAAATTTTTTTTTTTTTTTTTTTAAATTTTTGTTTATTACATAATTAAATAATACATTTTTATAAACATATATATTTACATTTCATTGGTTGCTGGTTAATTACCATTATCACAATTTACGATTGATTAGCTAAATTAAGAGGAATTACAAAAATAAGAATAATAAAAGAACATAAAATACGTTAAGTTTAGGTCAAAGTACATAAACACCTTTAACAAAAAAAAAAAAAAAAAATTATAAATTATAAATATATATTTTTAATATAAAACTCGTGGACCTGGAGCTGTTAAATTAATAGATAAAATTTATGCGTCAGAGCAAGATGTGCTTTGGCATTTTGTGTTTATATTTAAATTTGAGTTTGTTTTTGTCGTAATCACCGATTCTTGAGATTAACGGGTTAGTATGATTTCGCGGTATTTTTTTATAATAATTATTAGTATGGTGGTGAACATGTTCTTTAATAGTTGGAATTAAATATTTATTATGAAGTTTTTTGAGGTTAGTATAAAAAGGTGTATTATAAATTATTTTTATAGCTTTATTTTGAACAACTTGTAGTTTAGAAAAGTTAGTATTACACGTATTACTCCACACTGGGCAGGCGTAAGTCATTGCCGGTCTGATTAATTGCTTATATAATAGAATTTTATTTTTAGTATTTAGCGCACTTTTTCGATTAAAAATTGGTTTTAACGCCGCAATGGCTGCGAGCCCTTTAGATTTAAGTTCGGTTATATGTTTATTAAATTTAAGCTTGGAGTCCAGGTGAATTCCGAGGTACTTAACGCTCGCCTTCCATTCTATACACTTTCCCTGCTCGCTTATAATAGTCGGGGGCAAAGGTTGTCGTCGAGTTGTAAAAATTATAGCCTCCGTTTTGTCCTGATTTATTTTTATTTTCCACTTTTTGAAATAATTACTTAAGAGAGTTAAGGATTTTTGCAATTTTATTGAAATAGGCTTAAGACCGTAAGAGCTACTCATTATCGCCGTATCATCGGCATACATTGAAAGACAAGTATTTTTTAAAATAGGTATATCATTTGTGTACAAAATGAAAAGGAACGGTCCAAGTAAACTCCCCTGAGGAACACCAGCTGGGATATTACGCGGTATCGATTGTTCATTATTTACTGAAACAACATAACTTCGACGATCAAGGTAGGAGCGTAACAAGTGTAGCAGATAGTTAGGGGTTTTATATTTGTGGAGTTTGTAAATCAACCCATCATGCCACACAGTATCAAACGCTTTTTCCACATCTAACATTAAGAGTCCCGCTGAGCTAAATTAATAATTATCTTATACTTGGAATTATATATTATATATTATATGTATGTATTATAAAGATTTACATATATAGATTACATTATTTTTTATTAATAACAATAATGTTTGAGTATGTTATATCAGAAGCGAAAAGCGCCTTGTCCGATGGCATCGGACAGTTCCGTTGTCCCACTTTTGCACTTATTGTTTGGACATAACAAATACCACTCTAGAAACGATAGAGAATGCTTTCGATCACGTATTTCGACATTATGTAACCCTATCGTATAGCAATTTATTTATACCTTGCAAAGTTCAATTCGTCTTACGTAATCGCTTACAAATAATCGAGTTCCAAAATAGCAATTGTTATTATTACACATTTCAAAAGCAGATTCATCCACTAATTTGCAATATTATACCTAATAATAAATTTGTGTATTACGTAAAGTATCAGAAAATAAACTTGGTTACTAATGCGTTACTAATTTCTTAACACCCTGTGTTATTATCAATTTTTAAAAGACAGTTATTTTTTGTTTTAAATTATTATTAAGTCACGTTTAAGTTCAGTTTAAAACATGTTAAATATTGCTTGCATCTGAGGGATTCAATGGTTTGCCAAGATTGGCTTGAACTCTGAATTTCGGACGCCGTAGCTTGACCAGAGTTAACGTGAAGAGGGAAGCGGTCGCTTTCTCGGTCATATCAATCTTGATAGTCGGCGTTAATTCATTTTGTTTCGAGTTCAGATGAATTCTTGTATGCCCAAGTACAGTTCTCAATATAATGTCGTTGGAAGCGAGCTCCGAAATGAAGTGTCGTTTTAGGCGCTGTATATATAATTTTCGCTGCAATATTTCCAGTAAAAATGCATTTATTATTATATCTGCTTTCTTAATGAAACTGTGCGTACCGTTAAGATTTAAGCAGGTTGCGATGCGGCAACTTCGCTTTTGTAAAAGTAACAGAATTTACATCTTTAAAGGCTCCCCAACGAATGATAATCATTTAAATTTATAATTGACATGCATAATGGCATTAGTTTTTCGGGGTTTTATCACGTTTCTGTTATTTCTTTCGAGTTTTAAGCGTGACTGATTTTATTGGCGGTGTTGTGTAATATTTGGTGTCCATGAACGATTTCTATACTTTCTTGACGCTGATATTTTATGGTATAGATACCTCTCTTCTGTTGTCTTAACTTATGATATATGAGATCATAATTTTCGTAACGGGAATAACATTTTTGTAGTGTTAGAGATTTTTCTTTTCGTTGTTCAAGTGGTCGTTACCGTGACTTATTTTTTTTATGTTAAAAAAGTATTGTATCTGTCAAGGTCTTGCCGATGGACACATATGTTAGCAAAATTGCATTACTTATTGATTAATTATCATTTCCATTCGTTATTTTACTGTTTTTTTTTTAATATTTTTTTATTAAATAGTACTGAAATAAATAAAATCAATAATTTATTCAGTTCTGTGATAATTGAATTTTTATTTTACTGCAATAATTGCCTGCGGATGGAAATTGAGCACTCGAAATTCAGTTTTCGTTTCAATTTATAATAGCCCCGTATAGATGCAGCCGGTGTTTGCTCGTCGTCCAATTTCTAACACGCTGTATGTCACGTTCCAAACTTGTTCAGATTAAGCCAACAGCCATTCAGGGGCGCAATCACGGCGATAATAATAATAAGCGGCGAGTTCATAAACGAAAACGCAGAGAGCGGTCTGATGTTGTTTGGCGCACAATTAATCCCATAGCGTAGCTATTCATTTTTGAATGAAGATTGCTCAATAAACATTTATGGCTTATGTGTATCAACTCTCAAATCTATTGAAAATTATGCTTAGAAATCTTAGAAATCGAAAGGAACTGCTTTTTGCATTTTAAAAAGCAAAGTCAATGTTATATTCAAATTGATTGAACACTTTCATTTGAAGATTATGCCACATATGCACTAACGTTTAAAACTGTTAACAATTGGATGAATGTACATATGTAAGTGACGAACTTCGTTCGGGATGTCCACTTGAGGTGACTACGCCAGAAACGATCGACAAAATGCACGATATGGTCTAGATTGATCAACGAGTCAAAGTGCGTGTACTTGTTAAGGCCACAGGCATATCATATGAATCAGTGGTTTCAATTTTTCACAAAAAATTAAATATTAAAAAGATATCGGTAAGATAAGTGCCGCGTTTGCTCACAGTGCAGAACAAACGTAATCGATTCAATGTCTGATTTGCCGTTTTTCCGTCATAACCCAAACGAGTTTTTGCATCGATACAAATGACAGTAAAAATGGTGGGTTTCTTGAAAAGATTCGGGTCCAAAGAAGGCGGTGAAATCGACCGGTTTTTTGAGATATACACGGAATCATCCACATTGACTACTTGAAAAAAATATGAATGATAAATGGAGTATTATGCGTAATTATTGGACTGACTGGGTAAAAAAATCAAGAAAATACGTTCAATAGTGTTCTTCCAAGACAATGCACTGGTACATACTTGTGCAGGGTCAAAGCCGAAAATGCAATAATTACGCTTTGAATTATTGCCCATCAACCGTATTCACCAGATTTGGCTTCCAGTGACTTTTTCCTGTTTCTAAATATAAAGAAATGGCTTGCAAGAACAATATTCACATCGAACAGAAGCAGAAGCCTATTTTTTGAGGGTATTCCGGAATCTTACTTTTTGGATGGCTTGAAAAATTGGAAAACGCTGAGCGAAGAGTATCGATCTAAAAAGAGACTATGTTGAGAAATAAAAAGGAATCAGCCCAAAATAATGTATTTTTCTATTGTTTTATAAGGACTTATTAAACTACCCTCGTAGCAACCCGCTACCTTTCAGCATTGCCAATTAATACTTTTTCTGTGTATTTTATCTCGATAGAATTCTCTTTTATCTTGGGTCTTGGAAGTGACACTCCAACAGGAATGGAGATTTATTATACACATAGCCTAAGCTTGCGATATGGAACCAAGAAGTTCTGTACGATAAATGAATATACGAATTTAGCTCCATTGTCTGGAATCGCAGTGAGGTCAAGTAGAGTACTTATCGTTGTTAGAAATGATTAAAAATGAATTATTTAAGTATCTTTAAAATAATTATTAAATATTGTCAAGAGTGTTATGGTATAATTCATTGTATTCTTGACGTAATGTGTACTAAATAAAGCACTTTTTATATCGGTACTCTGTCGATGCTCAGTGACTTTCAACAGCTGTTTGTAGAGTCGCGATTGCGTCCCTTATTCTTGACTATCGCGAAAAATTTAGTATACAATAAGCTGATATGAATAAAAATTAATCGTTTCATTTATTTTAAAATAAACAAGAATTTAAGATGATTGCAAATTAAAATGTATTTTTGAAACAGTAGTGAAATTGCTAATACAAAAAAATCATTCTGATCTAGATCTTGTCGGGGACAGAGCCGTCGAAGCGTCGGCCGTCGCGTGATTAGCTCCGTTTATCTAGCGGTGGTTCGGCGTAATTGAACGATGTCCCGACGCGGCTAATAACGTTGTTAGGCGTCGAAAAAAGCCCAAGTGGCCATCGGAGGGTTAATGTAGCGGAAGAATGGCCTCAAGGTGTACGAAGATATCTTCCGCTCGTTAGCGCCGGGGAACAATGGCCGAGTTTCGTGCGCAAACGTGACCGGAGACGGTTTTCGGCGTGTAAATTGACCCTTTTACCCGAAATTTACTATAAATTGAAAAGCGTCGCTATGGCAGTTTACAGGTTTTTCCCTTTTTTTAATTCGCTTAATTGAATCGACCCGTCGAATCAGCCCGGCTGTGTATCAAGAATTGAGGCATGGATAAAGTTTTCCGAATAATCCAACTGTTGTAGCGAAACGTTACGTTAAATATTTATAAATTATTTTTTTATTAAAACGAAACTTATTTGCAAACTTATGGCACGTTTTAGATCAAACGGAGCGATAAAATATACAAGAATAAGTGATACACAAAATATTTCAATAAAAGGCATTAAATAATCGCAAAATAAGCTTAGAATTAAACTGCAATATTTTAACTAATAAGAACAGAAATACAATCTATAATGATGTTGTATCTTGTCTGTAATTCATTCTAAAATCAAAAATGACACAGTATTTAATGCCTTCTGTAATTTTTGTCACAGACATTTCTTAAACTTAAAATATCGGCTGACGATATTTTAATGTAGGGCATACATTATATTTATAGCCTCAAATATTTCGGGTTTTAAGGCCAAAGGGAAGACTTTATTTTATAAACATGTATAAAATTACCAGGAGTCATGGAAATCGGAGAGTATCCGCTGGCGTGTCGAGTTGTATTATTGTCGGTTGTGATTTCTGTGGAGCAGTGTGTTCTCGTGAATGATTTGCTAATGTCGTCTCGTCGGTCTCGTCGATGCGGTTTCGTCTCTATTGCTGTGACTGTCTGTAATCATGTATCACAGATTAATTATTATAAAAACATAATATTTTTTTTTATACATAGTTTTTTCGGCACAAGCGTTTCAATACAATTTATTGGATTCTCAACCTATTCAATGAATCACTTTTTAAAGTTGCTAATTAGCGGTGTCGATAAACCGTAAATGTTCGGTGATTTTTGGCTGCGAACTTTAGAGTGCCTAGAGAGTCGCGATCGCGTTCCTTATTCTTCCCCGTTTCGGCCAGAAATGCTCCTATTGTATGACCCGCCCAGCTTCTCAACGAGCTCGTCAAACAAAAATATATTTTCAGCGATAGATATGAGAAGCTTGAAAAAATGATGTGGGGTGGTGCTCATATATCCTTAAGCGTGCATTAAAACTGTATTTTAAATGACTAATTATAAAATTGTTTATATAATACCAATGAGACTTTGTAAAAAATCAAAATTCAAATCAGATTTGCAAAAAATTATGATTGTTTGAGGTAGTTCTGGCAAATATTTGCGAGTCAATTGCATCGCTTCCTGGGCACACTCAGAAACGTGTTGACGTCTTGTGAGATACGGCTTAAATGACCACTCCGGTGATCGATAACCAAAGAGTAGATGAACAATAGTAATGTCCGCAGGGTAGAACGTACTGTCTATCGCGCATCCTTTCCAAATAAATAGTTTTTTCGGTAATAACGTAATTTTTCGTTTATTATTGTGTTATACTTTTGAGGTAAATCTCCCTTTTTTTGTTCAAATAGTCGTAAGAGAGACTTCTATATTATAGAAAATTCTGCAGGCAGTTGAAGCCCCCACAAATATTTTTAACATATTTATTTTGTAGCATAAATTTAATATAAATAAATTCATATATTAACTAATTCTTCAACATAATACATTTTTTCTGCCTCTGAGATCATTATCGATTAAAAAATATGTACTAACCCAAAGAGCCGCATGTCAAAACACATTTATGGTAAAAACATATTAAAAAAAACATTATTTTTTTGTCGTTTAATTGTATGTTAGGATCCAAAAATACAAGTGCATAAAAAAATATTTTCACTACATTTTCTAGCTGTTTTCAAGAAATACGAATATGTTTATTTAAAGAAGCTTCTAAATATTTTTTTTAAAAAAAAATCAAAGGGGAGCACAAAAAAGAATAATAATTTACCTAAAATTTTTATTTAGTCCCTAAAAAAATAGTTAAATACATTTAATTTAGTTAAAAATATTTTCTATCTACTCGCAACAAACTTCACGTGCTATGCACAGATCTGCCTGCTTATATACGTGTCTAAAACATGTTATTTTTATATATTTATTGATTGAATCTAAAAAACTCTCACTCCAATTATTACTTATCGTTTTATAATACCTCTTTTAATAAAACTAAAACGAAAAAACGATAGATTTTTTATAAAACTTTTTGGAACAAATTTGATTTTTTAAAAAATTGATAAAATGTTTAAACTAAAGATTTATTATAATCGTTCCATGAAATAATTTACTAGTGCGCTTAATGTTATTAAAAAAAAAATGTAGAAATATACATATAACGACATCCAAAGAAGAGAAAAACATTTAAATTTATTTTAATTGCATATATCGTTATGGAAATGCATAATGTATAAGGAACGTCGCTTAATAAATCAACGTCAAGTTGATCGATCGTGAAACGTATGCATTTAAATTTAATATTATATAAAACGCTTTAAAAACATTTTTTAATATTAATATTGATTAATTAATTATTTACAATTTTTCTTTAATTCATTAAGATTATTGTACTAACATAATTTATCAGTAAACCAAGTTTTTCATATTTATTTTCAGGAAGTGATACAGCGTGAAGAGAAATAACAAGTGACTCACTAATTAGTCGCTGACGTATCAAGGGTTAAGTTGTTATTTACAGTGAGTATTTTATCATCTTAATATTAAAATTTTATTAAACTAATATTTATATAGAGACGACCCACTTGGGAGTGAGTTATCGCAGATCGATATTTATGTACAGTCATTCCAGACAATCGAAATACTCATTATGTAATGGTTAATAGTATTAAACGTAACAGTTAACAACAATGACGCAATCGGAAGGAAGGAAAATGGTGACGCAAGTCATCGCTCTCGAAACGTGACACTGACAACATTTGTCACGGACGCCAAATTCACGTTCACGTAATGTATTATTACGTGAATCTTTCGTAAAACGAATTCGACTGAATTTAATAATCAAATGCTATCTCCAGGTGAGCTGTTTTTTGTTGAATTAATGTGCTATTCAAATATTTAATGAGTGACGAAAATTTTTTGGTAGATTATTTAGTCCTTAGGCCATGTTCTCAAAGAGAAAAATAGCGTTTTTTGTTTAATTAACATAAACCAAACATAATTTATCTCATACACAAAAGAAGCAGTAAATTTTAAAAATTAGCAACGTAAAGATTCTAAAGACGACGACAGGTTCTCAATTATTTCTCCTAAAGCCTGTATATTTAAGACAGACGAATATTATTATTAGGTGCTTTTTATACTTCCATTTTATTTATTTTGCAATATTTTTATAATCTAACTATGTTATTAAATAATTTGAGTTAAATTTAAAGATATCCAACTATGCATAAAAGTGCTGATTTTTAGGGTGTCCCTAAACTGTTATCCTTATTGTTCATTACGGTCTTTAATAACATCTAAAAAATCTGGTGACAACGTTTTGCGAGAAAAATAAGAATAATATAGAGTTGTAACCTTGTATGTGAAGACATCAGGTGTTGTAAGTTGTCCTCGAGCGCTGGAGCGTCGCATTTATCAGCGAGTTAGCGGCGCTTTGGCGAATAATTCGTTACTTGGAAACATGTCGCAACTGCGGGCCATCTCGTTACTTCCGGCTTCTTTAGTGTGCATGCGCGTCTTCAAAAGCAATACTTTCCGTTCCATTTCGCAAGGAAGCGTTCTTCTTGCCTTGACCCGCCATTATGCGCGCCGGTTGACAAATTTGTTGTGCCCCGACGAGCGCAACTTCTAGTTCGATAATCGCAAATGATCCTAAGGAACATGATTTTATCATAAGAAAGGCATGCTATTAATCTTAAGCACTAAAAGGAACATGGATAAACATGTCTAAATTGTGAAAAACTAAAAATTGTTCGTCCAAAAATCACAAATAATATCGAAAAGGCTTATCAGGACTTCTTCCAGAGATAAATATGCTATTGAATGTAGTATACCAGGCATGGCGAACCTTTTTGGGTTCGCGTGCCAAAAATCCTCCAAAAAAAAAAAAAATATTATATCTCGATTGTGTGGCGTGCCCAAGGAGTAAAAAAATTACGAAGATAGAAAAAATAAATAATTATTTTTTTTAAAACGATTGTCGTTTATCTTAGAAAACATTTGATAATTAATAAAATGAAATAAATTAATAATTCACGGGTTATTTAATTAAGATTTTCATTTTTAAGTTTCAAATTAAAAAATATTTTTGAACTTGGAAATCGTTCGCGTGCAATCCAAATTCTCAAGCGTGCCACCTCGGGCACGCGTGCCCTAGGTTCGCCATGCCTGTAGTATACAGTAACGCCACAATAAGATTTTAATAAACATATAACTGTAATCGTTTTTATCAGTCATTAAAGAGTATATACATATATTGTTTTTGATTGAATACCAAGTCAATTGATTGACTGATTTGGTGTTAAAAATATTTATAAAAATTTAGATTTAGTAAAAACATCAAAATCATTGTGTATTCGTTATTTAGGTTATCTACAACATAAATATTAGTATATTTCTTAAAACCAATGATTAATTATAATGTTTTAAAAAAATCGATTTAGGAGGAATAAATGGGATTTATGGTAAACATAACTACTCCTGGTAAATATCGAGTGATTCTACGTAATAGGCGTACAACTTCCGTAAATATTACTAGAGTATTTGAGAAACATTAAAAAATAAATAAATATGAATAACTCTTATATGTGTGGGATAAATATTGCAAAAAGTGCGCTTAACACGTATAAAATGGGCCATACTACACAAAAGTTGGAATGTATTGGATTAAGAAGTGGCGTTAAAATATATTATGTGAATAAAAAATGTCCAAAATTCAGAAGGGAAACAATTTGAGGGTGTTTCATATATTCCGGAATGGATGGTATCCACTTCACAAAACTGCTCTGGATTTTTTCATCTCTCGATGGAAAATCACGTAGGATCGAATTTGTACTTTAACTTAATATATATTTCTACATCCTGTCATAGGGCAATCATTGCAGTAAAAATGAAAATAAAAATTATTAAAATTATTACTAGTATATTATAGAATATAAAGAAAAAAATTAAAAATAATTCTAGGGTTCTCCTTAATTAAACCGATAGAATATACTTGTGCCATAATTAAGAAAAAATCAATTGCACTCAAGGAGCAAACAAAAACAATCGAAATAGTATGCCACAAATAATAAAAGCAAAAACTTGTTAAATCGTTACATATTTTTATAAACAATGAATTTCAAAGTTATTTACAATTATTGCCATAAGTATCGCTGAAATAACTACTATTTGTTTGGAAAGGATGCGCGATAGACGGTACGTTCTACCTTGCACACATTATTATTGTTCTTCGATTCTTTGATTATTGATCACCGGAGTGGTCATTTACAGGGTGTGTTCAAAAAGCGATGCAATTGGCTCGCAAACATTCGCAAACATTCGCATATGCGATTCGGCAGAACTGTTTCGAACCAACATTATAGAATACTTATTTTTTATTACAAATCTGATTATAATGCAGCAATTTCAAATAGTACAGCTGGCGAAAGATAAACCAATTATTGATTACTTTTTAGGCAAATTCAATAATGTTTACAAGCCAAAACAAAACCTTTCCTTGAATGTAGGAATGATTCCATGGTTAGGTAGACTTATTTTTTAGGTAATCAGTCATATGAAAATAACCAAATATTGAATAAAATAGTTTACGAGTCAAATACCGGTTATATTTGTAATTTAAAATTATACAGCGGAAATGCAGGAAGATTAGTAAACATGGTGATGAATGTACCAAACCCATATATGGACAAATGCTGACAATTTTTATAATAGTGTCTTAGTCGCAAAATATTTATTTTTACGGAAAACAGAATCTTGTGGAACAATTCGTAACAATACAGCCAGAATTCCTTAAAAATATAAAATTAAGGTCACTGTAGATGAAACATGCCATAAAAGGTGAAACGCTTATCCAAATTTTGAAAACAAATAAAAAAAGAGATTTCAGAATGACATTTACCTTTCTTAACAGCCAGATGATAGACACGGGAAAATAAATAGAACGGCCAGCCTTGCAGTGTATAATGGACTATAGTTAATATACGAAAGGTGCTGATAAATAAATATTTCGAAAAACAAATGAATGAACAAAAACGGCCGTTTTTTATTTATATTAATGCGCATTGTTTAATTTGTTTCGTGTCTATCAACAATTGAATCCGAACAGCAGAATTAAATTAAAATATTTTCTTTTGAGTAAGGCAGTTTGGATGCAGAATTCAGTGGAATCTATCGATTTTAAAGACATTTAACCGGTTTCTACCACATATTGCCGTGCCCGTGTTATCGATCCACCAGTAAGGATTTCGGATAAGCTGAAAAATTATTAGACAATAAAAATAAAAAGTCGTGAGAAATGTGTAAGAAGAAAATTTCGTGTTTGTTCTGCATATGCAAAAGTGTGAAATTTCTCTTCACTCAAAAAAATATAATAATATTGAAATAGTTAAAAAGTGTTGTAAAAGTGTAAGTGTATATAAGTGTATTATAAAATAAATGTGTTTGTGATAGTTGTACGCAGAAAATGGATGCCGAAAAATTTGGTGAGTTCAAATTATATTAAACTATAAATGTATATTTTTATAAATCGTTTATACAAAAATTTATAGAAGAATTTAAACATACATATTATTAAATTATACGAAAGTAATTTGTAACCATTACAACCATTTACAATTTATACAAAGTATTAGGAATGAAAAAACATATTTATTCGTTCATGATTTTATTCCTCAGAGATTCTTTTAAGCGCAATAATATTTTTTCCCAAATATTTTACTTAATTACGGAAATATACTAATTCCGCGATAATTTATCCGAATTGTAGCTTTTTTACCCTGGTTTCTTAATCTGTGAATCATTGCGATTTTCCAGATGGTGAGGAAATATCAAAATAACAAACGTCCAGTAAAATGTTCGTTAGTTAATGAACTTTTTCTTAGAAATTATTTGATTACTGTGTGTTTTAATTTATCTACATATACCATAACGCTCGACGCATGTCTCAAGCCCGAGTCCACGGCCACTGAACAATGTTATTTCAAGACTCATACACGAGTCCACGGCCGTTAAGCTGTTAAATTTAATATTTAATTAATTTAATTACCTAATCAAATATCTATTCATGTGTAATATATGATGTATGTATGTATATATTACATATACACATATGATTTATTCATTAAAATTTCAATATATATGTATTATATATTCTATGAAATTGAATCTTGGCTGTCGACATTGAAAATTTATTAAATGATTTTATGATTTAAATTTAATCCAAATTAAAATTTTTTTATAATATAGATTAATTATAAATGAGTAAATAATTATTTAAACAAAACTTTGAAATTCACTATAATAGAATTCAGAAAGTATTATTTACAATAATTTTATTAGAATGTTGATAACAAAAATAATAAACGAATTTTATATACATAATACTGAAAAATTTAGAATTGTATTTGGGGAACAAAAAGAGGAGGTTCAATAAAAAATTCTTTGCGAATCTACAGCACAAGTAATCACAAAAAAATATGTCAATCATATAAAAAGGCTAATATATAAATATAGGAATTAAGTTTGGTTTATACTTATATTAAAGTTGCATTCAACGGATTTAGCCCAAAAATAATTCACTCAAACTGCAAGTGTTTTCTCAGTGCTATCAAGCTCATTTCAGTTTTACATTGTATTAATGTTTGAAAAAAATATATTGCACATTTAAGCATTTCAGTATAAATAACTCTATTTATCATCATATATTTTATTAGCGTCCGTGATAAAATATATGATTTATAACTAAGAACCATTCATCAGTTAATTCTAAAGACAATGAAAGTAAAAAATAGCATCAATTTCTATTAAATTAAAATACTAACCCATGGTTTCCCAAACTATGTTCCAAAATAGGTGTTCCGCGGAGCCTAAATAGATAATTCACAAAAACTTAGAGTAGATTAAAAAAATTGTTAGTCTTGCTAATACATAAAAATTGTTCATAAATCTGATAAAAAAGCTTGAAAATATGTGTTAAATATTCAACATTGATGTGTATAAAATCTGGAGGGAAAAGTTTTATAAGTCGGTGTTGTTTTTTTAGCTTTAAAATTTGATCCTATTTAAACAATATTTTTTTTGTTAATTAATCACACGATATTAGTGCTTGTTATACGAATTTTATTTATGTGACTAGATATGCTAATAGCGGTCACTGTATTTTGCATAGGCATGCACTGTTGACTAAAAAAATTTCCACAAATTTAAAAAATGTTATGAAGTAGCCGTGAAAATGATAAACTATGTAAAATCTAGACCACTTCAATCCAGATTATTTAAAATTTTGTGCAATGAAATGGGTAGTGAACATGAAGCACTTTTATTACATACTGAAGTGAGATGGCTATCCAGAGGAAAAGTACTATTAAGACTTTATGAACTTCGAAATGAATTATTAGTCTTCTTGAAAGCACAAAATAATTTACAACATCATTTTATAATTTTCTTAACAAATCCTTCCTGGTTGATACATCTGCATATATGGCGGATATTTTTACAAAGTAAAATGATGTTAACTTATAATTACAAGAAAAAAGTATTACAATTTTTAATATGAGAGATAAAATTGAATCTTTTGATAAAAAAATACAATTTCAGATTTTATCGGTTGAATCTAATAATTTTGATTGTATTTCTGTCTTGGATATGAATGTTTAAATGAATTGAATTTTCAAGTAGATAAAAAAGTTTCACAAGTATTTTTAGAACACCTATATTACTTGAAAATAACTCTTTCGGAATATTTTTCGAAAACTAGTAAGAACGATTCCTGGGTCCGGAATTCATTTTCCGTGACAGTAAAACCAGTGGGCTTAAGGGATTATGAAAATTTAGTTAATGACTCTGATTTGAAACAAAAATATCAGTTATTAAATGATTTCTGGGCGAGTCTGACTGAAGAGTTTCTCAAGGTGTCAAAACAAGCTCTGTTTTGTTTACTTCCGTTTTCCACGACGTATTTATGCGAAGTGGGATTTTTTAAGTATATTGCAACAAAAACAAAATACAGAAATAGACTCCACGCCACGGCAGATATGAAAATACAACTAACCAAAATTGTGCCTGATATAAAAAAAAATGTTATTTAAGAACCCAAAATCATCAGTCATTAGGAGTTTTATTTATTTGTATTTTTATGGTTATTAAATAAATTTAATAACATTTCTTTAATAACATGTTTTATTTTATTATGAATTACCCAGCCTAAAAAATAAGCTAAGTGTTCCGCCAAAATTTTCGGATTTGCCAAGTGTTCCGTCGCTGAAAAAGTTTGGGAAACCCTGTACTAACCAATATTTTTTCTCAAAATATTTTTGTTAGGATATGTCTCTGTAAATAATTATTAAACATTTTAATGGGATTTTGTAGTATTATTGCCAATGGTATGTATACACAAAGATATTTACATATATAAAACTTATTGAGTATTCCTGATTTATTTTTATAAATTCATTGTCATTCTTGATATATTTTTGAGCACATCTCTAGCAATTGGATGTGTATGTGTTATGATTATATAAATCATCACTAATCATATTTGTATATATAGAAACAACAAGCATTTTTAGTCATTACATGCATATAAAAATCACGGCGAACAATTCCAAGCGTTTTTAAGCATTTTTACAATGAGCGACGGGTATGTAGCGGAAGACTCGGGCCCTATTAGGCTCCAGCCCACTTTGGCTCCAGCCCAAAATACCCCTAATTGTGGTTAGTGATGTATGTAACAATCGTAACCCAACTGTTTATTAACCATTTTAACGAAGCAACTGCCTGCATGTGTACTAGGGGTGGTTGTTTTTTCACCCGGGGGGGCGTGCTAGCAGTGCACCGCGTTCAGGAAAAGGAGTTTTAGTTTGTTTTTGTCCCACCAAAACAGTCTGGAATTGAAAGCCTCGATAAAACAATGACACCAAGCTACATGACTGTGTAGAGAGGAAAAAATCCACGAAACGCCAAGAAAACTGGGCCACCTTAATGGAGATTTATTGCTCTCTTCGGTTTGTGGCAGCCTTGCTAAATTGGTGGCTCCAGTATCGCGAAGCAATTTGCCCGACGAATTAATCTGGTGTTTAATAGGTTAAACTTCGATGGGTATGTGTTCATGTATAGGGTGAGCAATAGAGCACGACGCAATTTATCTTATAGTACGATAACATAATATAGAAGCATCTTAATAATCCTTTCGTCGTGTACCGAAAGCCGTGATTCGAATACCTAGATTTTTTACACCATATTAGTTGCTAGGAAATGCAAAAATAAACACTTTAAACACCATCGTACAAGTCTAATAAATTATTATAATAATATTAAAAATATTAAAAAAGAGGATTTATAATATAAAGAGCAGTCTTAAATATAAATTATATTGTTATTATGATTCTATCAGACCATAACAAAAATAATTTGTAAAGCTAATTTATGGTTCTCAAGAGTTGTCTATACCTGAAATAAAATATTTCACGTATCGATTGGCTTATGACTGCTGAGTCTCTCCTTTGATTATAGTTTGCACAAGATTCATATCTTTAATTTATATAATAAAATCAATGTCGTATCAGCTATTTTCAGAAAATGTCCAACTTTAATCTCAATATTTTTTGCTGAGCAAAATTTATGTATAACGTTCAGATCCCAGGATCGGGCATTGTGTGAAGCTTACACGCTTTGACGCCTCGATAACGTAGGGATCCTTGCTCGTGTGCCCTTTTCTATGCCCTTATACAATTATCTTTTTTATATTTAACCTTTATGCTAATCGCCCGACACGTAATATGAATCAATTTTATTATTAAAACCGGAGCTTTAGTACCGAGGCGAAATTTATTATTTTGTACCGGTTTAATACGGTTTAATAAATTATCAACCGCAAAATTAATATACGCATAGAATAGCGAGATAAATTTTACAATGTAATATAATGTATTATATTTTAGTATAATAACCAATAGTTTAGTTATAGTATAACCTAGAATTGTGGTTATTTTATAAATATAAATCATTTGATTAATTTCTATTACTGTAAAAATCTTATTATAAAACTACATCGCGTTGTGAGATATTGTACATTCAAAGGGGCAGTGCTTTTGGACATTGCTAAAACTTTCGATCGCGTTTGGCACGCAAGTATTATATATAAGCTTACCAAATTAAATTTTCCAATAGCTTTAGTTCAATTCATTAACTTGTTTATAAGCGATAGAATAAAATTAAAAATTATTTGTCAACTTCCAGACCATCTGCTGGAGTCCCCCAAGGTTCAATTTTAGGACTAATGCTATTCACAATATTTATGAATGATTTCTCTACTTAACCTCACATCAATAATATCACCGCTTTATTCGCGTACGAAACCGGCATTTTATGTTCCTATAAAAATTCCCATCGAGTAGTAGATGGACTTCAAAACAGAATAAAAATCATTGAAAAATGGTTCGATAAATATTACAAAATTAGTTTCAGGATTTCAGGATTTTAGAATTTCAGTCGTTAATTATTTTGGCGAACAGTCACCATAAATACAATTGTAGAATGTAGAATAACGTACGAAATCAGCTTAGTTATATTTTTGACATCTGGTTGTTTTTTTTCAAAATGCGGTAAATTATTTTTTTATTATTTTTAGTTAAGGATCCATTATGATTGTTGTTATTAATAAAGTTCATTTATTCAGCGCAAGCATTTTAGACATTATAAATTTAACTAGGAATAAAAAATATATAAAATTGGCGAGATTAAAGCCGTTGAGACATTTTCCAAAAAAAATAACGCTGAAAACTCTCACCTAACGCGGTTTTTTTTATATACACACTTTCACCTTTATAAGGCATAAGCCCGGCAGTTATCCGCCGGCGGAAAATCTACACGGGAGCTTAATAATAAACTTACAAGGGTAATAAATTACACGCAACGACGGGTTTTATGCGAAAATTTAGGGACTGTCTATCCGCAATCCTGAAAAAAGGCACCTACGCCGTACACAGGCAGAGGTCGTTTTCGGCAAAAGCTCAAGTACTGGCACGATTAGAAACAACCAACGCGATATATAATTATAAACAGCGTGATTAATGTAGGCTGTGTCCGAGCTGAGATTACACAGTGCGGATTTCATGTATTATTATAATATTATATTTATTATGTGTTGAACTCATATTTTTTGGGCTGAGCTTATCGTCAACAAGGAGATGAACTTAAAAATAAACATTGGATGTTGACAAAAGTTTCGCTCGATATTTTGTTTCGGTGTCAGTTTAATATCCGAGGACCCAAAAGAAACATTTAAAACATTTATCTAGACTATGTTTATTGAATTATTTCAATGACACACTAATATTTTTTAAGAACGGTGAGATGTAGAACCAGCAAGAAAATATTTTAATTAGGTATTTCTACGGTAGTCATGTACATATTATGTATATATCATTTACCGAAAGAGTAGGTTTAACTATGTAAAGGTTGCAACCATTTGCACAATTTGTTACAATTAGAGGTCACCTTAGTGGTCATTCGAACAAAAAAAATATATCAACCCGTATCGACAGTGGGGCCACACATAGTAATTCATAGCACAATGAAAGAAAATAATTGCGTTATTAATTTAAAATATTGCATAGACCATCTAATAGCACATCTGTCCCAAAAGTACAGCCGATAAAAGCTATTTTTTGCGTGAAAAGTTGCGCATTAGACAATATATTTTACGCTGCGTATATTACTATTGTTCTTTGACTCTTTCGTTACCGATCGCTGAAGTGGTCATTGACCGTTTATATTGAAACGTGAACACATTTAAAGGAAGGGGACACCTAAGAAGTGATGCAACCGAAAAAGCCGTCTCTAACCAGCATTATAAAATATGTGACACTTGGTCACAGCAGTAGACCAAGTGTCACATATTTTATCTCCGACATTTCTCTACATACGTACATATATTTGGTTATAAATTCTGGTGTCTATTTAGCTGTAAATTTAATGAGTTGTACCATATTCCTTGCTAATTTGTTTGATTGAAAAATAAAATAATTTTTAAATTTATATTTTAAAATAAAGTTTAATATTGTAATTGTAGTGTATTTATAATTGATAAACATAATTATAGTTGTATTTATATTTGATTTTGATACATTGTCCTTTAACTTAACCATTTTATTGTACTTATTAAATATTTAAGTTAGCATCTACTTTTAGTTCTTTAATAATATTCTCTAATTTAAAACTTAAAAAATAAAAAAATATAGTTTATTTAGTGTGGTTTTTTTTAACCACCTGCACCATTCTAATGACCATTTTAAACGCAAACATAACTTGAAAGTAAGGCCACACAGTATTTTCAGTATAATGTAAAATAAATATCTGAATGAACAATAGCGTTATTATATGGAAATATTTTAAGGACCACCTAATGGCACACTCTTAAGAACTGTTAAAAACTACCTTTTGCTTGGGAAGGACGCGCAATAAACAATACGTTCTACCCTGCGCAGAATACTATTGTTCTTCTACCCTCGGTTACCGATCTACGGAGTGGGCGTTTACATTTCTATTTGTGGTAATAAAATAAAATCTTATCAGCTTTCACAGCAAAGTCACACCCCTTCGGCATTAAAATCTGAAAATAGTAAATTGAGAATAAATTTATAACTGAGATTAGATTATTATTATGTATTTGTAAATATATTATAATAATAAAAATCGCAACTTTTTATTTAAATATTATATTATATTATTTTGCAACATTTATTATACTTATGTTTAAATTGTACATGTGTATGTATATAGCATCACCAATCGTAACACTCTCAACCGGCATGTAGTATAATTTTCATAATTTCATATTAGTCCTGTGTTCATAATATGATATTTATGTCTTTACAGGTATCTACCCATTTCCCCAAGCAACTGCATATTGGTTTATAGTTCCGGCATCCGTTTGATAAACGCATTTGGCGAAATAGCAAATTATTGTTTATGCGGCGGGGTAATGCAAGAATTATGCAGCAATCGGCACATAGTTTGGTAAGTTTCAAAATTGCTCTATCTATAAAATGTTTCACGTGTGAGAAATAATCGCGATAATGGTCGAGGTTATGAACATTAATATTCGGAATTTTTTATTGTTAAATTGGGTCGGAGCAATTATTATTTCTATCGATATTTTTCTTGCCTTCGCATAATTTTCTAATCGTAGGCAAACTGTAGCGCAATTGTTGTAAAAACGCTGGCGTAACTTTTGTCGAAATTTACGACCGGCATATCCGTGACGCGGCGCTGTCAAAACCCGTACTTTTATTGACAGTAATAACGTATTTTATTGAAACGCAAACGCACGCGTGTGCGTATGCGGATGACCCGCGCAAAAGAGGTTATGTATGCAGCGATCGTTTTATGGCCCTGACGCGGCTTTACAGCGGCCATAGCCACGATGTCGTTTCGGAGCGGTCTGCTTTTATTTATTTTAAATGAAATTTCCACAACGCGATACCTATTATTTACTATTTCTAGCGGCACAAGCACAATAGAAATGTAATTCAATAATGTTGTAGCAATTAAAGGCTGTACTGAAAATAGGCCTACCAACCTAAAATCAGCAAGTGAAAAATTCTCTAGAAAATAATTCTGAAGCATTTTATTTTGTGAATAACTTACCTTTAAAACACCCTTTTATCTTAAACACACGGTATATATTGCTCTTAAGACTCTTGGCTAAAATTGAAGTTGAGAGGCTTGTCGGTTGCTAAAGTCTGAACTCGGACTAAGTACTTGGACGTTAATGGGTAATGTCGTATGTTTTACGCACTTGTTTTATGATGCAGAATTCCGTCAAATATCAAAATCAGAATAGCTCTATGTGTTTAGGTGCTATTGGGAACGCAATTCCATATCATATGCCGCATCACTAAATTTAAAAGACAATAATTGCTTCAAAATTCGTTATTTAAATGCATCGGGTGCTTTTGCTAAAAAATGTTTTATGTCACAAATATATTTTTTCCATTACACGGCATCATGGTTATGTAAGTGTGTGTGGAAACAATACTACACCAGCGAGACTTTTAAAATCATACGCGATTGCGTTTCGGAAATCTGTAATTTTATCTAAGCGGTCATGTTTTCTTCGCCGGCGGGCTAATTTTTTGTTTGATAAATGTTTTATTTTACGCGTAATATGAATATTTTCAATATGTCGGCTTATCTTACCTATAAATTACATACTTAAATGCAATTGGTGATTCTTGATTCCAATGGCAATAAGTCTCGCGATTATAAATATTGCGTTAAGGCATTTTTTGAGGCATATAATGTTAGATCTTCTTTTAGCAATAGTATTTTTAGTAAATTGCGTTATTGTAATTGTTTTATATTTTTTGTTTTTTGCAATTCTTTTACAGCGTTTCTAAGGTACGAATTGCGCAATTGATTTCTACTTCACCCTCTGTTATTTTATCACTGATATTCCGTGTCCGTCTCTTTAAACTGATTTATGATACTAGAAATAATCAATAGTTTAGCATCGGTTTACCAGGCCGCGACTTTTACTCGCGACTGCCTAGGTAGGAAATCGGGGCTAGTTTGAATCCGTTTGATTGGGCAAGGATCAGAGACGCTCTTTTTCAGGGGGGATGGGGCAAATGTTGGCCAGTTAGTGGTCTTTTTTTAATATTTAGATTAGTGGGGCAAATATTTCTACCTGCCTTCTCTCTCAAATAACATCCCTGTTTAGAATCCACGTCAAAAGCAATAAAATCGTACCGACGCAGTGGAAACGCCCGGTTATCTAGCGTACATATCAAAACTTTTTATAACAATATTACGAATATAAGCGAGAATTTAATGAAGCACCATCAAAACCGAATTTTGATCAATAGTAGAGCGCAAAAACAATTATCACTTCTGAGAAGTCAAAAATTCACGTCAAACGCAAGAAAATCGTGTCGCTGCCGTCGCAGTGGGACGGCGTGTTTGACGTGAGTTTTTGACTTCTGAGAAGAAATACTTGTTTTTGTGCTCTCCTATTGAGCAAAATTTAATTTAAATATTCTGTAATCAGCCTTCTTATATCAAAAGTCCATAGTAATATTGGCAAGGGTAGCTATCATATTTTTAAAACATAGTGTACAATAGAGAAATATGCGAGGTGCTACGCCTGTCTGTACTTCTTCTTCTGTTTATTTATCCCCGAGAGATGAGTTGGCTTAGTTTAAATTTTGGACTTAATTTAACGAAAGTTTTAGATTTAGAACCTTCATTAGGCTAAGTTTGGGTTAGAACAGCAAATGGAAGTTTCGCAACTGTCAAATTGAGTTTCATAAAGATTTTAGAGCAGCATATAATTTCACTAGCGCTTATCTGTTAAATTATATTTTCACTAGTTAAAAATATGTTTATAAGTTAACTACTGAAAATAAAATGTAACTAAAAAATACATATTCACTGTAACATTTATACATCGCATGTATTATTACTACATATGGAAAAGTTGAAATCATGTAATTTTATTAGCACCTGACAGATAAATTATATTTACACTAATAAACATATATGTCCACTAGTGAAAATGTGTTATCTGACATCATACTGACATCTTAATATTTATTTCGGGATAGATTCGAAACTGTTTTTTTAGATTTTCATTGAGGGTTCATCCAAAAATTTTTGGTCGAAAATCAGGGACGTCATTTTACATTTTACCAGGGGGTGGGGGTGGGGGTAAACATTGGCCTGTCAGTGGTCGTTTTTTTAATATTTTGAGTTCATATAATTCATAGTATTTCACTAAATGACATGCATTTTTCTGAACAATTTGATTATTTCTATAAAAATATGTGTGAAAGTGTTTTTATTTTTTCACTTTTTTCTTGTTTCAAGATTATCTATTACTCTTTATTTTAATCTCAAGTTGCCATTTTTATAAATGATTTTATCTATTTTACGATTAAAAATAAAATAATTTATAAAGTACATTATATTATTATTTATGGATTCATGTTAGACAATGACAATAATTGTATTGTACATAATAATTTTGTGTTATTTTAGCTTGAAAATCTTTATATTTAATAATAATATCAATTCCATTGAAAATATTATTCATCAAAGTTGCTGAAAGTTATCTCGGATGGACGTTTGCGGTTAAGCTTTCAAGCATATTCGCTATGGGTCGTTTGGCAGCTACCTCGAACGCTCGAATGGCTCTCAAAGTTTTTTAAATAAAAAATATATAAAGATATTACATATTTAAGTAATTAGTACTCTTCTTTGAAATATACTTACTTAGCTTCTGCTATATTTATTATATCTTTTTAAATATTAAAATAAAATGAAAAGTGTCTAAGATCAGGATTCAAACCCCAACCTTAGTGTTTGTGATTATTATTCAAATAAATTTTCGATCAAATATCACAAATTAGGTTTTCTTACATTTTTTTAATCTCACGGGAAAATTATTAATTAAAATAAAATCAACCTAGATCGTGAATGTAAGTTAAAATAATAGTTTATAATTATTAAAATATATGTCACTAATTTACAGACTGATTTCAGTCTGGTGTCTTACTATTTAATTATAGGTGTTAATTGTGTACCTTGTTGTGATTCGTTAAGCTAATGTCTGTCATACTATTATACAACGAAAGATTTACAGTAAATTCATAAATAACTAATTTTAGCACATATTAAATTATTTAGTTTAGTGCTCAAGTCTATGTAGTTACGATCTATTTTTATTTTTTTAGATAATCAGCAAATATCAATGTAACTACTAACTACATATATTATAATACTCACTGGAGTCAAACATTAGTAGAAATATAGGAAAAACCTGTTTTATAAACTAAAGTATTGCAGGTAGTGGGATTTTTATTATTTTCCTGGAAAATTGTCTGTTACAGAGTTACAATGTTTGCTAAACAATATTATTTACATTAGGTTTTAATTATATTATTATAAAAAATCCAATAAAATATTAAAAATAGCCAGTTCGCTGATATTGTTTTATAAGCAGTAGCAGGGGTGTATCAGTATTGAATTAAATACTACAGAAATCTCCTATCAAATTATACTCGAAACTGCGACTCCAGCGCAAAACTTTCGCCCGTCGCCCCAATTCGGATTTTTCGCCGGGATTGCCAACCGTACAGAAATTATAACTGGAAAGTTCAATTCGCAAACGGCGTTCGACGTAACGCCACTTTTTGCGACGACTGCATTTAAAGTTTTGTTAGCCGAGAAGAAGTGTAAGGTGGGCGCTTCTTCTTCTGCCTCTTCTTCGCCGAGTTTGTCCCCAGCCTCTCTCTACGTCCGCCCCCCGCCCCCACTACCACTCGGGCAGAAGACGCTATCTGGGAAAGTTTGGGCAGCGGCCGCACCTCCAAGTTTCGACATGACAAATTGTAACGTCTTCGACGCAATCGAACGGAAATATTTGTTCCACCGAGCGGCGTAAAAATCGCGGCCGGATATAACGCTGCACCTGTCAAAGAAATTTTCTAGACGCAGCCTTCTTTATAAGGAAGAAAAATGGACCACCGCGTGCCTTTTGACACCTCCGCGCTGATATTTATCTCTACGTCGCGATTCGTGGTTCAGGCTCAAAAAGAAAAAAGTTGGTTTATCAATCAAAAAGCTTCCTCTTAAGACGCTGTTCCATGTCTGGACGTTAGCGATTATTGTATATGCATGTCACATGAATATTTTTCTCACACTATTGCTTACTAAACTACTTATGAAAGCTAATTATTATAAGAACGACTTACTGTTCATAAAATAAATTTATTTAAATTAAGACCATCGAAACCTTGCTCGGTTAAATTATTTCCGCTATTTTCTATTTATTTGAGCGATCTTAGTCAATCTATGGTAGTGGATTGGCAAAATTGTATTTTAAGCCTTTAAGTGATGAATTCATTTCCAGAAATAGTCACATATTATACAGTAACAAATAAATTTAATAGTGCAACTTGGACCTTCTGCTTTTTCGATGTTTATTAATGACATAAATACGGCAGATGAAAATTCAAGTTTTCTTATGCATGCAATGATTTAAAATTATTTAGATGTTTGATCTATTGCGGACTTCTTATCTCTACAGAAAAATTTAGAGCCTAAATCAGTAGTCTAAATCTGAGTTAAAATTTTAGACTCTCTGCGTCTGTTCTTTAGTGTTGGAAAATGTTCTTGATCGCATTCACAATTGAAATGTTCCTACGATGACGGTGGAAACGTTTTGTATAGAAAAACTTTCAGAGTTTTTTTACATGTAAACGACAGATGTGAAAAATATTTCAAGATGCTTAGCTCTTTTTTTTAACGAAAAACGCGTTTCATTTTGATGATCTGTTACTTATTCGCGTCCTCTTAAATTCTGAAAAAGTTCAGATAAAATTATTAAGATACATTTTTAAGCGGATATTTGGTTATTATCCGTTCTTGTGTATTTCAGCGCTTGAATGCTGGGATACGATTTATTGAGTTCTCGCAGAAAGTTGTATGCCGCTAAGCATTTCTTTAAACTACTAAAAAGTGCTGTCGGCAATCAAACTATTATCAATAAATTCTAGATTTGGGTTCCAAAATGATCGCATCCTCTTTGAATGTCAGTTAGAGCTTATGGCTGTCGCCATCTGGCTCCTTAGTAGGCTAGTATTGCACATTGATACATGTCATGTGGCAGGATCTGGTCTAGTTTATATACGATTATTTTATCTCACTTATATTACATTTTATGTATTGTTTACCTTTGTAACCTGTTAGTTCACGATAGTTTTAATTTATTTTTAATAAGTAAATATTTGTCAAGTCTTGTGTCTTATTGACAGATTTTTCTACAGTAAGTCTTAAGACTAACGTATAGATTATTTGCCAGATAAGCTTGCTGACGAACTGAACATTCTTGACACAAAAAATTCACTTAGAAAATCTAGACATAACTGTCGATTTAAGTAACGATACACGCTTTGCTGACTTCAGTGCTTTAGGTTGCGTGGCACACGTTGATGATACGCAATGCAGTTAAAAATTACGGACTTTTTTTATTTATTTTATTACATTAATTATGTTCGATTCTCGATTTGAGACCAAAAAGGTTTTGAATACGTTTTTTTTTGTATTTACCTAAATACTAAATACACTTGCGAATAAACTACATCAGTTTTAAACTTTCCGCTTCAACATCAACTGCTGCTCATGATTCTTTGCACCGCATTTTTTTAATATTGTAAGCAATAGTTATCAAAACTAAGTCACCCGCGGTATCTAGAAATTATGTATGTGTACTTGAAAGAGTTTCAGTTTAAATTTTTTTGTCAGAATCCGAAACATAATATTTATTTTAATTTTTATGATTTAGGCAGTCTGTTATTGTTTCGATTAAAGCATAAAACTTCTTTAAAAGAAATTTTATTGCCAGCGCAATTTCGATGTTTGCAAATTTCGGCATAAGACTTCACATGCACAAGGTATTCGACCGCGTTTTTAATAAATTCAAAATGTTGTTTTGATCGTAAAAACACATGCACGTTTCAATTATCGGAGCGCGTACGCGAAAACTTTGCGCTCGGTACGCAATAAAGTATAAATTAAATAGCGCGCAATCTCAGCGCGCGCTCCACTCTCCGATGTTTGCGAAAATGAACAAGAGAGGGCAGCGAAAATAAAAAAAAAACACACACACGTCGGGGAGGCAAGAAAAAAATTAAAAAAAGAATACAAGAAACTTTTTATGGGTCGGAATGGCAAGTAAGGTGAACGTAAGGGGGCCTCGTCGCAAAACAAGAGTTGGAGGAGGTGGGGACCTGATTGTTCCTGTGCGACTCTCTCTCGCTCTCTCCCTTTCTAGCGTGTCACTATTTTTGTAATACGATTTGCTCTGGGACGTTGCAGTAGTTTTGAAGATGAAAAATAAAATTGCAGTTTGCGCGGCAAGATTGCAACCGAGCGCTCTTATGCACAACCAGTTTCGCGTCTCTCATCCCACGCGACATTCATTCCAGAGTTATGATTTAACTTTATTCAGTTATTGTTATTAGACATTTCTTGCATAAATAGACTCGGCGTATTCAAATCAAAAGACAAGGATTCGCAATATTGCATGCCTGCCGCAAGATTAAGCTAGATTATAGGCGATCGAGGAAAAGTAGATTATTACACAGCATACAATAAAAAAATACACTTCGATTCATACGTTGAATTATACAATAAGTGCAATTGGTTTAGTCTTTAGAAAAAATAATAAACATCACTCGATTTATGAGGTACTTGTTATACGCGGTTTCACTTTAGTACGGTTAAGAAAAAACAGTAAAAAATGTAGTGCCGCGATTTAAAAACGCATAGCTTATTCGCACTTCTTGCACTTGACTTTTATTTTCCTCTACTACAGCAAAATATTAAATTGCTTATTTAAAATAAAACATATATATAATATTTGTCACTATTTAATTAGATATATTTAAATAGCCCCACTGAATCCATGGATTAATGCCAAATTATTGTATTTTTACTTACAGTATATGTACATATGTTTGTATTAAAAACAGTATATGCTTTCTTACGACCAAGTTTCGAATGAAATTTTCCGCGGACCATTTATACCGGTTAACCCGTCCCTTTCCGTTAATTGTTCACAAGGTTTTCGTTTTATCCAAACATTTATCTAAATCCCATTTCAAAGTTACGGCTTGAAAAATAACACTCGCTGTAACTTGGTATGGATTGTTCGTTTACAGAACCAATCTATCGTCCGATGGGGTAGTATAATTATATCTATATTCAAGAACCTAATAGGACCATTATAAACAATTTTTTTTATTAAAATATATACTTCTTTATATATTGTGTAACAACGGTAGACTATCAGCATAAATTTAATGAAAATCGGAAATAATAAGCAACGTTTGGTCAATTAATTTGACCGATTTTCTTAATGTGGCGTTTGACAAACGTGACTAATTAGCTTAGGCAGGGGATTGAGAAGTAGGCTTTTAGGCTTTATACTTCGACTTGAAATGAACACAAATCTCTAACACACACTATAAACGTATGTTTTATATGAGGTTTACGTCTAATATATATATATATATATACATATATAAATAAAGATGTATTTAAAATTTGAATAGGTTTATCCTAATGCTTAATTATGGCTTAATGTTATGTTTATTTATTCTTTTATAATTAACTTATAATTTATTTATTTTTTCACTTTTGTATCTAAGTAGTAAATTTTAATCTTGTGGTAGATAAATAAATTTCATTACAAGTGAAACCTTTCATTGATTTTTCGTCCTAGAGAAAGTTCAAACCCATGCATCTTATATATTATTATTTAATTTACCAGTAAACACATCTAACGACTGCCTTTTACATTTATTTTGGTATGAATGTTTCTGTATTTAGTTCAATATATAACATGAATTATGTATAGTATTGTGCTGTTATTTTCTTAGAGTACGCTTGTGTGCGTGTACATGCATATGAGAGGGAGAAGCGATGTAGCGTGTACTTCGTTGTCTCGCTTTCTCTTTTACGGACAGTCGCTGATTCATCAACGCTGGTATTCGTCATTAAAGTGCAGTCTGGCACAGAAGTTCGATTTTCTCTAGTGATTTATTTTAAATAATTTTGTGTTGATATTGGCGTAAAACCCAGATATGCCCACTGTCCCATGGGTAGGTCACTCGTGCCACTGTTTTTTATTAATAAATGAAATTTTAAGAGAACAAAATTTCTTGGGCATATCTGGGTTAATTGATATCAAGGCTTCAAATATACACTGTAAGTTATTCGTTCTCTTACCCGTGGATTAAAATATTTTATTTATTTTTCCATTAATCCGTACGTTGTTGGTGTTTTTACACTATTCTCTGTAAGGCTTAAAAAAGTTATTATTCTTATCGTTGCGCCAATGATAATTTTTTAATTTATTCAATGGATTCTAATGATTTAATAGAGTCGTCGAGCTATTAAACAATCTGCGAATAATTTATTTCCCCATTTTATATCTTTTTGCTTTTGAAGAATAGCTAAAAGACTTCATTATTTTTTTGACTAGTGAAAGATTTTGAATTTTGCAAATATTTAATTAATGACATCAATGTCTGGTTTCTTCGATTATATAATATATTTTTAATTGTTCGTTGAAATTTCCAGCTTAGCTCAGATGTATGTATGTTAAATAAACATATATTTTCTTTTAAAATAAAAAAATAAAATATTCTGAGCGAAATTGTTTTGAGCCACACAGTTCACGCACACAATAATAAACCGGAATCCTTATCCCGAGCGTACTCTACCAACAATAAGTTCAGTATGTTTTAATTAAAAACAGCAGCTTCAATAAGGGTTTTATCAGATTTACACGTCGACGCGACTCGAGAGATTCGAATTAAATACTTTATTATTGAATATAAAACATATATTGAACACAAACGTTTCTGTAAAGCGCATACCTTTTGTTCAATATTTTTTTAGGCTAAAAAGTTAATCTAAGAAGTCTGCAAAGAGGCATTAAAACTTTGTATAAATTATTGTGTGTTTCTATCTATTTTTACGATACGCATTAAGAGGTATTGAATTCGTTGGTCTACACCTTTGATTACTAAGCGTATTATTTTCGTTTGACAGCTCTGGCGAGTCCGCACTGGATTTAAATACATATTGGCCGGAGAGAGTGAGTTTTAAAAATCGAGTCCCATCGGAAGGGTTCAAAGTGCACGAGTTAATTTGTATGTATAAGTGCAGATGAGAATCGAGAAACGAGATCGCCGAGAGAAAGAGTGGAAAGAGGTCAAACGTCGAAGGTCCGGCGGCGGATGGCATATAAATCGAAAATCGGGGACAAAGAAAAAGCGCGTTTTGATCCCGTAAAAGGGGGCGATAAGGCTTTGAGTCGCGAGCTCTCTTTGTGAGAAGGGGGCGGGATGGCGGTCTATTGACTGTGAAAACCTCAACATCCCTTTGATGTGGATAAGTGATTGGCGAAAGCAGCGGAAGCGCGATTTCCTCGATTGCATTCAAATATGCACGCCGCGGAATAATGCTTCAATGATGGATTTCCACTTTGAACGATTTCCCTTTGATTCGCGGAAAAAAGCGAGGTTTAGTGTATTTTATACCTGGAAAGTATATAAGAGTATATTGGAGTTTAAGCACAGGGACTATATAGCTTGAATCTTCAAGGGTTAAATATGAAAAGATTTATTCTCCAAATATCTACTCATATTTAAAACATACAAATATAAAAAAGTTTATAGTTAACATTTGTAAAATTTAAATGGAACATTGATTTGCTCCCAGATTTAACACAAGTGAATATTTTGATAAATTTATCATAAACTATTATTATATTATTACTATAATGAAACATAATCAACCGAGAGTAAAAAAATTGTATTTATTGTAGTTTAAAATAAACTAATTAATACCAGTTAACTAAAGGACAATATCAGAGCTAAACTCAAGCAATTTTCTCGCAATATGTTTTACAATATTGACTTCATTGGTTTATTAAGACTTGTCATCTGCATAGAACAAGCTATTTTCAAATAATTATTTATACACTTCATAATTGAATATGTGCATTTTAAAAACACACTAGCTGTTTTGATTATTTATTATAACAATATTTAAAGAAGCTTATTAACATTTGGGTTTAGCTCAAAACTTTCAACTTATGTATAATATATACAATATGATTCATATAAAGTTGCAGATTTTTACTCAGTCAGAATGACTCTGATTTATTCCACGAGGTGCTTTATTTTTTATTAGTTGTAGTCAACTAACTACATTATTATTTATTCATCGATCGTATTTCAACCAAGCTAGATTATTACAGCAAATTCATATTGTAGGGAGATGCATAAAAAATTAGCCATAAAACGTCCGATGTATTATATGTATTTGTAATAGTAACAGGTTTGGAGTGATATTGCTTCATAATAATACTCTGTTTCTCTTATAGAGTATACTTTATTAATATTTCTTCAAAATACGAAGTTCAATAATCAGAGTAAAATTCAATAAAACATTTTGACAACTTCCTAACCACTAAAAATTAATATTTTTAAGACTATGAATTTATTCATAGTTAAAGTTCGCCCTTCTTATTTTAATTATTAAATTAAAATAAATTATTTTTTTAATGCAAAATTTATATATTTTTTTATTATATTTAATATTAATAAAATATGTAATTATTATTTTATTTCAATAATAAAAGTATTTTATTATCTCTTATGAAACTTGTAGTTAAAAAATATATTGCATTTTAATTTTGCTCACTTCATACGAAACAATTTAATATAAATATATTAATATAATTTTAACATATGTACATTTACTAGTATATTAATATCTGATTATATAAATGAAACAGTAATTATCGTCTAGTAGTTCTATTTTTATTAAAAAATAAACAGTAAAGTACAAACATCAATTAATAAGTAAGTTTTAAAGATAAGAATAAATGTTAGTAAATTAATATTAATATATAATTTATTGAATGGAGTGTTTCTGTATGACATGTGTGTATGAAGTATAATTTTTGCTAGACTTAGTAAGTGTTTTTCATTAATTTTAATCCGGTAAGAAATGAGATATTCATCTCGTCCGTCGCAATTCACTTTTCACGACTAGCAATGAAAAAGTCCAAGCCTCGAGACTGAGCTGGGTATTATTTTCAGTATTATTTTTTTGAACGCTGAATCCAAGCAATCCTCTCGCCCCCGGCTCCAATCTTCCATTTATCAGCGGCTAGACTTTGGGGCCAATTTGCATCCAGGAGGCCGTAATTTTTCCCTTGGAATAACTCTATTTAAAATTTAAAGCTTAGCTTAAACACTCCAGAGATAATTCTTATAGTTGGGCTACGTCAGATAAGGAGCATTCGTTATAATTCTGACAGCGGTCCTACGGCCAGAGGTGTGAGGCTGTATAATCTGCGGTCACGAGTTATATTCGAGCCTCGGATGAAATTACTCCCTTATCCGTACGAATGGGCGTTTCACGTTCCAGGAGACGAGGGACATCTCATTTGCGCTTGTCTTGTGTGTGAAAATTTAATTTTAACCTAAATCAATAAGGAATATCAAGTAGATGAGTATGGTTACCCAGGACGCTCAAGGATATGTCTCCATTACTAAAGTGTATTTTTAATAATGTTTTTAGTCAGCTATAAATATGAACCTAATTTATAAAAAAATAATTACTTAATACTATTAACCCTTCACTATGCATGTTGAAACTACGTTTAAAGTATATTTTAATCAATCATTGTAACGATTTTTAAGTATTAAAATTAAAAATTCAATTTCTCTAATTTTACATATATTGTATTATAAAAGAGTGATTTAATCTTTGTGATAAAAATAATTTTACATAGTAATACAAAATAAATATTATAATTTTAAATTCTGAAAATTCTGATGCAAAAGGTCAATTTTGGAATAGTGTAGTTGTCATATATTATACTATAGATAAAGAAATATTATTTTCTTCATATGACAAAATCGATAGAGTTTAATACAGTATATATTTATTTTATTATCTCAGATGCATTGGCTCACTTTTATACGTTTATTTATCGAAGCGAGAGTTCGGTACGTGTTTATTTCATTTCAAATATATATATAAGAGATAAGTATCTGTTATTTGTATCCACGTATATTGCAGGTAGGAATGTGTTTTGGCAGCGAGATAAGGAAATGACATGGGGGAGAACTATTGCGACCGAAAGTTGTCGTCCGAAAGATGTGAAAATTCAGCAGTTGCTGCACTCTCGGGCCAAATAAGCGAAAGAAAATCTTGATTGAAGTTCAACGGTCCGACAACAGACTACAACTTCTACAAATTTACTACTGCGACGATAGAATCGAACTTGCAAGATGTTTCAATTTAAAAATAACCAACCGGCAAACGTTAAAGTTTAGATAAAGTCGACTAGCAAAAAAAGTTTTATTGACTTTAAATTAAATAAGTTTTTATTAAAAAACTATAAAATACTAAAAATTATTATTAATAATTTTTAAATTTATAACATTATGTTTAAAAACAAATATAAAGTGTAAAAATAATATTTGTTTTACCCCTATATTATTTTATACAAGGGTTTGCCTTTGTAAAAATTTGCGTTATTAATTAAAAATATAATACTACTTTATAAGCAATTGATTATTTTTCTCATTTCTTACTTTTATCTTTGATTTTTTTTATTATTATTATTGTATGTTTAAGTGGGGTTTGCGGGTGTTTCCTTTGAAAAATTATTAAGAGTTTTCCACTATTCTTTTTCTTTTCTTCATGTATAATAGTATTTTACAACATGCTATGTCTTTATTGATCGCTCTATGCATTTGAGATATGCGTTCTCCATTGGGATCATAATCTTCTATAACATATAAAAAATTGTCAAGATGCGTAAAGGCTTCATTTATATTTTTCATTGTTAAAGAGTTTTCCAAGATAAACTTGTCTCATCTACATTAAATATTTGGCTAGAGGAATATTCTCCATCTTCAATAATTTTGGATAATTAGGAAATAAATTCTTTTGCGGCATCTTTATCCGCATCAGCCGATTCTCCAGTAAATTTAATATTATGAAAAGAATACCTCATTTTAAAATTGTAAAACCAACCGTTACTTGCTTGAAAAACCGTGATAAAATCTTTTTTTTAATCTGTCCTTCCAATCTTTGTGCAATCTAAGAGCTTTTGCTTGAATAATTGAAATACTCAGAGGGACATCTTTTTGATGTTGGTCAGAACGTCTAATAATTTCCATCTTTGTCTCAAATCGTGTGAAGTTTATGAGTCTTTGATTTATTTTTGTTCGTATCAACACTGAAGTTTTTTCGTTTCTCACTCATGTTTATAATTAAAAAAAAAAAAAAACTAAATTTAAAAAAAATATTATTTTTTTAAAATGTGCGAAATAGCGAATTGTGCGAAAGTCGAGGGCCGCCTGTATTTTTAAATGTTTTAAAACCGCTGCATAAAAAGGGTCGATCCGTGATAGATGCAAGCTTTCTTGGAAGCTTTTAATAGAGGTCGGAAGTATTTAAATGCCAAAATACGGCTAACGATTTTATCAACTACTTTAATCGGTCTTATTTCTGTTTTGCTAGTCTAAGAACTACATTAATAATCATATAAAGAAAACTGTTTCACGTGGAAATCAGCAGATTGAAAAATGCATTATGGCTTTCCACATAGTTACGCCATAAAATTTACCTGCGATTTTTTAATAACCCACAGATTTTTTTCTATATAATATAAAATAAATATGGAAGCTTGAGATTCCTTCAGGTAGATTGAATTAATCTATCCATTCTGGTCTTTCGATTATTTGCGTCCATTATAACAAATTGAAGTTTGATCTTTTTAACGATCATCTAGTGTAGATTTATCAGAAGGACTTTTTCTAATTAAGAAAATTTAGAATCGGATTCTAAAATATTAAATATAAAAAATACTTATGACAATTTTATTATTATAACGTTGACAAACTAAGAATAATTAAATGGTTTATAAATCACTAGAATATAGTAGTCTACAAAATTCGATGAAAAAAGTAATTTATCTGAAAGACCTAGGTTTAAATTCCCATATGGATCGTAGTGTTTTTAAATTTCTGTCGTGTATGGGAAATTGGAATTAGTAATTATTATATAATTATGCATAATTCCGATCGATCATCACATATTAAGTTGACCTAGATTTTCCTAATCCCACGGATGAATATCGTGATAATTAAATAAAATCAAGCTAGGTCGTACATATTAGGTATCGAAAATTCTCGAATAATGAGCTACTTCGGTTCATAGAGAATATCTAATATGTAAAAAAATAAAATTACACATTAATTCAAAACATATTGTTGTGGTATTTTGCCGTGTAGCGCAATTTTTTTTATTACAATAATATTTTTCGATTATATAATTATTATATCTCAAAATAAATTCCGAGATATAATTATCTCCGTAACTAAGATTTTTATAAAAAACCAGGGTGTAATTTTTTCCGTCGGATTGCATTGTTTAAAACTGTATGTTTTCAAGAAATGTCGAGGATTAACTAGGGGAGCAGTGGGATTATTTTTCTAAATTTGATTTCAGGCGTGTGACTTTGTATTTGGCGTCTTGGCAACCCCTGCCTAGTATAATGATAATTTATTTTCTAAGAAGCATTACAATCCAATTAAAACGATATGATATCGTGGGGATAAAAGCGATCAATACAGACATGATATTTTAAGGATCAACGGTAAATTATCATAATAGCCATGAGTCAGTCTGCGAGTTGTAGTGAGTGCTGATAATAGTGACTCATCTTATTAAGCGACCATTCTTGCAATTATATATAATAGTCTACTGTATTTTAAAAGCGTATTTACGAAACGCGTAGACGTCGTGCATCGCATGCGACCACGACGATGGCAATTTCACTGCAAATAGTGATATTTAATGGAATGTAAGGAGTGATGTCGGCCACGCCAAGTCTCGGCATAAGATTGTGACTGAGCTGGACCACGGCCAGAAAGACCACCGGATATCCACGGACGCGCTGGCACATTTGCTAAATTCTACCCCGCCGCCTCCATAACCACTACCCACCCTATCTACACCCAGCGTTGTTGTAAAATTCCAACTTGTCGCATTTCCATTCATTACCTTTTACTAACGTCTTCCGTCTTTATTTCGCTCGAGGACTTGGCCACTGCATCCGCGAGTATCAAAAGGGTTTCACGTCTGCAGCGAGAGCTATTTCAAAACATGACCGTAAAGCTGATGCGCAAGAAATACGAGCGGAATTGCACGAAACATATTGCCAAATATTTCAATACGGTTCGCAAGACTAAGTGGCTCTAGTCTATATTGCAAGAGTAATGTGAATAATATGTAATTAATTATTTCACATTAAAGTTTATTGATTCTGTAATAAAACGGTTTTCAATGTCAAATTATTTGAGCGGTCGTAGACAGTTTGTAATCTATGGCGGCGGATTGTTGAAAGAGTATTTTACCCCTTCGGGGGTATCCCAAGGGTACCCCCGAAGGCTGCTCTTCACGTTATTTATTAATTACATAAATACGGCAGTTACAAATCAAGTTATCTTCTATATGCAGATTAATTCCAATTGTTGTGGACTCTTCCCTATTTTAGTAGACACGTTTTAAATAATAATTTTTTTTACAAAAAATACGATTGACAGAATAATAACAAGGTTTTGCTATAACATATACGTACATGTATATTGATTTTTATATTAATATATTATTAATCATTTAAACCAACTACATCTATCGCATCAACATTTAATGCGAGAGTTGTTGTTTATTGGCACAAAGTTTACCAAATCTTGGGGGCAATGTGGAGAGTGCCACTTACTAACCTGGCTCGATAGTTGTTTTCATTGCACCTAATGGCGAAAAATCCGTTTCGCATAAATAAGACGTTACAAACGGTAGTATTACTTTGCAATACAAGGATTCATACTCTCCGCTAAGATTCATTAAAAATTGAATTAAGGTTTCATTTTAAAATTTGATAATTATACCAATTTTTCAAATTCAATACTTGTCAGCTCAAATTCGTCATCTTCATTGTCAATAAATGGATTTTGTATCCACAAAAAGCAAGGTCTTTAAAATAATTTAAAAGTGTAATATTGGCTGTGACCCAAAAATATTTTGAAAGTAAAAATATGTCCAACTCATTCTTATGTAAATTTGATTTACATAACTCTAATTTTTTAATGAAAGCGTATACTTTGTCTTTTTAACAAGTGAATGCACATGTGATCCCTGCATTGATTTATTCAAACCGCTCAATTGTCCAAAAATTTTCAACCGAATAGGCAAGTTTAACAAAAATTATCGTTCGTTCACAAATGTAAAAATTTTGTTAAGTTCCTCGCTCATATTTTTGACACTAGAGCTGCTTTTTTACTAATGCTTGAAGATCTGCTTTGTGTCCGGACATTTGAGTGAGCTCCGTCAGCACACAGTCCACTGCAATTATTCCACGTTATGTTGTTTCAATGGATGTGGTCTTTCCAGTAATGGGTTCATAAAATAATATATCTTCTAACATATCAAGTTCACCCATACCTCGCTTTACGGCTTAGATACGTTCCACGAAACTTGGCCGTATAACGAATCAATTATTCTAAAACAAATTCATACAAATTCAATGGGATCGGTTTCAAATTTGTTAAATATGTAACATGGTTTATCATTTAAAATGCATTTTATCTTTTTATTTCATTTAAATCAAAAGTACATACATTTGTACATAAAATAATAACAGACTCCAAAAACCAACAATAATCCATAAACAAAAATGAAACAACTTCATGTTACATAAAATATGTGTATGTATACATACATAATTTTTTTTTAAATGGCTTTAATCTGAAGACGATGAAGAAATGGTAACCTGCAGATCACTATCGTCCTCATTTTTCGCTGGTAAGGATGGGCCTGGCTTAAAAAAATTGTCCAACGTTGTTTGTCTTGCCTTTTTGTCTATTTCGTTCTTCAGTGATTTATAACAGCTAATGGCTGAGTTAATTCATCGAGAAACTTTAGCGCTACGTTTGACGTCAGGATCGTTTTCAAGGAGGATGTTTATTCCTTGTTCGAAATAGGAAAAAGCTTTCGACAAATTTTTTGATGTTAGCTATTTAGATACAACAGGCTCTGTCTCTTCATCAAATGCCGGTTCTGCTTGCAACTGAATGAGTTCCTTATATGAAAGGGGTTCCCTATCAGCTTCAAGTAGATCAAGCACATTACGTTCGTTCAAATTTTCAAAGCCGAGATCATGTGCTAGATCCAAAATGTTTTGCCTAATTTCAGGAAGGCAATTAACTTCTGGATCAGTACTTTTTACACATTCTGCCTATATTTTTTTCCAAACATGGTTCATTGTTGTTAATTTTAATTCCTTCCATGATTCACTGATGCTGTCAACAGCATCCTTGATGTTATTGTTTTTCCAAAATGTTTATATTGAAGATTTACCATCGGTTTCCCTTATAAGTTGTCGGAAAGTTCGGCGTACACCCTGATCCATTGGTTGGATCAGAGCTGTTGTATTTTTCGGAAGGTACTCAATCATGACATCTTCAAATAGTTTGGATAAATTAGTAGGATGCCCTGGTGCATTATCCAAAATTAGCAAATCCTTGTCTCGCAAATATTTTTTCACTTCTGTACAAAAGTGATTTTAGAACCAATCTTCAAAAGTCTAGTAAAAGTAGAATCCCATATGACGGGTAATTGATTTTTATTTAGTCCTTTAAGAAGCCTTGGATTTTCGGACTAATATATTAAAAGTGGTTTTAGCTTAAAATCACCCGCGGCATTTGCACCAAGTAGCAAAGTTAATCGTTCTTTAGACACCTTATAACCAGGCGCAGATTTTTCGGTTTTTGAAATGTACGTGCGATCAGGCATTCACTTCCAATAAAGCCCTGTTTCGTCTACGTTAAATACTTGTTCAGGTTTATAACCACCTCATTCAATAATTCCCTTTAAAATGTTGGGATATTCCTTAGATACGGCCTAATCGGCGCTACCTGCTTCACCTTTCATTTTCAAATTATGCAAATTAAATCTATTTTTAATTTTTTTAAAAAATCGACATCGAAAAAAAGTTTTTTTTGCCGTTATAGCGAAACATTTTAGGCCGTAAATCGAAAACGTGCCTTAATTGAAGAGGGCCGTTATAGCAAAGTGCCGTAAAAAAAGAGCTGCCGTATAGCGAGGTATGGGTGTATATGAAATTAAATAGGCATCTTTAGCTATATAAGTTGCTTCAACTATTTGTACGGCGAATTTCGAAATACGTAGCTGAAAAACTAATTAATCGCAAATTTCTTCAGATATTTTCGGAATTTGTCGCAACTGTTTTTCATATGATTCTCCGAACATCTCGAACCGTATCAATAGCTGTTGGTAAAATTTTCTCCTATTGTATGTGGTTTCTTACATTTTGCGATTCAGTAAGAGACATGATACGAAGCCAATAATGCATTTGGTGGAACAGAAAGTATTTTTTTGATCTTTTGCTTTTGATTATTAAGCTCGTCTAATTTTCATTGAAAAAAATTATATTGGGTTATCAACGTATTCAGAATGTAGAGGTTCATTATGCCGTTTTAATTTGACTGTTCATTATGCCGTTTTAATTTGACTTTGACCGTTTTAATTTGTCTCAAACTATCTGAAGCCAAAAGTTTCGAATACATTGTTTTTTCCAAGCCATCTATAATATCACTTGTGAATCCTAATGATACATACGATTAAGTGTGTTGTCTTTTTTTGGGAGCTTTACCTCCTTGTTCATTTTTGCTTTTATTCCCATTTGTATCAACATCAGTATCTTCATTATTGTTGACTTTTCTAATGTAACCACTCAAAAATTTATCCGTTCATCCGCTTTTTAATATAATAAATATGTTAAAAAATTAAATAAGCATTCATTCACTTACTTTTTACTGTTACGTTACGATATGAAGTTATATTTAAAGACTCGAATACGGAAAATCAGCTTTTAGTGTTTTTTCTTTAAGTTCTTAAAGAAACATATTAATCGATTCCTCCATGGCTCCTTTAAAAGTAATGCTCTGATTGGCTATCCCTGCTCCAATATTCTGATATTTTATTTTCATAACGGCGGCACCATCATTTGTAGTTGCAACTATGTCGAATGTTCTAGATGTAAGTTAAAATTTTGTAGTCTCTCAGAAATTATTTATAATATTTTCTCAGCATTACATGAACTAAGCTCAAAATAAATATTTAGATTTTTTTACTAGTTATAGAGATTTTTTCCTTTCATTCTTACTACGATGCAATTCATTTGGCGTTGTCATAAATTGTGTAAATGAGCTTCTTTACCTGAGATTTGATTTTTGGTAATGAACGTCCTCGTTATTGTATAGATTATTCTATAAAGGAGCTCATTTTTATGACGTTGATAGAAATTCCACATAATGCAGCAAGATTTGCTATAATTTCTTCCAAGCTGTTCTTTTTACGAAATTAAAAATTGTTAATTTTTTTTGAAGGCAGGAAGATCTAGTCAGTTATTATATATAATGAACTGATTTGAGACGATTATGGGGATTGCTCGTAGACGATCTTTTGCAACTCAACAATACAATAATTGCAATATGCCTTGTTTTCTGCAACCGTTTTGAAATTATTCTATACTTACGATTTATTTGTAATATAAAAATGGAAGGTAATAATTTTAATAATGACATTTAAAATTAAATAAATAAAAGATGATTTTCTCGGGGTAAAATAAATTGATGAAAAATATTGTTAAATGAGCAATAGAATTATTAAAGGCTAGAAGCAATTAATGGTAATTTACCACTTAGTAGCTGTAAAACAACTTTTTTTCTATTAATTGTTTAGGGAAGAGTTAAACTTTTTATTGGAGTAATTCACAAAAAAAATAATATCGATTACTAGCGATTTAAAGTAGCATTCGAGCTTTATCAAAGATTTACTACCCCAAACATCAGTTACATCGATTTGACAATGATCGTGTTTCGAGCTATCGAGATATCGAATTATATAATAATTTGAATAGAATTTAAGTATGTGGCACATTGTTCTATTATTTTTGTATTTTTCTACATAATATATGTTTGTAATGCTTACTAGGAAGAAATAAATGTTAGTTTAAATTAAAATTCCGTATACCTAATATTCGGTTTTTTATTATACATATATTATATTTAAATGAAGAGGTCTCGAAGCTAAAACTTTTTTGTGTTTTTTGGCAAAATTAATTTTTGCCAATAAGCGTTTAATAATAAAGCAGCTAGTCCGCCATCTGCTCCCGCCTCCGAAGTAGGTGCCCGCATGACGTTTGTGTCCCAAAAATTAAACAACTTTTCTCTGTCCAAAAGTATAAAGCAAGAAAGAGGGAAAGAGGAAAGTTGGACCGGCGGCGGAGACAGACGTACCTTCTTTTTAATACAGTCAACTTATTATCGGATTGTTAAATTTTCCTCTCTCGCTCTCTCTCTTCGCTTTCGAATTTTCAACTCATTTCGCTGCCGGCCCCGGATTGTTTGGTTCATTAAACGAGATGATCGTCGGGAATAATTTGCATTCGTCGTGTTCGATGGTAATTTTATAGAAAAAAAATATTTGTCCTTTATAAAAAAAGAGAGAAAAAAATAGGGACCTTATTTTTTCCCCTCTTCGAGCCGAACTACGCCGTTATTAGGCAAACTTTGAGTTTGTATAGGCGGCATAAATAAAATCGAACGAACTTATACTAGGAGGGGTGCATGGCAAATTTATTCTTGTGAAAAAATATATTCGATATATTTCTTGTCTTTAACTAGACAGGTATTTAAAAAGTCTTTTAATTTAGTAGACTATAATGAAAGTTAAAAAAAGATTTTTTGTGGTAGTTATTTTTACGAATTGTTACAATTATATAATATTATACAGGTGTCCATTATTTATACATTTTATTTTTTGATTGATCGGTCATCATTAACAAGAGTTTATTGACTCCAACATCATATGTTTTGCGCCTGCATTAAATCACATTTGTTTTGCTTAATGTATTGGTAACCGTGTCATAAAGAACAGTTTTAATTGTTTATTAATCATTGGGTTTCAATAGTATGTGTTTCGTCCTACTTGTTCTATTGTTACTAACCTTCTGTCTTTCACAAAGACGGTGACAAAATCTCTCGATGCGGGTAAACATCGTATATACGGATTTTTAAAAGGCCTTCGACAAGATTTAGCATGGGTTATTATTAAAAATATTGTATGATCTCGGATGCTTAGATATTTTGTAGCTTACGATGGGCTTGTCGAAAGAATATTGTTCCTGAACGGCCTAACCAGGATCCTCTGTTTTTCACGTTACTTATTATTAACTTTATTAAATTATTATTTTCAATTAATTTATTTTAAATTTTCCACGCGCTGTACTTAAATGTTTTCATAATCAGAAATGCATTAAAAAAAATATTTTGCATATAAATAAACCATTCGATTTCTTCT